>NC_053162.1:24026866-24341866 GCF_016835505.1 Polypterus senegalus | reverse complement strand
GATTTTTTTTTCTCCCTAAATAATAAAAACCATCATTTAAAAACTGCATTTTATGTTTACTTGTGTTATATTTGACTAATGGTTAAATGTGTTTGATGATCAGAAACATTTTGTGTGACAAACATGCAAAAGAATAAGAAATCAGGAAGGGGACAAATAGTTTTTCACACCACTGTGCTTCTGTAGCACCACAATTCAAAAGCTGTTATTTTCTTCCTAAGTGCCAACATGAGAGCAAAGATTTATGTGCCATACCGTAGAGGAGTGATGAATGAACTCCCAGGTGTTCTCTTCTCATCGAGTTTGGAAAAATCATGGAAGTGTTTGCAAATATCGCCAAACTCTGCAAAATGCAATGAAGTCAATGGGGACGAACTGACTGACTAGATTTGACTGGATTATCAATCATCTTTAATGTGTCCCTGATGGCTAGAGAAATGTCTGCCAGCTATACTGGATCAATTATTGAGGCCAAAAAGGTGACCGGAGCTGGCCAGCTGATATGCCAAACACTGCACCACCGTGTCTGCACAATATCAAAGAAGAAATAATACAGTCAGAGACGTGCAAACGTTCAGTATATTTCATCAAAACAAAACGGAAATACTGAAATTGTAGTCAACAGTCAGAAAAAATATGTAGGTCATTTTAGGTTGATTTATGTGAGAAACTATTGCTTTTTGTGTGTTTCAGAAGAAAAGTCCAGCAGCAGTTCGCTGCCGCCAACCCAAAGCACTGCAACTTCTGCATTAGTGCATATGTTAATGCATGCAACAACAGACGTTTTATGTTGATTTATGTGAGAAGCTATTTGCTGTGTGTGCTTTTCAGAAAGCTCAGTTTTTTGGGAAAATTTTTCCCCCTTTGAGAAAAGGAAAAAAAAAATTAGCCCTAGAAGAGTTAAAAGTAGAAAATTCAGAGTGACTTATCATTGAATCTGCTGGCTCATTCTGTTTTTTGAAGTAGTGCTGAAGGTTCTCCAAACTGTCTGTGTTGATGTTTTGCATTTTATCTTCTATCAAAAAGATAAAAAAAGGTTTAGGTTTAGGTTTAGTTTATTTATATAGCACATTTACAACAGCCACACGACTGACCAAAGTGCTGTACATTTAGAAACATCAACATAAAATAGAAATATACGATTTAGCCAAAAGAAGCACAGCAGAAACACATAAAAATAATTTGTATAAATATATCTATACATATACATATATCTACACTTAAACACATCTAGGTAGGCAAAATAAAGCCTAGTAAGCCAGAGAGAACAGATGTGTTTTTAAAATAGATTTAAAAATAGTCAGACTAAGAGCCATTCGGATTTCAATAGGCAGATCATTCCAAACACGAGGCCCAATTACCGAGAAAGCACGGTCACCTCTACGCTTGAGTCTGGAGTGTGGAATTAAAAGAAGGTTCTGATCACCGGATCTCAAACTTCTCAGGGGGGTATATTGGTGAAGCAATTCAGATAAATAGATGGGTGCTTGTTGGTGTAGTGTTTTAAAAACAAATAATAAGATTTTAAAATGTATTCTAAATTGAACAGGCAACCAATGAAGGGACTTCAGAAGCAGAGTCACATGATCCATTTTTTTCTTTTTTAAAAGAAATTTAGCAGCTGCGTTCTGGACCAATTGAAGACGGGCAATTTGGGATTTGGAGATGCCATAATAAAGAGAGTTGCAATAGTCGAGGCGAGATGTAATAAAAGCATGTATGGCCATCTCCAGGGTCTTGTCAGTGAGATAAGGTTTAATTTTTGCAAGCGTGCGAAGCTGATAAAAGCTCGATTCGATCACGGCAGAGACTTGTTTGTCAAGTTTTAATGAGTCATCTAACAGGACACCCAGATTCCGAACCTGTGAAGACCTGAAAGCTGATAAAGGTCCCAGGTCAAATTCCGGGGCCTTCATATGTTCAGAAGGGCCAAAGACTATCACCTCAGTCTTCTCTTCATTTAAAGATAAAAAGTTTTGGGATAGCCAAGATTTAACTTCATCTAAACAAGATAACAAGGCATTCATTGCCAGGGGATCATTTTTCTTAAAAGGTAAATAAATTTGTGTGTCATCAACATAAAGATGAAATGATACCCCATGATTTCTAAAAATAGAGCCTAGAGGTAGCATATACAGAGAAAATAAAGTGGGAGACAACACAGAGCCTTGAGGAAGACCACAGGAGAGAGAGGACGTCGAGGAGGAGAAGTCTCCTAGCCTAACCATGTATTTTCTATCAGATAAAAATGACTGAAACCATTTTAAAACTGTGCCAGAAAGACCCACCCAGGACTCTAGTCTATTTAGTAATATCGAATGATTAATAGTGTCGAAAGCAGCTGATAAATCTAATAGAACAAGGACCACAGAATCCCCCGTATCAGTGGCTAAAAAGATGTCATTTAACACTCTCAAGAGGGATGATTTGGTACTGTGGGCCGCCTTGAAACCAGATTGAAAATGCTCAAACAAATTGTTTAAAGCAAGAAAAGATTGAAGTTGGAAAAACACAATCTTTTCCAAAACCTTAGAAAGAAACGGTAGGACCGAGATAGGGCGATAGTTTTTTAAAACTGACAAATCGAGTGAAGGCTTCTTGAGGAGGGAGTAACAGTAGCCACTTTCAAATTAGAAGGAACCACGCCTGTTGAGAGGCACTTATTAAAAAAGGACGCTAAGCCCGGTCCGATCGAATCAATGATTTGTATTAAAAATCTAGGATGGATAGTGTCATATGGAGAGGAGGATGGCTTCAGTTTAACAATAGTATCTTTGAGTGACTGTATAGAGACTGGTTCAAAAGTATCCCAAGACATAGACAACGGCAGAGGAGCAGGCTGCTTGGTAGAGAAGATATGGGCTCCCAGACCAGGTTTACTTACTTTGTCTTTAAAAAATCTCGAGAAGCTTTCACAAAGGGCAACAGAAGCAACTGACCCAGTGTGTACCGGGGGATTGACAACAGAATTAATAACAGAAAACATGACCTTAGGTCTAGACTGATTATGCAAAATTAAATTAGAAAAATAGGTTGCCTTAGCTGATTTGGCAGCTCTCTGATAAGCCGATAGACTATCTTTGAACAGCTGTAGAGAAATGTGTAACCTGTCCTTTTTCCACTTACGCTCAGCCTTTCTACAATTCTGCCTTAGTAGCCGAGTCTCTGCAGAATGCCACACTTCAGATTTAGGTTTGAGCTTAAGAGGTTTAAAAGGAGCAGTTTCATTCATTACATCAAGCCAGGCATTTTGTAACAGACTGAGATGTTCGTCTGCATCCAAGTCTGATAATGGAGAGTCCAACAGTAGATGAGAACAAAGCTTTGTAAAACACTGACTAAAATTAACATTAAACTGAGGTGAGTATACCCTAGTCAGAGATGTCACTTTAGAAGAAACATAAGGAAGGCTAGGAAGGCACATGGAAAATAAAACAGGCTTGTGATCAGAGAGCATAAAGTCAGAGACAATAACATCAGTAATATCAACTCCATAAGAGAGGATGAGGTCAAGAGTATGTCCATGAATGTGAGTGGGACTTTTAACCCACTGTGTCAGGTTAAAAGTCTCGATTAGATTAAGAAATTCCCTCGAGAGAGGGTTTGACTGACAACAAACATGAACGTTAAAATCGCTAAATCGTTAAAATCGTTAAAAAAGTCTTGTTAACAGCAATAAATGTTTCATTATTATTATTTCATAGAGTCTCTTGTGTTGGGGATCACCAGGCTGTTTCAACTTTTGTTTTCATTCTCCATGTGACTAATTATCTATGCATAGGACACATACCTCCTTCTCTTAAACTGACGTGGAATTCGAAGATTGACCTGCACATTTAGCGACAAGCAGAGATTACTCATTATTTATGCTGTACTGTATATGTTTCATAAAAATAAAATTTGAGAACCTGCATTATTTACTTATCTGTTAAGCTCCTTAAATTGAGTTCACCTACTATACACAGTATTAATGTGCCTTTAGGCCTTTACATTTTATAGCATTTGTTTTTATGCAAAATGTAAAAAACTGGTATGAATACTGATACTATAGTAGTTCACCAGCTGCCTTAGCACCTTTGGTTTCTATGAAGTCTGCATGTTCTGTTTATATTTGCATGAGTTTTCTCTGCTAACCCTGAGCTTCTCCCAGTTTTCAAATCAGGGGTGTTAAATGTTTGTGATGCTCCATCTGTTGGAATGACAAAAGCAGTGCATTCTATTACTACAAATGTTTGTGATGCACTATCTTTTGGAATGACAGAGACATAGCTACCAGAAGGACACACAGACAGACACACAGACACCTATCCTTTTATTAAGATTGTATTAGGACATATCCATGGCCATCATCACCCAGTTTTCTACTATTTAAGAAGGTGGTGATCAATATAGATGTAGGGACTACAAACATGCTTCAACAAAGAAGAAATTTCAGACATGCTGAGGCAAAGTTTCTTTTATCTGAGGTGAAAAAAGAAAGAAAACAACCTATTCTAGCTTCAGAATCAAATGACTGGAGGTTTTATTAATTCAGTGTTATTCATCATGCAAACAGTTCAAGAAGTTGAACAGAAATGGTTTAATTTGAATTTGAATGCAAAAAAGTACACACATTTGACAGGCAACATATGGCTTAAGTTTCTAAATTTATAAAATAAAAATTAAAAACACTTTTCTTAGAAAGTAGACTTGCTAATTTTTATTAATTAAACTACTCTTAAACATAACCTGCTAATTGCCAACTATTTTTGCAAGAGGTGTTCTATTTGTGAGATTATTTTTAAATCAATGTTTCAAAAGGAGTCTCCATAGTCAATTCAAAACAGCCTTAGAGTAGAGTCACTGCCCTTCCAGATCAAGAGGAGTCAGCTGAGGTGGTTAGGGCGTATCGTGAGGATGACCACATGATAGTTGTCTCTGGTGCTGCTCTGGGCACATCCCACTGAATAGAGTCACTCTGGCAGACCCAGGATACAGTATGCTGGAAGGATTATATTTATGGTTTTGGAATATCTGGGAATTCTGCAGGAAGAGCTGAAATCTTTAGCTGGGTAGAGGAAGGTCTGGGCTGACCTGCTTGGGTATGGTGTCACTGTGACCCTCACGAAAAGAAGTAGTCTGAGATGATGACATGAGGTGTCTCCATAGTATTTTGACTGTAAAGGAGCACAGTATGTATTAAAATTGAGAGTTATGAAAATGTCAGCAATGTTTAACCGCATTTGTGATTTACAAAAGCACTATGAGCATCCATGATCAGGAGTAAAATCAAGAAGAATACTGAAATACAAATAATCGTATTTAATTGTAATAATTGTAAATGATTTTATGTACAGTTTAATCAAAAGGTTGGTCTCCCCACATTTAATAAATTAGACCCGTTGAACATATCTAACCTATTACACTCAAAACATAGTTCCAGACAATAAGGGGCACTGCACAGTTGTTACAGTGGGCTGTTTTGTAATAATAAGTGTCCCATTCATTATCTGGTTCAAGGTTGTAGTGGTCTAGAGCCGTAACATGACTGAATTGGGCATGAGAGTGAAACAAAGTGTGGACAGTGGTGTCCTATCCTTATACGAGAGACATTAAAAAAGTTTCCACACTTTCATATTTTCATTGGAAACTGTGAAGATGGGAGGAGTACTAATTGGGCATTAAAAAGTCGGTACGACGCTGGGAAAATTGCACTGCAAAGAAAGGTGACTATGTAGAAAGTGATGTAATTTGCTTTTGAAATTCTTAATAAATAACGTTAAAAAAAAGTGCGGAAACTTTTTGAACGTCCCTCGTACAATATAGTTGGCCCTTCGTGGTTTCCGAAATTGTGAATTTAGCCAAACATGGATTCAAAATATTCAGGGAAAAAAAAAATCTATAAAGTCCAAAAAGCAAAACTTGAATTTGCTGCGCACCAACCACAATGTCAGATCCACATGATTCAGCCCTGCTGTAACCTCCCACCATAGGAAATTGAATAAAATGGCTCACAGTTGCAGACTGAAGATCAATCGACTCCATTCTGCAACAATCGCCCCCTTTATAAGATTATTAACACTTTTATAAGCACGCTACTGAATACAATTGAAAATTTAACACAATAAAATGTACAGAAAGAGAAGGAGTCTGAATGCTTTCTAAATCCACTGAAGGACTGAGCAACAGTCAAAGAGATACCATGATAAAGACTGGCCATATGATCCAGAGCTGGATTGTCTGTGTAATGAGGGCTGTTCACAGATTGAAACTCTTTGTGGTTTTACTTTACCATGTTAGCTAAAGCAAACAGAAATAAAAGGGACTGCTATGTGAATTGTTTCCTATGAATACCTGCCCCAATCAAATGTACAGTGAAATTTAAAAACATATTGCATGTTGTAACATAATTATTTATACTGCTTTAAAGTTTGGGTAAATTATTTTTCCATCTTATTTAGCAAATGCCTGACTAGAACAGCTAAACCATTATATTAATTAAATATTTTTTACATCAACTGTTTTACCTATTGTGTGATTTTCTGCAGCGTTGAAGTTGGTGAGTCGTTTCTAAAAGTCTAATATAGCACTAGGAACCTGGAAATTAAAAACCAAACACTATTAAAATGAGTGCACTGCATTGTCTGTTCCATGGCATGAATGTCAATTTCCAGGCATTCCTGAACTAGATATGTTTTACTGATTACACATCTTCATTGATTTCTATTTAGGTGACTGTCAATTGCTTTATACCCAGGGGAAACATCAAAATAATGGAAAAGAGAAATGTCATCTTGTGTGTTGGTCTTCTGAAATTGTGCATATTTTAAAAATGATTTTGTATTCTTCATGGACATTCCTTAATGTATTCTTACATTCATAAAAGGGAAGTTTTGAAATATCTATACAAAGAAAAAATACCATTTACTAAACATTTTGTACCATAGTCCTCATACATTATTCAGTAAGAAATGATTTTGTGGCTCTATTAAATGAATGAGAGAGGCCATTATAATTATTTTCATCTATGCAAGGTTGTGAAAAAAAAATCTTTTTTCTTTAGAATTCCTTATAATGAAAGGTGTCTGATTGTATATAATTTTTGACTAATATCCTGCTTTTCAAAGGAACATATAATTGTTCAGCAGAATGTTTTTAATCAGTCGACTTTAACAATGACTTGTACAAAACACTTAAAAATATATAGAAAAATATTAATAAAGGATCTTATATTAATGACATACAAGGTACAGTCAAAAATAAAGCAAACTTTTCAGTGAGCCCAAAAGTGACTTAAAAGGGCAATGGAAATGCTTAGAATTGTCATAAATTAGATGCCCGTACCAGTCAGAAATCCACAGGCAACGTCAGCTAGTGCATAGTAATTACAAAATGTTTTAACATATTTTAACAGGCATTCCCATGCGTTTTATTGCTGATTTTACTTTCTTAATATTGTTATTTTAATATTTTTTATGTTATTGAAGCTGTCTTTATTTATTATTGGTTAATTTTATACAGTCTATTTAACTTTACGGTGGCGCAGTGGTAGCGCTGCTGCCTCGCGGTTAGGAGACCCGGGTTCACTTCCCGGGTCCTCCCTGCGTGGAGTTTGCATGTTCTCCCCGTGTCTGCGTGGGTTTCCTCCGGGCGCTCTGGTTTCCTCCCACAATCCAAAGACATGCAGGTTAGGTGGATTGGCGATTCTAAATTGGCCCTAGTGTGGGTTTGTGTGTGTCCTGCGGTGGGTTGGCACCCTGCCCAGGATTGGTTCCTGCCTTGTGCCCTGTGTTGGCTGGGATTGGCTCCAGCAGACCCCCGTGACCCTATTCGGATTCAGCGGGTTAGGAAATGGATGGATATTTAACTTTACTTATGTCTCTCGCCTTTTGCAAGTGGAGCCTCCCTAATATCGCCACACCTGAGCCCTCACTCTGGCTAGTTAAGTCAGTGAAGAAGTCTCAAGAACTGGGGTCTGTCCAGAAAGAGAGATTAATTAATTCTGGACCTCAGAAAGAATTCCGGTTTACCACAGCACATTTTCACACCAGCAGATTAGTCAGATCAAGAAAACTGGCTTTTATTCAGTTCATGCATCCCAGACAGATTTATCCAGATGTGAAAATCCGCAAGTCCTTAGGAGTGGGGTAATGAACAGCCAATCAAAAACGGACTATAAATCTGAGAAGCAGAGGGAATTTAGTGAAGGAATTGTGCTTCAATATTGATTGTTCATTTTTTTGCTTCTTAAATTGTGCAGCTGGGACAGGACATTTATGGACTTTGATCTTAGAATTAGATGCTCTGCTCCTTAATTATTGTGATCACAAGCCATTTGGTTGCCCCTGTAACTTGTAGCTGGAATTCATCACATCTTTCTTTCTTTCTGGACCAGAAAAATAAGGAGCCAATAAGGGGTAGGATTAGCAAGTTATCTGCATCTTTGGCCACATGGGTCATGTAATTCTGGCTTAATCTGTTCCAGAAATACAGGTTTAGCTAAATCCAGTTTTCATGAATTAAGACTCATTTCACATCAACTCTGCTTTCAGGAACAGCCCCCGAAATCAATCGCTTGTTTAGATTTTCTTTTTTTTTCAATATTGTGCTGTTTTTTGGTGTGTTCTTCTTGACTTTGTATTGTGACTTGTTTGCTGTAAGATTGCATTTTAGGCATCTCTTTCAGTCTCTTTTTGCTCTATTGATCATTTTCCTTCATTTTCTTTTTTTATTTAATAAATCTTTGAATTGTAGATATACTTGTTGCTCTTTTTGCTCACAAACAAGGGGTTGATGGTTATCCTTGTTCTTGTAGGGCCTTTTGATAACTATGACTATTACATGTTGCTTTACCCACTCCCCAATTTAGGGGCCTTCTTCGGTTGAAGCTAACCGATAGTGTTTGTAATAAAATCAGTCAGAACCCCTATACTACAGGCAAGTGGTCTTTATTTAACTAATGATGTGATTTCTAAAAGGTATTGGTTGCACCAGAATTTAATTGTGTCAATTATTTTTATTATTTGTAATACATTTAGACCACTTTATTAAGGTAAAGGTTAAAGGTAAGTGGTAAGACCAGCAAATAATGTATGAAGTGAGCACAGGAAAGGCTGTAGTAGAAATGAGGATGTTGAGATGGATGTGTGAGGTTACAAAAATGGACAAAATAAGAAATGAGACAATTAGATGTACAACATAAGTACGGGAAAGTAGGTTGAAGTGGTATGAACATGAATATGTTAGTAAATCAGTGATGGGAGTGGAAGTACAGAGGAAGAGAAAGCAAAGTAAGCCAAAGCGGAGGTGGATGAATGACGTAAAAGAAGATTTGAACAAAAAGGGTCTGACTGGGGAGGAGGGGTAGGACCAAGCTGCATGGAGAAGGTGGGTCAGGCACATTGACCTCACACTAAAGGGGGGAAAGGTGAAGTGGATGAAGAATAAAAATTTAGACCACTTTGCAGACATCTATTTTCACCTTGACATTAAATAAAGTATTTTTCTGTTGATGCATCAGAAGAGCCAAATTAAATTTACCATGATTCAATAACAATATGATTGAATAACAGTGAGATAATAATAAGAATAAAATGAGAATACTTTTTATAGGCTCAAAATTGAAATACAAAGTCCTGAAATCTGTCTACTACATAATACAATACTAAGGTCTGTGTGTGTCCCATCTCTCAGAGAGATGAAGAACCAGTCAGAAGAGGTAGAGACACATGGAGCTACCACAAAAAGTCACTGTAGTTGGACTCAGGGTAAGAGATGTCAAATATATTTAAATGTATTCCATCTCCTGTCTTTGACAGGTAACGTGGCAGTTTCTCTATAAAACAGCTTGCCTCTGTCCTTTACATAAGAAATCCCTACTTGAATTAAATTGTGTATGTAAATGACAAATGTTAAACTGTAAAGCAGAAATGTCTAGAAGAGTCTATTAGGCTTTGTTCAGTCTTCAGATATATGGAAATCTTGCATATAGAAATGATTTAACCTAGAAAGAGTGTTGCTGTGGCGACATTTAAAAAAATAAACTAAATTCCTTCATGTAAAATATGAAAAAATGGTGTTTAGAGAGAATTCTTTATAAATTCAGAGAAACAATAAATAGGCTTAAGTATGTGTAGCCAGGAGTGAAGGTAAAGTTATTGATTTATTAAAATATCAATGCATTCTTTTCAGCTATTCATTAGAAGGATTCAAGTCCTGTATGTCCTTAATAATTGTTCTGACTCCATAATAAACATGACGGTGAGTCTGTTTGATCCAAACCTTGTTTCTTTTACACCTTTAGAACTACAAGTTTTAACATAAGGATTGTTTTATTTTCCATGCACATACTTTCATCAGAGGGCCTCAAAGAGCCTGAGCCTTCTACCAGGAAATAAGTGCAACTGGGAACTATGGTACATAAAAAAGGTACTGCTCACTGACATACTAGGAAATGTCAATGTTCTTCTGGGAAGCAACCTTTGAAAAACCTTCATGTACAATTGTTGTTGCTCAGCATTTGGAATTTCATTTGCATTGTGAGGAAATGCTTTGACAGACTACATTAAATGATAGTTTGGACCACCTCTGATTTTCACAATGTCAAAGTTTATGCCATATCCTTCACACCTCATACTGTCCTGGCACACCTTGTTAGTAAAAAACTGCCATCTTGAGTACAGTTTATTTACTACAACTCAGTATTTAACACCAATGTAACATCAAAGCTGACTACCAAGGAGCTTCACTTGTTACTTAGTGACATTCTCTACAACTGGATTTTGGACCTCTTAACTGGCGGGTCCCAGCATTTGTGCATTGACATCACATCCTCCAAACTGATCCTCATCGTGGGTCCTCCCAGAGACAGTGTGCTGAGCCCCCTGCACTACTACTTGTTCACCTATCACTGTGTGGCTAAACCTGGATCCAACTCCACATTAAATTTCCGATGACACCATCATCATACTAGTGACCCGATAATGATAAGTAGTAATACTAAGAAAGGGATTAACCTTCCAAAACAGTGGTGTATGGATAACAATCTATCTCTCTCTCTTGCCAGTATAACTATGGAGTTGGTCATTGATTTCAGGATCCATGAGGCAGATCACACTCCTATGTATATCAGAAAGAATGTTGTTTAAAGGGTCAGAAGCTTTACACTTCTTGAAGTCGCCATCACTGACAACTTAAAGTGGGCAGAACACATACCAACTATTGTCAGGGTGGCTAACAAAAACATTTACTTCCTTAACTATCTTAAACCCTGGGTGTCTCCATCTGTGCTCACCAATTGCCATAGCTGTAAAGGTAATGGCTGCATTATGTCCTGGGACAACATCTGTACAACTTAGGCATGTAAAACACAACACAATGTCTTGTAGGCAGCACAGAATATTGCTGACACACAGTTCCTTTATGTCCTGGACATATATAACATACTTTGCCATTGAAAGGCAATATTATTATTATAAGACCTCTTGCACAGTTTCTTTTATAAGGCAAACAATTCAAGGTTAGTGTTAATTGACAAAATTCAACAAAGCGATTTTGCCAGGTTTGCCGGTGACACTGTTTGCCACATTTTTCCCTGAAAGTTCATTTCTCAGTGTCCCATGATGCTTTGCAAGTCCTGTGTGACATCACAGAGCTGTAGAAGTCAATGTCGAATGGGGATGCCAGTACCCAATCTGCACTACCTGCCTAATTTGCATTGCTAATGCACTGAAACTTCATGCATGTAGATAATAAACGTACCCCCCCACACACACACACACTTTATGGCACTGTCCAATTTGCTTTCATATGCATGAGTAATTTACGCCATATATATGCCGTACACAATCAGCACCCCAGCCTCATTTGCACTATGCATGTGCTTAGAAGGGATACATTGGCTGACCATAATAATAATATGAAAATTTTTTTTTGTTTGGCAGAGATTCCTTATATGTTGTGTCTTAAGCATGTTATGCTGATTTCCATGTAGCACAGATTGGGTAGTGACCAGAACAATTCCTTGTTGTATCACAGGCTGTATGTGTGTTAGTTGTTGTAGCAGGAGCTTAAGAGACACAGAAATAGATAAAAGACTAGACTAGACTATTATGGACTTGGATTATAATTTTATTCATTGGCAAAGCGGTTAGCACTGTTGATTTACAGCTCAGGTAACATTTTTGGCCACAATAATTAGTCCAGAATAATTTGTAGACCCTTCCTTATCTTTTAGGCACACTGTAAAGTTCATTTCACCATATAATCCACTCAAAACTAGTTCAGTTTCTCTTTCCTCATTGACTTCATAGAATTTTTCAAGGTTCAATAAAATTATTTTGCCAACAACAATGCAAATTGAATTCAGTGCATTGTCTCATCACTCCTCAGGACCACTAGGATTTTCATTAGATTCCAGAACATTATCTACAGTGCATACTGTAAATGTACATAGAACTACTCAACGGGCACTCATACTGACAACTATGTGATTGTTTGTGTTCTTCCGTGGTTGAAAAAGTCAGGGAACAAAAATGAATTTAATGGCCAGGCTGAAAAGCAAGCAGTTCAGCAGGATTGCAGCATAAGCAAAGCCCATCTGCATTTTTAAAACCAAACTCCCCTACTACAAAACTAAGTGAGCAAAAAGGGATCAGGAGATGGACTAAAACATTAAGTGAATCAAAGTTGAAAGCAGGAGAGAGAGGTTGGGAGCATGCACTGATACAGCACATTGCTGCACCCACCACATGACAAACCATCTCAGGATCCCACATTAGGACTCAAGTGCAGCCATGCGATTGGATAACACCTCAGCACCACACTAGTTTAGATAGAATGGAACAGTGGAAGGTTTTTTATGGTGGCTGGAGTGCCAATTTTGCCACCAACCCCCAAGTTTTTCCCTGCAGGTTGGAGAGCCTACTTGCAGGGCTAGATGCAGATTAATGATATACCCAGGATTGAGCAATTGCAGGATAAGGGCCTTGCTCAAGGGCCCAATGGAGTAGAGTCACTTCTTGCATTTATAGGATTTGAACCAGCAGCCTTTTGATTGCCAATGCAGATCGCTAGCCCCAGAGCCACCCATAAAAGCAGGAGATCAAGAAAAGTACCAAAAGCAAAATGTTAGGCAAACTTGTAGGCACAATGCTTGTAAATAACAAAGAAAAGTCAAGCACACTGATGTTTAACCAAAACCAATCTCAGATGTCACTGAGCATGCTCTGCCAGTCTAAAATATTTAGCAAATGTCATCACAAGGTATGATGGCGGGGTGTGGTCTAACAACTGGGACCCTTGTACAAGCAACAGCTTCTTGAAATGGCAATTCCCATGCACAGACAAAATGGTGTTGCAATTAAACAAACACATTATGATAAGAATCTTAACTATATGCCTAGAGACAATCCAAAACTTTTCAAAATGTAAAAATGATGTTGAAACCAAATTTATACAGAACAAAAAATATATATTTGTCTTAATCATAACAGTTTTAATTTCTTTCTTTATAATTATTTTGACCAAAAAGATAAATAAATGGCCTGTCCAAAGCTGAACTATTATTATATGGACTGGGAAACAATGAGTCAAAGGGTCAAGCAAGAGAATAGTCAAAGATGTAAGCAAGGGTCAAAACAAACAAACAAACAAACAAACAAAAAAACAACGATATTCAAAAATGAAAAGTGAAAAGAAGTTGTTATAGATGCCTTAACTGTTGCTTAAAAAAATTGTTCCCTACCTAAACAAAATTTGTAATCAAAAAATTTTGATCATTCAAAGTTTAGGCACCCATGTTGTGCACTGCCATCTTACAAAATGTTAACTTGGATAAAGTTGTGCATTCTGCTAGCAACCAATTCTGTGGCTACCAACAAAAGTCGCTGGCAGGAACAACATGGTGGTGCCTATTCAAAAACAAAACGAAATGGTTATTTTTTCAAAGAAAATCTGTCAAAAAATGGTTACAGGATGTCATAAAATTAATGGAAATATGTCAGAACATAGAACAGGCGATGTAAAAAGCAAGTTATAATGCATACAAGAATGATTAGAAGGTGCATCAAAGCAACAGAGAGCAAGATGATAAAACAAGCAGGAGGGAGTCGTACAACTACACAATTATATCTGCATAGACTAAAACACACATCAGTATTCTAAACACTCTGTCAGTAAAACAGCAGCTATCAGGTAGAAGACACACTGAGCAGTTCTAATATTTATTGAAAAGATGCATCTTTAAAAGACACCTAAACATGAGCAAACTGGGTACCGTTCAGATAGACAAAGGGAGATCATTCCACAGCTTCAGAGCAGGAATGGAGAAGCATTGTGGTAAGAGGAGGGAAGTTCAGCAGGCAGGCAGAGGCAGAACGGAGACTTGTTGAATTGACATATGGAGAAACCAAAGACTGCAGATACTGAGAAGAAGTTTTGTCAAGACAAGAATTTTGAAAAACATCCTTGCAGAAAAAGGAAACCAGTGAAGAGACTGAAGAAGAGGAATAGTAGGAGTGAAACAAGAAACAGAGATCACCATTTGAGCAGCTGTATTCCTAGAGGAGCTGGAGAGGTCTGAAGGAAGTCCAGCCAGGAGATAATCAGTGCCTGAATAAGGAGATATGCGGCATAGTTAATGAGGAAGGGTTGAATCCCCTAAATGTACTGAAGATGGCAACAACAAGATTGGGTCACTGAAGAAATATATCCAATGAATGAAAGTGAGGAGTCCAGAGTCATGGCAAGAGTCCTGAACATGACTGGTGGTGAAAGAGTGACATCTTCAAAAGCCATGATTATAGACAAATCTGAGAAAGACAAATTAGTAGGCAAGTTTAGAATACCTGATGAGATGAAAGTGAGACAACTAGTGATCTGGGATGAAAGCTGTGGGGTGTAAGTGGGAAACAAGAGGAAGATCTGTGCATCATTAGCAGAGAGGTGATAGGGGAAGCCATGAGAAGAAATACCATTGCCTAAGGAGCGAATGCAGAGAGAAAAGAAAAGTGAACCTCAACAGTGATCCCTGAGGCACAACTGAGGGGAGTTTATGTACAGAAGACAAGGAGTTAGACCAGGAGACATAGAAAAATTAGCTAAAAGGTAGGACTTGAGCCAGTCCAAAGCAGAACCACAGATTCCAAGTTTATCAAGTCAAGAGGTCAGCAAGAAAAGGTTAACACTATTAAAAGCCGATGAATGGCCAAGAAAGATTAGGACAGAGGAAAGAGAAGCAGCCTGAACAGATTTAAGTGCCTTTGTGACTAAAAGAAGTGCAGTGTTGGTAGAGTGACCCTGGTGGAATCCAGAATGAAGAGGGTCTCGTAGCACTATTGTCAATAGTGTGTTGGAGACCTGCAAGTAAGAATTTCTTTGCACCATTTACAGAAAACATGTCAATAAACTTGGGCTATCTAATAAGAAAGCACCCCTTGCCTCCCTTTCCTTCACATGAAGGGTACGTTAGACAACTTACAGGAAGAGAACCACAGCATAACTCAGGCATGCTGTAAGCATTACATCTATTCACCCACCTGGGTTTTCTTAGCTTGTTGCCACTAAACAGGACAAGAAGAACTAAAATTATTAGATTTATTCATTCATGGATTAAAAAAAATAATCTGTTTACTACATTATATTTTCATACTGCTCATTATTATTATACCAATTTCATTATGAAACAATATTTATATTTATTTATGTTTATTTATTCCATCATTTGCACATGAAGTTTGATCATGAATTCATGATCAGTTCATGAGTATTAATTTACAGTTTTATCATTTTTTTCCCCATGTATTAATTCATGCATTTATTACTGCAATTTTTGTCCTTTTGTTAAATAATTTGTGTCTGTATGCAAGCAGTTATTCACACATTCATTTATATTATGACTCTTAACAAAAAAGGATATTAAGCAGAGCGAGTGTTTTCACACAGTCTGTTAATCGTATATATATGTTAATAACATCAAGTTGCCAATGTAAAAGTAAAAACAAATTACAAATGTCACATACAATCACTATTAATTATTACATTGTGATTAATAACATGACAAATAAATTAACAGCAATAGGAGGGCAATGGTTATTTTGCATTACACCTGTCAAAATGAGTGTAATAAAGAACTGTAAATTAGTTTGCATTATCATATGAATCAAATCATCGAAAGAAGACATACATAATGTAGACAAAATGTGTCTAATACTGGTTCCAGGGGTCTGTAGTGGCTAAAGGGTTTAACCGTAAACAGTTTCCTAGTTTAATGTCAATTTTTTTTTTATTTCATAGCTTGCTCAACATTTCAAACTACAATCTCACAAATTAATAATGATGCTGCCCCTGTTTCTTTGCTGAGACAAATTTCAGGGTAAAGAAATCCATGCAGTTACTCCACAATATTTGCTTTTCTCATACCAGTTAAGCCATGACAGTTACCTACAGTGCCTATGATGGAAGTTCTCACATGTTATTTTTGTGCCCCATTGAATCACAGTGGATTGAATTTGGCTTTTTTAATAATGATAATAATAATAATACTTTTGATTTATATATTAAATATATTTATTTTTAGGTTTATTTCTTACAACTGATATTGAGCGGCGAGCCACTTCAACCACCAGAAATGTACAGCAGCCACCTGGATGTTGTGACAGCAGCCATTTTTACACCAGATCGGTCACTACACATTAACTATTAGGTAGTGAACTGGTGAGAGATAGTTATCCGGTTAGAGGCAGGGCATGATTAGAGGGTCCAAATGAATAGGCCTTAGTGGGCAGTTTAGCCTGGACCTCAAGATACACCCTATCCTTTACAAACAACACCCAGGGAGCTTTCATGACCAGAGAGAGTTAGGGACCTTGATTTTACATCTCATCTGAAGGACGTCACCATTTGTCCTTGTCACTGCACTGAGGCGTTGGGATCCACATTCAGATCACAGGGAAAGCACCCCCCTGCTGACCTCGCCAACACATCTTCCAGCAGCAATCCTGTTTGGTCTCCCATCTAAGTTATAATAAAACATTTTATTTATTTAGTGCCTTTTGTGTCAGAAAGAGTAAAAGGATACTGTATATATATATATATATATATATATATATATATATATATATTGTGAACGATAGGGGGCGCCTCGCTCCCTTGAACCCCTGTCCACGACTCCAGACACCAGGTAAAAGTCCTCAAGTTGACTTTATTTTCTTGCCACAGTGTACAAAGCACACTCTCCTCCACAATACTCATATAAATCACTAATAAACCACATAATACACAAATAACCAATCCTCCAGCTCCCAGACGCGTTGCCACCCTTCCACCCAGCTCAGCTCGTTGTCTGAGAGTTCCCATAGTCCTTTTATAATCCCTGACCCGGAAGTGTTTCTGCCCAATAGTCCACAAGTCCTTTTCCCTTCCGGTCAGGGTAAATAGTCCCTTTCTTTAACCCGAAGTCCGTCACTCTTCCTGTGACGAACCTCCGGTCACAGGGCATGAAGAAGCCCTCGGTCCTCCTGCAGCTCCCTCCTGTGGCCCCACGGCATCCAGCAGGGCTTTGCATAAAACTCCAATGTCCATGATGCCCTGCTGGTCTTCTGGGGACTTCCTCGCTGCAAGGAGGGCTCCACCTGGCGGCTTGGGGGTATTGGCCGGGATAAATGGCCGGCCATTCATTACAATATATATATATATATATATATATATATATCCTCTTTAATAAAAGCCCTGTGTGCGTCCAGGTGTCCGTGTGTGTGTGTCTTCTGCTGAAGCACGCATGCACGGGGCCGCGACGCACAGCACTGTGCCCCACCCATGCGCACAGCACCTTGGTCGCACACACACTCGAAGCTGGGCACACAGTAAATGGCCCATCCGCAGCAGCGCATAATAAGCAAATAAAGCACATACAATGGAAGCTGGGCACACAGTGAATGGCCTTGCCACGGCAGCGCATGATAAGCAAATAAAAGACATCATTGCTGGGGAGACGCCACACGTACAATAATCAGCTACACGCCAGCACAGATTAAAATACTTGCTGGGGAGACGACACAGTCACGATTATCAACTGCACGCCACACATTACATCAGTTGCTGGGGACACTCTGCTGATTGACCAATGTTGTGACAGAAAATTAAAGTCATATTACGGACATCAAAGCCAGTATTACTCTCAGAGAAAATTGCAGGCATTTTACGGAAATACAAACCAGTATTACTGCGAGAGAAATTTAAAGGCACACAATGCACTGGCGCATATTACAGCCACATACAAGCCAGTATTACTGTCAGAGAAAATATTACGGACATATCTACTAACAACATGCCACCCAAAAAAAAAGTACACGTCAAGTAGGACAAAAGACACAGACAATCAAATCCTATATAAGTAACATCTCCTGGAAGAATGGTCAGCTCAACAAGTAAACATCAACAAAAGAAAGGCTGAAAAAAAAAAAAAAATACGAACAAATAGATCAATTGAAGAAAAAGAAAATGAGCGTCAGAAAAACGCTAAAAGAGAGAGACCCAGAAGAGCAAACCTTACAAAAAGTTGGCATTTACTTGCCAGAACCAGTATTCAGCCACGGTCAGTTATATGTTGCATTATCAAGAGTTAGAAGTTTTCCAGATGTTGTTGTCAAGGTTGTAGATGGTCCTGAACAAGGCAAACTCTTGCCAAAATCAGACAGAATATTTACAAGAAATGTTGTCTATAATGAAATTTTATAGAAAAATTTCATGAGGTAAAAAAATAGAAAATTTTTCCTAAGTATTTTCTTCAGATTTTGTTTATTACAGATTGTTACAAAGGTTTACACTAAGGCAATATTAATTATACTTACTGTATTGTCATAAGTTTCTATTTTATTTTTATTATTATTTTACTTTAGGCTTCTTGCAAAAATATTTTTGACAAAAAAAACATTAAGACAAGAAACAGAATGAGGTCAGGGTCCCTTGCCATTTAATATAGACTGTTCCTACTAATGTTTATTCATTACTGTTCTAGCGCCCGTTATTGTAACGGGCCTAATGTCTAGTATATATATATATATGTCACAGGACGCCCGAGCGGATCGGAGGGCTGGTGCCTCCTCCTGAACACGAGGGGGCAACCGCCTTGGTTTTGTTGGTGACCTCGGGTAAGGGGCTAAGCCCAACTCTGTAGGGGCCCGTGGCCACTGCCAGGCGGCGCCCCGGTGCCTGAAGAAACCTGGAGCCCAGCACTTCCACCACACCAGGAAGTGCTGGGGGGAAGAAGAATGGGGACACCCGGAGGGCTTCCGGGTGCGCAGCCGGCACTTCCGCCACACTGGGGCGTGTCCACGGAAGAATGCCGGGAAGCAGCTGGAGCCCATCCGGGGTGTAATAAAAGGGGCCGCCTCCCAACAGTCAAGAGCTGGAGTCGGGTAGAAGCAGGACAAAGCAGGAGAAAGAGTGGAGGAGGCCCAAAGAGGAAGGCATTGTGTGGCCAGGACTGTGTGGGTGTTTCATGTGCGCACTTTTGAACTTGTAAATATAGTGTAAATAAACGTGTGGTGGTGATGAACAACATGTCTGCCTGTCTGTGTCCGGGCCGCGTCCACATCATATATATATATATATATATATTCAATAGAATAAATTACAATAAACCAGATTAAAATACTAAATTCAATACTAGAAGAACATTCTGAACAAATAACATAACGTGTGATTTAACACACAAGCAATTTACCCTGAGCATTTGGACAGAGAGGTAAACTGAAAGAAGGGGCAAAATGTTAGGTTAAGTTAAATCCCTTCCTGAACAGATGAGCTTTAAGTTGTTATTTTAAAAGAATGAATTGAGTCAGCTGATCTCATTAATTTAGGAAAGTCACTCAAAAGTCTGGGAGCTGAAAGCCCTGTCACTCATAGAGTACACGTTAATGTGAGGCACACGATAGCCAAAGTCAGAGGACCTTAGTGGGTGAACAGGAGGATAGTGATGGAAAAGGTCACTGATGTAGTCCGGGGTAAGGCCATTCAAAACTGTGTAGTTTATTATTTGAATTTTATATTCAATCCTGTAAGACACAGTGGGACAGTGAAGGTGAAGCTAGATGGGTGTTATGTGCTTGTTGTTGCTGGTCTATGTAAGGACTCTTGCAGCAAAGTTTTGAATCAACTGGAGCTGTGATAGAACATTAAAAGGGTTACCTGAATGTAGGGAGATACAAATAGTCAATATGGGTTTTGATAAAAGCAGGGACAAGTTTCCCAATATTAGAAAAGGACAGGAATGAGCAAACACAAAATATGTTATAGACGTGGGAGTAAGAAAGTTTCTTAATGTGGTTTACGTGGGTGGAATAAGAAAGGGAGCAATCAAAAATGACACCAAGATTCCTTGCTGTAGAAAAAGGTCTGATGAGCTCATCGTCAAGAGTGACTGAAAAGCAACTCATTTTCTTAAGTTGAGCTATTCTACCAATTTACAGGAATTCAATTTTGATGCAATTTGATTTTAAAGAGTTCTGCTCCATCCAGGTTTTAATTACACTGAGGCAAGTTGTAAATTGAGAAAGCTCTGATGAAGCATTAATCAACAAATGAAGACTCTTTTAGTTAAAAACAGATCCCTGCATTTAAATTAAGAATACCTATAAAACACTAAATAATTGATCCCATAGGCATTCACCCCTTTCATTGATTTTGATTGAAAGGAATAGAGACAAGGAAATATCTAAGCCACTGAACATCTCTTGGACTCCATTTAAATCAATTAAGAAATGGAAACAGTATGGTACAGCTGGAACTTTGTCAAGAGCAGGTTATCAAACAAAAACTGGATGGTCATCCAGGAAGAGGACAAGTAAAGGAGGCCACCAAGAGACCTCTGAAGGAGTTACATGTTACAGTGACAGACTGGAGAGACTGTGCAGACAACAACTGTTGCTGAGGTCCTTCACCAGTCACAACTTAATGGAAGAATGACAAAGAGAGTCACTGTTAAAAAGCACAAACGACATCTCGGCTAGAGTTTGCTAAAAGTCACATAGGAGTCAGGAAAAGAGGGCAAGGTTTTTATTTAGACAGGTTTACATAAGAAGACAAGATATCAGCCTTTCTGTATTGCATTCAGCAACAGAAAGAAATAAAATAAATAGAGATAAGACAGGTTAAAACTTGCATAGATATTAAAGAATGCAAAAACAGATTCTTTGCTAACTACTTCTTGAAGTCTGATTGTGTGTTTGTAGCTAAATGGTCACATAATACATAAGGGAAATATACACTTATTGAATTTTTTTATTATCTCTGATATTCCTTATTTAAAAGACATATGGCACTGTGAACAAACTAATTTCAGGGGATATTTTTGTGGGTCTTTAAAGGGACTGTCCTCGCTGATTTACTGAAGTTAAGTTTTGAGTGTAATTGGTGTCTGTCATCAGCTGAGATGATTTTCAGATTTTTCGAAATTGCCCTCTTGACTTACATGCACCAATCACTTTAGCTTTAAAAATGTTGTTTAACAACCAAGCGATACAAACTTTGTAAAATTCCTGAGGTGACAATGTCTCTACTGAACTACAGGTAGACAGACAAACAGAGTCTTCCAAGCAATGAAAAACTAAACATACTAATATGTTTTTGTATTTATTCTATATTTATTAATTTATCTTTTTTAGTTTATATTCACAGCTCAAAATAGCTGATATTGTGAAAATAATCCAGTAGCAGAATTATATTTTAAAACATGTTTCCCCCGTTTTTCAATGTTTCTCTCTCTCTCAAAATACAAACCGGATTCCAAAAAAGTTGGGATACTGAATGCAATGATGTGGAGATGGCAAATGTCAATATTTTATTTGTAATAGAACGTAGATGACAGATCAAACGTTTAATCCGAGTAAATGTATCATTTTAAAGGAAAAATATGTTGATTCAAAATTTCACGGTGTCAACAAATCCCAAAAAAGTTGGGACAAGTAGCAATAAGAGGCTGGAAAAAGTAAATTTGAGCATAACGAAGAGCTGGAAGACCAATAAACACTAATTAGGTCAATTGGCAACATGATTGGGTATAAAAAGAGCTTCTCAGAGTGGCAGTGTCTCTCAGAAGCCAAGATGGGTAGAGGATCACCAATTCCCACAATGTTGTGCAGAAAGATAGTGGAGCAATATCAGAAAGGTGTTACCCAGCGAAAAATTGCAAAGACTTTGCATCTATCATCATCAACTGTGCATAACATCATCCGAAGATTCAGAGAATCTGGAACAATCTCTGTGCGTAAGGGTCAAGGCCGTAAAACCATACTGGATGCCCGTGATCTCCGGGCCCTTAAACGACACTGCACCACAAACAGGAATGCTACTGTAAAGGAAATCACAGAATGGGCTCAGGAATACTTCCAGAAACCATTGTCAGTGAACACAATCCACCGTGCCATCCGCCGTTGCCAGCTGAAACTCTACAGTGCAAAGAAGAAGCCATTTCTAAGCAAGATCCACAAGCTCAGGCGTTGTCACTGGGCCAGGGATCATTTAAAATGGAGTGTGGCAAAATGGAAGACTGTTCTGTGGTCAGACGAGTCACGATTCAAGTTCTTTTGGAAATCTGGGACGCCATGTCATCCGGACCAAAGAGGACAAGGACAACCCAAGTTGTTATCAACGCTCAGTTCAGAAGCCTGCATCTCTGATGGTATGGGGTTGCATGAGTGCATGTGGCATGGGCAGCTTGCATGTCTGGAAAGGCACCATCAATGCAGAAAAATATATTCAGGTTCTAGAACAACATATGCTCCCATCCAGACGTCATCTCTTTCAGGGAAGACCCTGCATTTTCAACAAGATAATGCCAGACCACATTCTGCATCAATCACAACATCATGGCTGCGTAGGAGAAGGATCCGGGTACTGAAATGGCCAGTCTGCAGTCCAGATCTTTCACCTATAGAGAACATTTGGCGCATCATAAAGAGGAAGGTGCGACAAAGAAGGCCCAAGACGATTGAACAGTTAGAGGCCTGTATTAAACAAGAATGGGAGAGCATTCCTATTTCTAAACTTGAGAAACTGGTCTCCTCGGTCCCCAGACGTCTGTTGAGTGTTGTAAGAAGAAGGGGAGATGCCACACAGTGGTGAAAATGGCCTTGTCCCAACTTTTTTGGGATTTGTTGACACCATGAAATTCTGAATCAACATATTTTTCCCTTAAAATGATACATTTTCTCAGTTTAAACTTTTGTTCCGTGATTTATGTTCTATTCTGAATAAAATATTAGAAGTTGGCACCTCCACATCATTGCATTCAGTTTTTATTCACGATTTGTATAGTGTCCCAACTTTTTTGGAATCCGGTTTGTAGAAATATCATATTCTTTTTGTCCTTAACATCAGACATATCATAGATATAGCATACCATAGTTTTTTCCTGCCTTGCTTCCAAACCTGCTGGGGTAGGCTCCAGGTTTCCAGCAGTCCTGCTTCACATTAACAGGTTTATATATTATATATTTTTGTTCCTAATCTCTGATGCTGTTTCTGTCATTTTGTGGCTGTCCACACTCCTATTACCTACCCTTACTCTGCTCATTAAGAGCTCACTGCTCTTATAGTGGGCTATTCCAGTCTCACCACCACTAACCTTCACGCTACATGCATGTTTTTCTTTGTTTCCCTCAATACAGGTAGGTGGGGTCTACACACTGATTCAAGTCTAAGAGTTCTGTTCTTCCTAAGCCCCAATGATTTTAATGATCACACCTGTCAGACCACAGTAGAATCTGTTTTCTGATTTTTTGTATCTTTTCGTGTCTGTAGGCGGCAAAATTCTGTCTATAAATTTTTCTGTGCCTGAGATGGAATCAGAGATCAATATTGTTGGTAGAAAATAGCAAAGCCCCGTATGGGCATTCATTATAAACATGTTGTCCTGGAGCAGGATATGTTGCGTGCTGTAGATATTTAGAGTAAAAAACCCTCACACCTTAAAAATTCGCCTAAATTTCATTACAAATTGGCTTATTCTGGGCAATAAAAGGAAAAGATAAAAAGTGCCAACAGTTAGTTTTGTTCAGCACAAATGACTTAGGAAATATTTGAAAAATTATGAAATTGTATAAAATTGTTCATATTCAGTATCTGGTTTTGATTATGCTTGTATTTATCAGACAAAAACGAAACCAGATAGTAAACCATGTAGTGTAGTAAGTTTCCACTAACATTAAACTCATATCAAAATCCATTAAGTGTGCAGTTCTATCTGATTGTGACACAAAACTAAACTCTGTAGGAGCGCCATGCCATAATTACTAAAACTAAAACTGAAACTAATAGATATAAAAATAAAATAGAAATGTCTTTGTGAAATAAAAACTAAATTAAAACTAAAAATATACAATGAAGGAAAACTAAAACTAAACTGAATTTCCAAGTAAGGTCAGAAAAAATACAGAAATAAAAACTAATAGAAAAAGGCAAAACTATAATAACCTTGGTACATATAGACTCAAGGGTGTCATGACAGCCAAAGACACGTCTAATAAATACTGACTTGAAGGGGGTGTGCACTTGCGCTATCAATTATTATTACATTTGTAATTGTATCATTTTATAGAGCTCTGTTTTCATTTTGGGTGTAGTGGCTCTGAGGCTAGCGATCTGCACTGGCAATCGGAAGGTTCAAATCCTGTAAACACCAGAAATGACTACTCCACTGGGCCCTTGAGCGAGGCCCTTGACCTGCAATTGCTCTGTCCTGGGTATGTTGTTAACCTGTGTCAACCCTGAAAGAAGGCCGTGGAGGTTGGTGGCAGAATGGGCTCTCCAGCCATCATAAAAAATCTCACACTGTTCCATTCCATCTGAACTAGTGTGGTGCTGAGGTGGCTGCACTCAGGTCCTAATCTGGGATTCAGCGATGGTTTGTCATGTTGTGGGTACGGCAACATGCTGTATCAGTGCATGATCCTAACCTCTCTCTCTCTTTCTCTCTCCTCTCTGTTTTCACTTTGACATGAATTTTTTTCTGTTGATCAGTGTCTTCTTCTTCTTTTGGCTGCTCCCGTTAGGGATCGCCACAGCGGAACATCTTGTCTGCTTATTGGTTTGGCAAAATTTTACACTGGATGCCCTTCCAGACATAGCCCTTCCCATTTATTTGGGCTTGGGACCAGCACGAAGAAACACACTGGTTTTTGCATCCCCTTTGGCAGGGTTCTGTTGATCAGTGTCTAATAAGCCAAAATGTATCCACTGCAATAAATAAAATTTGAAGATTTTCAAAGGGGGGGTATTCAATGGTGAGACAGAGAGAAGGAATAGCAGGTTAAACGTGCATTATAGATTATCTTTTTGATTACTGGAGAATTAGAATGTTAAAGTAAAACACACTTAATAGAGAGAATAAAGCTGTACAAAACGTTGTGCTGTCAGCACCTGACATCAGTTGAAATTACTGTAGTTTTGTGTCTTGCAAAGCTCAGTTGTTTCCACAAAAGTGCCTGGCGGTTTCCTGCGAGGCTTCAGCTTATCTCAACAGAATTAGACAAAATACAGGAACCAGTGATGAATTGGGAGAATGCCCATTAAAAGGAAATCATTTTTCTAGATATTAAAAACATTTTTTTCTTTAACATAATAAATATACAAAATAACTTGGCTGTAATGTTCACTCTGGTCATTCATAGATCCTCCAGCCAAATATTGGTCCTCTTTATTTTAAGTACAGTTCGCCATGTGTATTAATTGCTTATATAGGCATCCGTTAAAATAAAATAATATAAAAAAATACATTTGAATGAGTACAGAGAATGACAATGACTGTGTGGTTCTTTAATGCCACTAAATTCAGTGTGCATATTACAGGCTAGATGACATGGAAATATTCAGCGAGAGCTGGAGGATGCAGGTGGCAGATGGCTCTTATAACATTCACTATATGTTTTATGGAATCAATGCATGAATTCTTTTACAGCACTGCATGGACAAAATAATAACAATATAAAATTTTCTTCTCTAGTTGTTTCATGTCAAAGACAGTGTCTGTACAGGTGATCATTTCAGTATTAGAAGTGTTGAGCAGGAACTGCAGGCAATGACACATTGTCATATTCAAAGGGAGCAAAACCAATTAAGGTTGCTTAATGTGGCAAAAAAACAGCACTGGAAAATTCAACAGTTGTGTCGACTGCTAAAAGTATTTTATGTCTCTCTATACATTAAATTTATTTTTGCTAATAACCTTGTTCTTAAAGGTTATGGTATAAAACAAAAGAGTGAACCTGTTGCTGCTGAGGATTGGCCGTGGCTCCACTTCTAGTACTTCCTTTGTCTGCTGTTTACTTCAGTCCCTGCTATGAGGATCTGTTGCTATGCAACACAAATTACATAGTAGTCCACTTATGGGAAGGGCAGAGGGAAAAGAAGGCGGGGCCTGAATACTGGTGCTGCTGTAGCTTTGGGTATCTTTGTGTTTCCACAGCAAGCCACAATTTTGAGCTCAACGTATGAATTTTCTATTCTGTTTTTTGTTTATTTATTTATTTTTTTTATCAATTTTACTTTATTTTCATTGTATCTCATCCTGATCTGAACACCAAACAAGGTTTGTGATTTTCCATTTTTCACATGTCGCTTGGTTTAAATATTGATGGATTGAAAAGAACCTAGATAGATAGATAGATAGATAGATAGATAGATAGATAGATAGATAGATAGATAGATAGATAGATAGATAGATAGATAGATGTACAGATAGTATGTTGTATTGACAGTGTTTGAGTATTAATATGAGTTTTTTCTTTTATTTTTCAGATCCATATTGCAGTGGCTTAATCAAGTCCAATCTCTTTTATACTGCAATGAAAATGGGTTTTGGGGAGCTTTTCTTGAAAGCCAGAGGACCTGTGTCTGCCACACTGGTGCCAGTCTGTTCCAAAGACCCATCCCTTGTAACATTGGTGGTAACAGCAGTTGTGCTATATGCAGACATCTCAACATTATCAATTCTGCCGCATCTAATATCCTCTCCTGCAATCCCTTTCCTGTCTATATCTAAGCTCCATGCATCACTGATAGTCTTACCACTGTCTTAAAAACCTTACCTTTAACCTTTGCTTTAATTTTTCAATCACACAATACTCCTGACACCTTCTTCCAAATGTTCCATCGACGCTGCACTCAATGGGTTATCTCTGCATCTTGTTTTCTGTCTTGGGATACCACTGATCCTAAATATTTAATTGTATCCACTCTTCTCAATAGCTCTCACTGCAGGCTAATATCTGATTCCTGATCATCATTAAACCTCATATATTCTGTCATCTTTTTTCTATTTATCTGCAGTCCTCTATCTTCCAAAGCCCTTCTCCATTCTTCCAGCTTCCCCTCCATGTCCACTTTTCTAGTGCTACACAACACAATGTCATCAGCAAAAAGCCTGGACCTGGGGGGTTGGTCTTTTATCCCATGACTCAACACATCCATAACCTGATTATAAAGGTAAGGAGTTAAAGAAGATCATATTTCCTCTAGTCCTCTTGATGTGACACTCTATTACAAACCTTCTTCAAATCAATAAACACCATATGCAAATGTTTTTATTTTTTTCAATGCTTCTCAATGAGCTGTCTCAATGCAAAGACTGCATCAGCTGTTACTCTCCCTGACACATTTTGAACATGGAAAAAGATCAGAAAAATAAACAACCACAAGCAGCAGACCTAGTTAACCAAGGCCAAACTATAAAATAAACCAAATTAAATACAAAGAACTCATTATGCATTTTAGAAATGGTAAACATTGTTATTTTAAAGAGGTATTAAGGGACTGGAAAAAGGGTGTGTTTGAAATGTGTTCTTCATTCATAATCATTAGAAACAAAAGACCATGCTAAAATATTACAACCATTGACAAAGGGCAGCATGTCTTATAGGATTTGCAACGATCATCTATCACCCAGATTCCAACAGCAGCCTTGATTAGCTTCCCACACACTGAGCATATGAGCAGGACTGTGTCATTATCTGAAGGTATTTCAGTGTTTTTAAAAGTAAGATTTGTTTTTTAGTGTTTTTCTTTGTATGCACTTTGTATAATAATGAATAAGAAGTAGTGATGATGATTTTAAGCGGAATGTCCATTCTCTAGCATGGAAACCAGGTAGTCCTAACAATATATGTATATAACTTGCTACAAGTTAAGTAGGTTCTGGCCTTGACTAAAATACTCTAACAAGAGGAAAGAGAGACACAAAAAAAGGTATTCACCTCCTTAGTTTTTATATTTTATTTTTATACAACATTAAATCACAATGTATTTCATTTAACTTTTTTGGCACCTGATTAACAGAATATATGTGTCTTTAATGTAAAAAAAAAAAAAAACACATCTCTGCGGAGTGGTCTAAATTAATGACAAATGTAAAACACAAAACAATTGACCACTTAAGTATTCACCCACTTCATCAGTATTTAGCAGATGACAGTCTTGAGTCAGTGTACTTAGGCCTCGTCAGCTTTGCACATCTATACTTTGCTTTTTTCCCCACATTCTTCTTTCCACAGCTGCTTAAGCTCTGTCAATGCAGCCCTTTTTGAGATCTAAGAATTATCAATTGGATTTATATCTGGATTGTGACTGAAAACAAATCTTTTCCCAAGGTGCAGGTTTCTTACAGAGTACATCAGGTTTTTCTCCAGGATTTGAAAAGTTGCGCTAAGCTGCAAGCAGGTCCTTGTTTGACTTTTAGCTTTCCCAGAATACATTCTGCAACTGTCCAGTGTAAGATAAAAGGCAGAACAAGAGTTGGGGCATCAATGGTGAATCCCATATAATTGATGAAAAAAGGATGGCTAAATAAAGTTGCAAACAAAGAAAAACAAAGAAAATCAACAGTAGCTGTGAAGTGACATCTTCTTCAGATGGTTGTCATTTGACATTGAGTTTCTAGTGGGTGGCATCCTATTTATATTAGCCCCGAAGGAAGAAGTGGATCCAAGTAGGCAGAACTGGAAGTAATGTCATTCCTACTGAGGGTGAAAGGAAAGGAGAAGCATTAGGAGGCAGCACCAACCCTTGACAAATAATAAATAAATGATAAATTCCTACTTAACAAGTTGTCTCCCATTTGCGCGATTGTCACATCAGCTTGACGAGTCTTTTAGTCCTCAGCTGTTTACCTGAAATGTGTCGGTTGGAAAGGCTTAGCATCTCTCATACACCAGAGAAAGAAAAGCTCATCAGACTCTACACATAGTGGCTGAAATCAATCCAGGTCACAGCAACTGTGAGACGACAATGCTAAGCGCGGCACCAACACACTCCTCTTAACAGAAACAAACAAGCAGAATTAGCCAACTGTCACAATTCATTCTGCAGCCTAGGTGAATTTATGAAGAGTTGATAGCCGATATAAATTTAAATAATCTGATAGACTATAATTTTAGTTTTAAGCTAGTTTCATAGTTGCAATCTCAAACTCTGGTTGGGTAGGTTACGCACAATTTTCAACTATTCCCACAATCGCACACCCACACACATCCGTAAAAAGCTTTACTAATTAATCCACATATAGAAACTCAATTGTAGTTCTCAGTTCACTGGTTCGAAGAAGGTTATCTGACATTCACTAATACAAAAATATGAATCTAAAGAGCTCCAGCAAATGAACAGTGAGTTTCTTAGCAACCAAGGGAGAAGCACTCCTATATGAGCTTCGCTAGAAATGACTAGATAAAACCGCTGATCGAAAAGAATTAAAAAACATAAAACCAGTTTAGCAGCCTTAATGCTGGAGCCCAACTTTGTTGTCTGAATGGTACACAGTGATGATGATCTAGTAAAGCAAGAATAGAAAATGGTGAGTTGGATGAATATTATTCACAATTCTATACATTATCAAATATCCTTTATTATGTATATTTTTACAATATTTATTGCCTTGGAAGAAGTCACTATGTTGCTATAGTTACTATATTTCCAATTGTACACTTTTGCTATTATCTGTATTCATTAGTAAAAACTTTCAAGGTTTTCTGGTAGAAATTAGCATTGTATATCTTAAAATGTTGTTTTATATATTTTGTTTTCTAATATTCTGTAATGACATAAACAGGCAGATTTAAACTACCAGTGTCATGTTTAACGCATTGACTGCTGGATCATTTACTACCAGGATGTTGCAGTATACGTCTATAAAAACTTGTAAAAAATGTAAGCAGATGTATTCGACAGCAAAAGGTTTATTATCAACTGCAGTCTTGATTTTGCCAAAGCGTTTCTCGCTACGAAAATGCTGTGCTTGCTGGTGCCCTTGTTTTTGAATATTTTCTTGGAAATTCACTACGCGGGTGGCTTAAGCAAACATTTTTTTACCAACCGCCCCATGATGTTTTGTGAGGCCAAAGTGACATCACAAAGCTCATCACGTGCCTAGTGTAAGGTTGCTGTTGACTTGGCCATCGTAGTGCTGCAACGAAAACAAGAAAAAAAAGTGCTACTGACCACCGTCCCATCTACCGGACAGTGCTGCATTATATTTCTCCCCATCACTTATTTGTTACACTCATGGTCAATTCAACCGCCCTAGGCTCTTTGATTGCTATATGTGGGTTGTCAGTAAACTTAAAAAAGTAAAAATGAGACCAGAAGCCACAAAGTTTGAGAAGTTCTGCAAGATTTCCATTCTGCCTACAATTAAAAAAATAAACAAAAAAGTATTACTAGTACTGCCAAAGAATATATAACACTGATGCCTGGGTTCCAGCACCACGTGGCTAATTATGCATATAAATTAGCCATGAGACCAGCAACAAACTCAACTCAGACCTTAAAATGGCCCTTTCCATCTTCCTCCCCTCATCAAAAAACACATGACACTCTGTGAAATAATAAATAGATTTATTTTTATATACAAGGCATTTCTTTATTCTTGATGGAAGAAGAAAGCGCAAAGTATCTGCACACCGATACATGGGAAACAAAAAAGACATTCATGCTGTGCTAATGACTTCAAACAATGGAATGAGCCAGTCCCACACCACCACTTGCGGGCGTGGCTAACTGTCACTCTCTCAGTGCAAAGATCTATATTTTATTTACTTATTGCTAGATTGTAGCTGTTTGCTGTACTGTGCAGCATTTGTTCCATCCATGTCTTTTGTTATTTGAGGCATTGTAACGCAGTGGTTAGCTTAGATCACATATTTTGTCACAATAATCAGCCCAGAATTAGGAATGCAATGTCAGTAATGTGCGGTGAGGTTCATGGCTGGTGAGACACTTCAGAGTCAGATTTACAAATATATAAACCCAAAACAATAACTTATTGACTATTCAGTTGGCAGCATACACATTGGTTATGTTTCAGATCTCACCAGAATTCTTTACACACACATAGGTAAGGCACATATTTGGCTAAGAAAGAATGTTACATTTATAGCGGCGAGAGAGAGCGGAGAGAGCACATTTGCTGTGCACCCTCCATGTGTTCTTAATTTGCAGTGGGAATTCCACAATTCATACTCATTAACTACAACTGAAAGTACTGAGTGATATACAAAAAAAAACAGATTTCAGTTTTGACCTTAATTGAAATATTTCGGGTTTTAAAAAAAAGCTTTTAATTCTGATGGTTTAATCAATTTTAATATAGACTGTTCAACAAAAAGAAAGAAAGAAAAACAAAAGAATTTTTATTTATGGTCAAAATGTAGTTTTAAATATTGGATTAGTTTTTTCTTAGTCTGATCCTATTTTTTATAAAATTGAAAACCATTTACGGTCTTACCTTTATTTGTAAATGAAGTCCATGCGCCCTATCCTTCTTCCATGAAAATCTCTGTCACTTTCTTGTAAAAGTCCTCATTTTCCTTTAGTTTTAAAATCTTAACCTTCTGTTTTGGCAGTCAGTCAGAACAAAAAATAAAAACAAAAGCAGTGTGCTTGACTTTCTGATATTGTTAACTTATTGGCACCCAGAGCCTCTGTGTAGAAGAACAGCAGCAACGAGCACCTGTTGGGCTCACATTCGTCCCCTTTCATGAGACATGGTACTGTTTGCCTCACCTTGTGCCTTTTCACTGAGGTTTTATGCCTAATCGTGAGACTAAATATGTCACACACATTCATTAAAGATATTTGCCAGACTGTGGAAAGTCAGGGTGTATAATAAACATGCCTGCAAACATTATATTGGCCACATACAGAGAGATACCAACATGCACGTGTCAATTGCATGCATCAACCCAGTGTTTGAGGGAGAGTGCAGTCCAAAGTGAGGTGAGGCTCATCGCTGCTGCACCTCACGTTTCTCCCCAGTATTGGAACAGGAAATTCGCAAATTAAGCGATTTTGACTACAAAAATTATTGGAATCATACAGAAAACAAATTTATAGCACAGACCAGTGGACAAATTTATTTTAGTTTATCATTATTAATTTTTTTACTTTTCATGATGACCCTGTATAATGTGTATAATGAAGCTACACAGAATGAGGGGATGAGATCAGAAACTGTAGTTATCAAGTCTGATATCCCCTCTGACTGGAAGCCATGTAATGTGATTCCAGCTTTAAATTTATTTGGATGCATCCAGACATACTTGTGTCACACTTGATAAAAAGAAGAACAAATGGAAAATTATTTGATTTTAATTTATATTAATTTATATACTTCAATTAACAAATTCTATGAAATGTTAAAGCATAGCTGTATTCCAGGCTTCATTTAGCTGCTCTGGTAACTATCTCCCAGTGTGTAGCTACTTTGTGACATTTTCAAGAAATCAATTCATAGCTCTCTGCATGGAATGAGGGCTCAGGATGCTCACACATACAATTTATGTCTATTAAATAATGAGACTGACATAATAACTCACTTTTTTTTTTATATCGCAATTCTAATGCTTGTTCCCTTCATTATACTCCCCATTCACAATTATGCATCGATGCAGTCTTGGTTTCTGTTGGTCGAAGGCATGGAGCAGATCAGTTTCTGTCAGTTGTTTTATGACATCAGACATTTTCTTCCATTGACTCTTAAACACGTTCCTTTAAGCACCGATTTCAATTTTGGAAAAACTCGTGCGCACAAGACATGCAGTCTTTATTGTAAGCCTCAGTAAGCTTATGAAAAGATTCTGTTGGTGTTTTGTTCAGTTTTACTAAAAATTTCAAAGTGACACGTTGCTCAACTTTTAAACTTAGCATTATTCCAGTACACAAGGGGAAAATACAACTGCATCAATCAGCGACTGACAATCAACTAAATGGCAGAGAGCGCATTTGTCGTGCAGGTTTGGACAGGTTTAAACCTGCATGGCAAGTACTCATAATCAGTTATTACTGCTTTGTTTAAGAGATAGAAACACAGTCTCATTATTTAATAGACAGACCTCATATGTACAAGTATAATATGTAAATGGTGTAGTGGGATGAAAGAAGAGGAAGGGGAAAAGCCAAATGCTTGGGATGCCAAGCAGGCAAAAACACATGTAATTCAAACCAAAATTAAGAAAAAGCAACGAAACGGATGTACTTGTGTGCGCTCTTATTGAGGGACAGTTTCCCTTTAAGAGTTTGAGAGCAAACTCTATTCTCGGTCTGTACTTTAATGAGGTCAACACTGAAATGAGACATCACCTTCCAGGACTGTCCTCCTTTTATATTGGGGGTGGACCGGAAGGGATGGGGGCTTACTTGGTTTCATTGCCCTCAACAAGTTATATTTCAAGGTTGTGTGAAAAAAAAGGAGACAAGACTGCTAGCGACAATGCCCTCTTTCATCCTGCTACTGCTTACCTTAGGCATACCTGGAAGGTAACCCTCTGGCTCACATGCTTGACAATAGATAAGTCGAAAGATGCATTATTATCAGCATTATTGTTTTTCTTTATGTATTTAATAATTTCAGCCAATGTAATTATCCAAGTGCATCCAGTAGGGGGTGCAAGCTCCCTTGTTGGAATAAGTTTTTTTGTAATTGCGTCATGTTATATAACCCGAAACTATATACAGTACATATGATATTAAAAGGGGATACCCCTGCCTTAGTGATCAGGGGATAAGAAATCACTTAGGAGAAGTAACCTAGCTTTCTTTAATGACAGATTACGCAGCATAACAGACGAAGGAAGCCATGACAAGACCTTCAGGAGTGAGTGCCCGATGTATAGAGTCTGCCATTTTCGTCGTTGCGTTGGAAGGATTTTCTGGATCAGATGACGTTATCTCCCATCTGTCCGTCGGCTTCAAAGGTGTGCTGGGCAATGTTCCAAGGCTTTATACCCTTTCTTCATGTGCAGGCCCCCACTTAGGTGAATAATACAATACCAAACAAGGCAAAGAGGATACAATTTCATGCTGACTCTGACAGATGAAAAATAGTATACATTGCCCATTTCACAGTTGTTCCTGTCTTCTCTTCAAATGCTTGCCTAGCAGTTCTAAATGATGAGCCCCTGTGTGCTAAATCTGACTTTGTATTAGCTGTGCATGTGAGTAGAAAGAGAAGTAGATTTATAAAATATTTGTACAGAGGACAGTGACATATTAAACTTATATTACGCCAAGCAATATATAAAATATGAGTGATTAAGAATTACAGAGTTCCCAACTATCATTCAAAATGGAATACAAGAAATGTAGTGTTACAGTTAGTCCTAAGAATAGTAAAAAAAATAGAATTTGAATAAAATCAAAGCTACTTGGCATTTAATTATATTGATTATGTTGTTACAGCTGCAGATATTCAGCAGATTCTTTGTAAACAGGTGCATTTTCAAGTTTAGGTGGCCATATAAAGCTCACAAAGTGTTACAGAAGGATACTGGGAATAAAAATAGCAATGACTGGCAACAAAATATTTCTGAGCAAATAACTAATAAAAACAATTGCATTATGATCAGTAATTAGTCAGTCCACATTTTGAAGGCTCCATTGCTAAAGGCTTCAAATACTTCAGTAATATTATTTAAGTGTGGGGTTTTTTTTTAGAAGAGCAGCATCTTAAAACTGTATGTTCACCCTGGAATAAAAGCATTTTTCTCTCAAGGGGGCTAAATATATTTACAATCATCTCTAAATTTAAGAACTGGAGTTCTTAAGTAGACTAGAAGTACAGGAACATTTTGAACTGAAAGCTGCAAACAAAATGATTAGAAGAGCCCAAGCATTGCTACAGTTATTTCTGTTTAAATTCAGGGCATGAATGAACTTCCTTATATCCTGTTTAGTAAGAAAACACCTATAATTTTCCTTTCAAAAATAACTACTGCATAATTTGCGAACGAGTGTCTTGTGAAGGAGCTACTAAGTGTGAAGTTGCACTATTGTGCTGTAAGAAACAAGCACTCACCATAGGACTTGTGGTCAGAACTTTTTGAGACTAACTCTATATGGTATATTCAGCTTTGAAGTGAGTATATTCAATATCAACTAATTGTTTGTTTCTGAAGTTAATCAGAACTAGCTTAGTGTGAAGGCTAAACCCCAAGCACAAACACACAAAGCAAAACAAAGGGGTTTTTAACTACACAAGTACCTTGTACAATGATTAAATACTGTATTCCTCTTCTTTCTCTCTCCACCACACAGCTACTCCTTCAGTCAAGTGTTGCCACTCCCATCATCGACTTGCTTGGACAAGGCAGTGTGCTCTCTTTTACTGGGCACCTGGGAATACTTCCAGTGGCTTGGTTTTGCCTGTTTGAACTACTTCCTGCTCATATGGAAGTCCCAAATAGTAGGGAGCTACTGGGCTACAGTTCCTGGCATTCCCTACTGGTATCTGAATGGGCTGTCCCTAGAGACAGTCCTTTCCTCTTCTTTCCCAGCAAAAAATGGCCCTGCAAATACATCCGGACGAGATGCCTGTTTCCCGTCCAGGTAAGGAACCTTCCTTTCTCTTGGCTGCAATATCTGTCCAACCCCCTGGCGCTTCCTGTTTTGGTATGAAACCTTCCTCTCCCTCCATCATGATGCCAGTTCATACATCTGGGGCCTCCCTTCCGGACAAGGAACCTTCCCTTTTCCTGGCTGGGATGACAGAGCAATTTGCAATGCTAGTGTTTAGATCTGATAGCGCCATGCTGACGGTGTAAGCGCGCAAAAATAAGAAAGAAGCCTTTGATTTCTGTAACAGCCAGTGTAAAGTTTAGGTGCATTCACCATCAGCATGGCGCTGTCAGATCTAAACAGTAGCGTGACAAATTGTTCATGTACTGAAGTGACTTTGGCTGCAGGTGGAAGTCCCATTTTACTTATGGTGCCAAGCAGAGTTGTGTTGCGTTGAAGCAGTCTATTAGCACATAAGAAGTGATGTGAAGAAGCTGTATGTTGCTAAGGTCCTGCCTTTGTCCAATCTGATAGCATTTACGGGACATTGTATCTTTGATTGCCGGTAAAACAAATAGTTCTGAGAAGGTATCAGCCACAGCACTGCTCTTGTGAAAAGAATGGAGATAAATGCCATCAACTGAGAGAGGGAGAGGCAAGTTCGTTGTACCACGTGAACATCACTGAGGGAATAAAACTGAATAATTGTAAAAGTTTGAGCTTGTTCTTTTAAGTATCCAGAATTTACACTGGGTGTTACATACTTAAATCAAGTGTATGTATTTATTATATTGTAGAAATAATAACAACAATAATAGCAGCTCACTGCTCAAAACACAGAGTGCCCGGTCTCAAACTTCCTGGTGTGGCAGAAGTGATGCATACCATGCCTTCTGAACCATCCAGGCGCCCCCTGGTGGTGGCCATGGGTCCCCACAAGGTTGAGTTTCCAAGCTCTGCCCCCGTGGCCCCAACACACACCAGGGTGGCTGCCTTTTCGTGTTCAAGGGGAGGTACTGCTCCTCTCCCCGTCCTTCCATCTTCAAGGCGTCCCCACTGGCCATCCGCCACATATATATATATATATATATATATATATATATATATATATGTTTCTCAGAGTACTAGGATTTTTTCTCCAAGTATTTAAATGCACCAATTCAAAAAAATGACTGCACTTTTAATCCTGTTGCTTTCAATTGTATCTATGTGTGATATGTACACAATACATTGCAATGGAAATGTTTATGAAAGGTTGCTTTATGAAATAAAGCTGGACTGTTAAAAAATATTACAAAGAAACTTACACAGTGAAAGCGGATATTTAGTAAACAATTTCTTACAAATGAAAATTAAAGATTTGTGGTTTTCCTATATGAACTTCATTTGTTTCATATAATCTAAAGACAGGAAAGTAATTTGGTTAGAGTCTGTAAAATGTCTTGGCAGGAGAGCATAAGGACATAGCAAAATTTGACAAAAATGAAAAGACCATTCAGTCCATCAAGCCCATTTGTTTAGCTAATACCTAAACCTAAGTTGTACCAAAAAATCTCATCCAGATTATTCTTAAAGGTTGTCAAGGTTTCTGCTTCAACTCCATGTCTCGGTAGTTTGTTCAAGATTCCCACAATTCTTTGTGTAATGAAATGCTTCCTGGCTTCAGTGTTAAATTCACTTTTTCTTACTTTCCACTGAATTTCTCCACTCTTAGGCTAAAATAATTCTGCTGGATCTACTAAATCAATTCCCTTAAGGAATGTGAAGATCCGGATTAGGTCCTCATGCAGTCTCCTCTGCTCGAGACTAAACAGGTTTAATTCACTGAGTCTTTCATAATACATCATGTCTTTAAGATACACTTGGTTGCTATCCTTTGCATAGGTTCAGGTGCTGCATGGTGACCAAACCTACACATGATACTCCAGATGCTGCCTCAGTACTGGTTTATACAGTCTTCTTATCTGCAAGAAATGTGAATGTGTGTGTAATGTTCTTTGATTTATATCCAAGGAATGTGATTGCATGCGTTATTGTGTGTTCTAAGATGGAGGCCACCCATATGGAATTGGTTCAGTTGTTGATGTCAGTTTGGGAACCACACTTACACAATAAGCTTGCATCTAGTTAGAGTACATACAGGTGTAATGTTTATGAACAAAGGACTTCTTTGTATCTCCATGCTGTTAAAAATGAAGGCTATGTATACATTTGCATTACATGCTTCAACATTGTGTGCTACAATTGTGCATCTTTTCATTTGTTAGAGTGCTTGAGATTTTTGGTGCTGCTACAAACAGCAAGTGGCATGCACTCTTTCTCTAGATTGTGACTGTTCAGCTAAGGTTATAGGGACAAAATTAAAAGAGACTCAGGTATGCGATGAAGATCAGTAGAGTGACACATCTGCCTGTTCCCTACAAAGTTCAGAAGCCACCAACACAGATGAAAAGCCAACCCTAAACTGAAACCCCCCACCATCACTTGACCCATTGATCTTCCACTTGTACTTCATTATAAAAGGACCACCTCCTCATTCTTGTTATCATCTCTTAACCATATGGAAAAAACTCCTTCGCAAAGACTTCTTTTTTATATGCTCCACAAAGGCTATGCAGTTTTTACTCATAATTAAACCCAAAACAGTGAACTGGATTCATTTTTGCCTCAAGTATACACTACTATATGACTACTTTTACAATTCCTAAGCTTCTATTTTGTTTTAGGCATTGAACACTTGTATGTTTTTAACTGGTTTTCATCTTTGAGTGAAAATGATAAAAGCATTTTTTTGGTCAGTCTCTAAGCAATCTCCCGACCTTCAATCTCTGGCCATGCATGACTCCAAGGTATGCTGATCAACTGAGCACAACATACCAGAACTTCCCCCTGCTGGGCCGAGAGTCAATTTTGAGGTCAAAGGACATATCTCAGAGTGCAGCAAGAATTTCTGACTGCAAAAAACCCCAAGTTATTAATGGGTGGGCAGCCAGCACAATTACCTAAGAGGAAAGAGCTTCTGCGACATTAAAAAGCCAAGAGCCAGAAAAATAAAAATAAAGTACTTTACACTTAGTAAAGGGAAGGCAGTGTCATAAACAGTTATATGATTATCAGGCTCAGTCAGAAGTATCAAAAACACTACACAGTGGCAAACTTCAAAAAGTTAAAACATTATAACGGCAAAGGAATTTAATTTTAAACTCCTGCTGTGCTATGACTGCTTCAGAATAGGTCATTTGTTGTGTTTAGGTGCTTATCTTGACACAATATTTTCATCATCTAAGCAATGCACAGAAGATATTAAAAAGGCAAATAAAATGTTAGGTTATATCATAAAAACTGCTGAATATAATTCGAGGGACATTATGCTTAGACTATTTAACGCACAAGTGAGACCACATCTGAAGAACTGTGTGCAGTTCTGGTCACCACAGTACAAGACATACATAGCAGCACTTGGAGTTGTGCAGAGGTGATCAACCAAGTGCATCATGGGACTTAATGACATGTCCTACTGTGACATATTCAGAAAATTAAACCTGTCTACCCTTAAACAGAGGAGACTCTGTGTGGTTCTTATTTCAGGTCTTCAAAATTATCACAGGCATTTGTCTCAAGAAGGGTGTGCTTACTCCCTGGGAATGTGTAGTTTTTTTAGAAACACAGCACAAACTTGACAATTACTGTTGCACCAACGACAACACCCAAAACTGACCAATAACGAAGTACTCCCGGGGCAGCTGGGATTTGTAGTTCATTTAAGTAGCACTGCTATAAATGAATGCTGTATCATCTGCAAATTTTAAAGCTAAGCGTTTGGTATCAGATCCTCTCAAGCAGTTAGTCTAGATAGAAAAGAGTATAGGGGGATCACTGTGCCTTGTGGAGCTCTTATTGATGAACGATAGTCTGCAGAAATATAATTGTCAACCTTAACAAACTGCTGCCTGTGAAGGAGAAAATCCATATGTTATAGGGTGAGATTGGAGCCCACCTGTAACTGCTGTAATTTATTGCAGAGGATAACAAGCTTCAAGGCTGATGTAAAGTCCCAAAGTAGTGTGGTTTCTCCAAATGTGTATAACTGGTATGAAGAACTGCATCCTGCATTGAGTGGTTCTGTCTGTCTGCAAATTGCAATGGATCCAAATATATACCTGACTTCCATCCATCCATTATCCAACCCACTATATCCTGACTACAGGGTCACGCAGGGCACAATAGGAACCACCAATGCATCTAAACTGTGGGAGGAAACCCATGGAGACAGGGGGAGAACAAGCAAACTCCACGCAGGGAGGACCGGGGAAGCGAACCCGGGTCTCCTTACTGCAAGGCAGCAGCGCTACCCACTGCGCCACCGTGCTGCCCTATACCTGACTTTATACGTATTTTCTCCTTTTGGTTAAGGAACAAGATATGGTCAGTACGTTAATGTCTCATTGACTCAATGTGTTCTAGCCAATAGTCTAATGTCTTGGAGTCTGCTCTTAAATAATGCCAAAAATGGATAGTTTTTTTTATCATGTTGGCAATTGTTCCTTACTTTCATATAAAAATGGCCCTAACAAAAAGAAAAGTGTCAACCTGATATCAGTATGGAAACATCATGGATGGGTGGGTGTCAGCTTGTGGTGGGTGGCATGACAACCAGCTCATGTACAATGTATAATTCTGCTTTTAAATTTAATAACTCTTTAATAGTCTGGAATTGCTAAAACATTTAACAACAAAAATAGATGGCTAGTTGTTAAGAAAGTTTATGCAGTTTATCTAACATTTTTATTATACCTGCTGAAACAAATTGTGACAACTTGATTTTATGTAGCAACAATAAATAAGTGAATTTGACTAGAGAGGATGAATCAGCCTTTGGCTTTGTTTCAGAAATACCTGCATCCACATGTCGATGAGGATATTTAGTGGCACTTGGAATACACGCAATTATTGCAATTATCCACCTAGTTTCTCAGTGTAGACAAAGAATTAAGCAACTGTGACAGCTGAATTCTTAGGTCATGACTGGCACAAAAAGAAGAGCTCCTTTGTGCTTATTTTTCTCTATCACATATCTATAAATCTTTCCTTTCATTTTTTTGACATTTTGAAATTTAAAATGCCTCTGTTATATTTGTTCAGTCAATAATAATAATTGATGAAGGCATTACCACATAGATCTATATTTCCCTGCCTATAATTCATTGTGTGATCCCCTGTTCATAAAAAATACATTCCAGGGGTTATCTGCCTTCATTATACACTCAGTGGCCACAAATCTTCAAATAACAGTTCTTCACAAAAGTGGAGAACAGAACAGAACAGAACCTCTAAAATCAAAACACATCAGCGTCATGATAGTGGGAGTCCTGGAGTACATACGTCCCTACAATTCCAAAAGCAATTCCACTAATGCCCACCAGGAGTGGGATAATCCTGTCAAATTCCAGCTAGACATAAAGGGCCACGAAGCATCTTTATAAAATAAAAAATTTATTCTTGACAAAATCGCTCTATGAACAAAAGCAAGCCCCATTGAGCACAAAAGCAAAATGGAATTGCCTAAAAGCAAAGGCAATCCAAAGCAAAGTAGCCCCAATAGATTATCCCCCGGTACAGCTTAGTGTATATGCTGTATATTATGTCAAGCACATGCAATCAGAGGATGAGATGACACACTGAATGCACAGACAATACATGTTGCTGTATTATTAAATCAATTTAATGGTCTCTTGATAAAAATGATTAATTTGTATCAAATACATGATTTTTTTCTGGGTGTGTCCAAACTTCAGACTGATAATGTATATTTTATTCTATGTATGCTGCTATTCTTCAGGAAAAATGCAAGAATTTAATTGTACTATGTAGGCATAATAATAAGTGTGTACTTGAAGCCTACACTGATGTGTTTCATTTAAGTAATATCTGATTGTGGAATTCTTTTTGTGAATATCTTATTAGAAGTTTTTGTATTGTTTAGGTTTCTTTGGTGAAGCCATGTATGTTTTATAGCAGCAGCACCTGGCATTGCCTGGACAAACATTTTAAGGCAGAACTGTATAACTTCTAATCGGCAGCAGAAGACACTTTGCCAATTGCAGTCCTTTTCTTAGAAAGTATAGTTTTGACAAAAAAATGTTTTAAATGTTTTTCTTAGATAATAACTACGTATAACAAATCACTTTGCTGAAATACAGGACACTTCCTTTTCACAGTCCTAAAAATAAATTAAATTAATTTTGAGGGGTCAAAATCTGCCAAAACGCACTGTACTTAAAACTCATTAGAGTTATAAGGAAAACAAAAAACCCAAAGGTACCCCCAGCGTCAAAACTTTGGGTTCCAAAATGTCTTCCTGACAAAGTGGGATATGTGTACATTAGACCAAAATTGTGGAATTGTATAATTAAACACACACAAACACACACAGTGACTTTTTATATATAAGGTGCCATTTGATTTTTAAACTGTTTTGCTCTTTGTGGACAGTTGGAATGACACTTATTAAAAAAACGGAATACCTGATTGTGTTACAGGCAATTCAAATAAAACAAAAGGAGTATTTGTGATGTTCTTTAGCTCATTAGAACAGGACTTCCTCAGGAGCTCTGTGTTTTTTGCTGTTCAGGTCTGATATGAGACACCTTTGTCGGCTCTTCTGTAGTTCTCAAAGTCAATTGCCCTCAGTGGGCATCTTCTCACTGCTGTTGGTGACAAAAGAGAAAAAGTTTTATCGACTGCGCTACCTTCTCACCCCGGGGTGGTATTGCTTACCTCCAAACAGCCTGAAAGGTGATCCTCCAATATACATGTGTGACACCTTTTAACTTTTCAGCAAACAAAACTTGAATAACCTATTTGTAAGTGAAGTTGTATATTAGTATATACAGTATATATTAGATTATGGAGTCACAGCCATAGACATAGAAATTTACTACCGTATATACTCGCGTTTAAGTTCTCTCACAGATAAGTCGGGGCTTGATTTTACCGTATAATTTCCGGCATTTTATAATGTCGTTCATATAAGCTACCACCCACCTGAGAGAGAAACCACGGAGCACACAGCCTTTTTTATCTATGTATTGTGCCTACGTGACCACACGGTAATACCCAAACTATTCTGAAGCGATGTTGGCACTGTTTTGTGTTTTTTGTATCTTACACCCTCATACACCTTTACCATAAGAACATCCCTTATCTACAATGGAGCGTTCAATCAGAAGTAGCTGGTTTTAAATTAAATGTCATTGAAGTGGAAAAAGAAATTGGTAACTGCATTGCTGCAGAGAGATTGGAGGAAGCAAGAAGATGTAAAAAAAAAAAATTAAGTAAGTTGGGGTCTGATTTTATGATCAATTTTTCGGGTCTCAAGACCCAATGTATACGCGAGTATATACGGTATATAGTAGATAGATAGATAGATAGATAGATAGATAGATAGATAGATAGAAGTTTATTTGTCCCCAGGGGAATTTTTCTTCTTTTTTCAAAAACTTTTTAAATAAATAAATATATAACAAAATAGTGTGGACGCTGGCCCGGACACAGACAGACAGACATCTTATGTTCACCCAACACACGTTTATTTATAATATTTTCACAATTCAGTGCACTCACAAATCCCAGTGCCTCCAGCACTGATTCCCCCAATGTCCAGGCCACACTCTTCCAGTGTCTTTCTCCTCTAGTCCTCCTTCCAGCTCCGTCCTCTTCCACCCGACTTCTGCCGATGACTGGAGGGAGGCGGCCCCTTAAATGGGAACCCGAATGGGCTCCAGCTGCTTCCCGGCATTCGTCCATAGCCACAGCCCAGTGTGGCGGAAGTGCCGGCCGCGCACCCAGAAGCCGTCCGGGTGATCCCTGTCGTCTTCCCCCCTGCACTTCCTGGTGTGGCAGAAGTGCTGGGCACCCGGGATATTCATGCACTACAGGGCTGGGCTTCCAAGCCCTTCACCCGAGGCCTCCAACATAACCAGGGCGGACGCCCCCTCGCGGTCTGGAGGAGGCACAAGCCCTCCTCCGGTCCTCCTGGGCGTCCCAGCCGGGCTCCAGCCCCGATCGGGGACCACAATAGATAAATAAATATATTGTCACACATGTGTGAATCGGAGGCAGCCAACAGGCTCAACGCAGCGTGAATACCACAACCAAGGGGATTTGATACAGAACGCTAATGCCTCTGTCTCTTATTCAGCAGGAAAAATGAAGAAGATTCAGACACTTACCTTTTGGAACTCGGCTCTATATCATATCCTGGGTATGACGTTAAACTGCATCTGGCACTGCAAGCAGTCCTCCAACTTGCAAGGAAATCATGGGGGTTGGTGGTAGGATTGGCACTCCAGCCACCATAAAAAAAAACTTCACAAAGCTCAAGACTACAGAAAGGACTCCTTTTTGCACTCCGCGGAAGTACCTCTGCTGCAGCCACCCATAGGAAGGCTGCTCGCATCATGAAGGGGGTGGGGGAAAGCCCTCGGGAGTCGAAACCGTTGGAGAGCCAATAGGGTCAGGTCTGTTGGGGATCGGAAGTGGTGTGGTGCTGAGGCATCGCCCGCTGCATGGCGGTACTTGGGTCCCAATTTGAGTCGGTCCATGTGGATGGGCACATGGAATGTCTTGTCTCTCCAGCAAGATGATCATCTTCCTCTGCTGTTGGAGGAGCTGCGTAAACTCTGCATTTCAATGGAGGCACTCTCTGAGGTGCGCAGACCGGGGACTGGCCAGATCTCTGTAGATGGATACACCTTCTATTGGTCTGGTCGGTCTGATGGCTGTCATACTCGGGGAGTAACTGTGGCTGTAGCGGATTGGCTTCTTCCAATGGTGCCTGATGTCACTCCTTTCAACGAGCTCATTATGAGACTCAGATTACGCTACTCCCTGGGTGCCTTGTCTGTTGTCTCAGTGTATGCTCCGACTTTGATGAATGATGTCTCGGTGAGGGAGACATTTTATTCGCAGCTTCGCTTTATGTGGTTGATGGGTGCCCATGAGGTGACACTCCTCTGGTCATGGGTGACCTCAGTGCAGCCACTGGCAGTGACAGGGCTGGCCATGAGGATTGTCTCGGCCCCCATGGGTCTGGTGACCGTGTTGAAAGTGGCTCCATGTTCCTTGACTTTGCAAAAGGTCAGGGACTGCGAATCGCTGGTTCCAGCACCCTGAACCACATCGTTGGACTTGGTATTCCAATACTGGTGGTGTGATGAAGGAGATCGCTCACATCCTCATGGGCAGATGCTGGAGGCTCTTGCAAAACTGCAGGGTCTACAGAAGTGCCCAGTTTGTGAATTCTGACCACAGACTTGTTGTTACTACTCTTAGGATCCAGCTTAGGTCCAGTAGGTTACCACCTACTAGAAAAATGAGCCTGGACTTGGCCAGACTCCAAGACCAGGCTGTTTCTAATGAGTATGCACGTAGTTTGTGTGAGGAACTTTCAGATTTGGGTACGACTGCTGATCCTAATGTGATTTGGGAGACCTTCCATGACAAGACCCTGAAGGTTGCTGAGGGTTGTGTTGGTGTTACTGGTGTTCCCAGAAGGAGGTATTTCATCTCGCAGGGCACCCTGGATATCATCGAGAGGAGTCGCAGCGCACGAAAATCCTTGGGTACTTTTGGTTTGACTTTGTGTTGTGAATGGTTGCTCATGGAGTCCCGAATGATGCACATTACTTTGATGCATTGTGAGGGAGAGTCAGTTAGGGCACTATGGCCATGTGGCGCGTTTCCCCGAGGGTGATCCTGCTCATAAGGTCCTCATTGTTGGGGACCTGAGTGACTGGACCAGGCCAAGGGGTCACCCACGTAACACCTGGCTGCGGCAGATAGAGGGTCATTTCCAGTGGGTGGGAGTGGACCACGTATCTGCCTGGGGGGTTGCAAACCGGGATCCCAAGTTGTTTCGTCATGTAGTGGGTGCAGCAACACACTGTACCAGTGCATGCACCCCAACTTGACTTGACTTCCAGGTTCTAGTGATCAGATGCCCCAAGATTACTTCACATCCGGTCCATTCCCGATGACCTCACTTCTGTCTTCCCTCTGTTTCATCACCTCCGTTTCATCATTTGCTGTATATGTCATTTCCTGTCCACCCGCTATTATTTCCCCCTTGTTTGCAACTATCATTTGTCTTTGATTGAAGTCTGTTATGCTACTAAGTTCAGTACTGTTGACCAACAGTAAAGGTCCCAGCCGACCTACAGTAAAGGTCCCAAACCTTTATGAGTGTTCCAGTGTTGTTTATATCTTCACAATATATACACACACACACACACACACACACACACACACACACTATGGTCTAAACACACAGCAGAATGACTAAAAAGGAAGACAATTTAAAATAAAGAAAACTTCTGACTTGGCAGTTCCTGTCTCAGTGAGGCATATTACTGTTGGTATAAAGGAGCCCCCATAGCATTTCTTGACACACTTTTGTTGAATAATTCCTAGGCCTAAAAAAGAGCTTTACCTGGCCACCACAAATTAGAAATCAAGGATTTATTTATAGTAGTACTTATATTTTTTTGTGGAAGGAATTTCACATAGTTAAAATAAAGAATACAGTATATTTTTTTCATATTGTGTATCTTTAAGGAAAGACCTTGAGTAGAAACTGCTGTGCTTTTGGAGGACTTACATCATTTAAGGGTTTGAACCCATTGTGATCTAACTACCTTACACTATTGTGTAGTGGACTGTCTTGTAGGGTTTTTGGATATCAAAGATCATTTAAAGGCTAGTTGTAAAGCTAATTGGAAGACCATGTGGAGATTTAAGAAAACCGTAGTATATGGTTGCTCCATCAGAACTCACTCTTACTAAACACTAAATCAGAAAATGCTTCAATGACAAGACAAGGATATGCCCTCGTTCAAAGACAAAAAAAGGAACTGGAATTGACCTTCTAATTCCAATAAGCTTCTAGTTTTCCTAGCTAGCACAATCTTTTGTGCCATGCCCATGTTTCTCTTCATATTTTCAACAAAACAGTGGCAGCACAAAAGAGCACTGGCTGTGTCAACTTATTGCCTGCCTTAGACACACAGCTGAAGACTAACAAAGATGTCAGCTTTGTGTGCAGCGGTATTGTAACAAGGGCACCAAACCCTAACTATTATAGTCTCACACCATTTATAAACATTAAAAGCGTAATGATTATACAGTACATCATCATATAGGAAACCTCAGACATATATAGAAGATCATGAATCATCTTTAATATTTCCACATTACACATTCAGCAGCAGGGCTATTGAGTTTTATGGTTAACAGCAGAATTCCATGTAAACAAATTAGCCGAGTGTTTGGTGAGGTGTTCAATAAAAAACACATTATCCTCATACATAATATAATCATAAATTGAATTACTAATCAATTGTTTTTAATAATTAAAGATTTACCATTTGGAATAATCTTTGCTTCTTAAATGGCTAATATAATAACTATAGACATTATATTGAAAGTCTTCACAAAATAATTCATTGGAACAAAAGCAAAATCAAACATCTTTGACATTTTATGACCTTATTATTCTAGATAACAATCAAGTCATTTTGAGAAGGTGAATCACACAGAGCTTCATTACTGGTTGTATATCTTTTGTAAAAACAAGAAGACTTGTATTTGATGTGATTTGAAAAATAAATCAAGATAAGGCAAACTCACAGAAGAGTAAACAAAGCCTCCCTATAATGCCTACAAATACATTAGTATACTATGGTGATCAATAAATAATCTAAAACATGCTATAAGCAATTAAAAAAGTACATTTCGTGTAATTACTTTACATTAATAAAGTAAATATGTTTGTGTTATTTTAGAAATTATGATTGGATAGGTTTTTTATATTTTTTAATGATTCTTTTTAGCTAACAATCATCCATCTCAGTCATAAATATTAAACAATCGGGTTAACTCTAAAAGTCTCATACCTGATTAAATATTTATGTTTTCATTATGATTTTCCATTAATATTTGTCAGTCCTGCACATTCCGAAGCATATTATCTTTCATTTTACTCCTCAATAACTGTAGACAACCGTATTTAGTTGTAATTTAGCCAGTCATACTATTTGACAAGGCAGGTTTCCTGGTCACCAGACACTAGTCATTTATATGACAATCCAGCCATAAAGCACTCCTTCAGAATGATTAAGTTTCCTGAGTAATACTGTAACTGGTCCTATTTTTCTATTTCAGAAGAACAGATTTGAAGAAACAAGCAAATATTGAAAACTTTAATAGACTATTGAGTTGAATTTGTCGTACAAAATGAAAAGGTTCATGCATTCCTAATAACTGTCTAATCAAATGTCATAAAATATTAAATTGTTTGCCTTAATTTAGGCCAAAAGGGTGTCACAGTGAATATTTTTGCACTGCAAATTAAAGTTTCTTTTTTTATATTTTAATTACTTTTCAACAGCTGCAGCATAAGGCATTCTATGAGACAAATTTGCATTGCACAATTATGTAAAAGGCACCAGTAGATTCAGAAACAGATTTTACTCAATGGTCATAACTCCATTGTCACACATGTGTGGCAGAAGAGCACTTTCCCGGTTCATTGCAGGTATGCTATACCCTATTTGGGCGAGACGGGGCGCTGGCACTAACAGCCTTGTCTTTGCTCTCCTCTGCCGAAGCAAGGAGACACCCCTTGAGAGAAAACAACAAGAAACAAAGTGCTCCACTTCACTTTACAGTGATCCCTTGCTGTATCGCGCTTTGACTTTCGCGGTTTTGCTCTATCGCGGATTTTATATGTAAGCATATGTAAATGTATATTGCGGATTTTTCGCTGATTCGCGGATTTCTGCGGACAATGGCTTTTTTAATTTATGGTACATGCTTCCTCAGTTTGTTTGCCCAGTTGATTTCATACAAGGGACGCTATTGGCGGATGGCTTAAAAGCTACCCAATCAGAGCACGTATTACATATTAACTAAAACTCCTCAATGCTATAAGATATGCCTCCTGCGCGGTGCTTGATTGTTTGCTTGTCTCTGCCTCTATCTCTCCCTCTCTGACATTCTCTGCTCCTGACGGAGGGGGTGTGAGCAGAGGTGCTGTTTGTACAGAAGCTGTTTGCCTAGTGGATACAGACGCTCCTCTAAGAAATGCCGCTTTATCGAGGTGCGTCCAAAAGCACACTTATTGATTTTTTGATTGTTTGCTTTAATCTCGTGCTCTCTCTCTCTCTGACGTTCTCTGCGTTCTCTGAGCAGAGGGGCTTTTGCACAGAGGCTGGACGGAGATGTGAGCAGATTGGGCTTTTGCACAGAGGCTGTTAGAAGAAAGCTGGAGGGACGCTCTTGTAAAAAATGCTGAAAGGCTACCTTCGCATTGATCCCTTCATTGCCGCTGCTTTATCGCGGTGCTTGCATACTTAAAAGCGCAACAGCCCTATTGATTTTTCATTGTTTACTTTACTCACTCTCTGACATTCTCCGCTCCTTACGCGCACTTTGAAGAGGAAGATATGTTTGCATTCTTTTAATTGTGAGAAAGGACTGTCATCTCTGTCTTGTCATGGAGCACAGTTTAAACTTTTGACTAAAGGGTGTTATTTCATGTCTAGAGGGCTCTAATAATGTTAAAAAACGTATTTAGAAGGTCGTAAACAGGTTTTCTATGCTCTAACTGCGAAAATATTAGATTTATAAATAAAGAATCCTACTTCGTGGAAATTCATTTATCTGTCTGGAGCGGATTAACCGCGATAAACAAGGGTTTACTGTATAACTGTGCGGAGAATATTTATAAACAGTGTGGGAGTTTCTAAGGGCTTAAAATATATAAAAATAATCATACAAACATATGGTTTTTACTTCGCGGATTTTCACCTATCGCGGGGGGGTCTGGAACGCAACCCCCGCGATCGAGGAGGGATTACTGTACTCATCTCCTCTGTCTCATCCTCCTTATCAAAACACCCCATAATTGCAGAATCATCTGAGAATTTCTCCAAGTGACATGACCTGATGTTATATTTATAGTATGAGGTGTACAGAGTGAAGAGAAAAGGAGACAGGCCTGTTCCTGGTGGTGATTCAGTGTTGCTCACATCCACACCAGAGACATAGTCCTGGAACCTCACAAACTGCGGTCTGCCTGACAGATAGTCTGTTATCCAGGACACTACATGCTCATCCACCTGCAGATCTCTGAGTTTACCTCTTAACAGGAATGGCTGGATGGTATTGAAGACACTGAAGACATCAAATAACATAATCCTGCTAGTTTTGTCCAGATGAGAATGAGCCTTGTGGAGCAGAGAAATAATTGCATCCTCCATTTCATCTTTTGCCCGATAGTCAAACTCCAGAACTTTAAAGTTAATTCCCTGTAGGCTATCAGTGACATTGTATATTAAAATATAAGTATAAAGTACCGTATATACTCTCGTATAAGTTGGGTCTTGAAACCTGAAAAATCGATCATAAAATCAGGAACCAACTTATACGCCCGTTCAAAAATACAACACTTGATTTTTTAATTTTACATTTTCTTTCTTCCTACGATCTCACACCAGTTTCTCAGACACATTGAATTTTGTCGCAGCAGCGCAGTTACCAATTTCTTTCGCCACTTCAACAACTTTTAATTTTAAAAAAGCTTCATAATTTCTACTGATCGAACGCTCCATTGTAGATAAGGGATGCTAATACGATAAAGGTGTATGAGGGCGTAACATACAAAAAACACTAAACAGTGCAAACGTCACTTCGGTATAGTTTGGGTATTATCGTGTGGTCACATAGGCACAGTACATAGAAAAAAAATGCAGTGTGCTCCGTGATTAATCTCTCAGGTGAGCATTAGCATATCGTAATCTCTTAGACCATTAGCATGAGTTTTCCACATTCAACTTATATGACCGATATTATAAAATACCGGAAAATATACGGTTAAAATCAAGCCCTGATACAAGTATATATGATATGTTATACCCAGAAGGCTGAGGTCTCCATGAATCTGGCTCTGTCTGGCTTTGCCTTTGAACTTTTCTGTTATAACTCACCATAACTGTTATAAACTCTCCAGGGTTGCTGTTGACTGAACTTTCTGTTTTCCACTCCTTCGTTGTCAACTGGCCATAGTTCCATAATTAATTAATGTACAGATTGTGATGGGCACTTATTTTAATCAATTTCAGACTACTTTCCACCTTTATGTACTCATTATGCAATTATTAAAGTTTATATGTCCATTTTACCTGAGAAGCTGTCACACCACTAAGCCCCTACACTCAGTGAAAATCACTTGTGACAGGCTGTGTCATAGAGATAAAGGTTTTCAATATAAGTCACTGTGTTTAACAGTTTACAGCCCAAGAAACCCTTTGTAAATAGGTAACGGATAAGTTCATTATTTTTAAAGTCAGAGTTATTTCTAAAAATACAGGGTATATATGCATTTCTCACATTAAACTGTGTTCTAAAGTTAAACGTTTTCTAAAAATTTTAAAAAAGACATAGCCAGTCCTAGAGTTTTATAATGTAACCAGTGGAGCACAAGTTACTACCAGAAAATAAAAGTCTAAAAACGTACCAAATACATCTTCTTTGAAGTGGCAAAAGGTTCTATACAAGAAAATGTGCATTGTGTGTTTCCAATGAAAACAAAAGAGATCTAGAATTAATCATTTTACAGCATATTCCTGCTACCATTTTTCTCAAGGTAAAGATGCTTTTTCTCTTTGCTTGTGTGGGAAGAGTTCTCGCATAAATACAAAAGTAAATTAACACGGCACCAAGCACTTGGCATGAAAAGTTTACCGTGATTTTGTCTTATGAGAGAAAACTAAACCCTTGAGAGTGAAAAGTTGTTGCACTGAGGTAGAGCTCACTGCCGATCTTCTCTGAAAATGTCTGAATCACATAATATTTTTGTTTTTTTGATCAAAATTGACACTTATAAGCTATTTTACAATGTATGTGTAATTTCAAGACATGAATCAATGCTTGACAACTTCCTTGACTTGAAAAATCGATGTATCTGTTTAAGTTTTTAGGGTTTTGTTTTCCAAGCGTCTTGTGCCTCATTGATTCCATTATACTGTAGAATGCCAGGCTATGTATTTTTTTAATTTATTGAAAATGCTTAACTTTAAAGCACAATTTTACATGGCAAATGCATGCTGTCACACACGTGCACATGGGGGGCAACTGAAGGGCTCAAAAAAGGATAATTTCATACCAGACCAGAAGGTGGCAGAGTGCACTGATTCTTCCTCTTTTTCATTGGTAGACCAATTACAGGAAAATTCGCCTGGATTTGTTCTGGTCCAGATGACGTTACTTCAAATTCCAGGCCAGATGACGTCACTTCCGGTTTCAGCCTTGATAGCATCACTTACCCTGGCTGACTTTAAAACCACCGTGTTTGCCTGTCTTTTTGGTTTTTTGTTGGACTGAAGTCTGTTGAGTCTATTTGAACCAAACTCTCATCGCTGGCAGCCTATTTCAAGTATATGGGTGGCTGCCCCCAAACCTTTTCCTGTGTTTGTCAGATCCTTTCATAATGTATACCATGTTTGTGAAGAAGTAAATTCAGCTTGAAAAATACCTAACTTATCCTTCTTGAGCCGCACTTACCTATAGGAATGGGGACGGTGCATTGAGTCACACTCTATTGAGAGCAGTTCCATATTGGTATGAGAATGCAGTTCTGGTGAAGATTTGCACAAAGCAAGTGTGCTGCCTGAAGGCCTACATGCTCACATATACACGACTCTAGGTAAACCAGGACCATCATCCTGGAGGGAGTCAGCCACTGTTGGAAAGAATGTGAATGGTTTGGCAGCACAGAGAATGTGTCTGAAGTCAGCTGAGAAACCCAGTTTTAGCAGGTGGACATGGAATACTTACAGTGCTTTCCTACCAGTATGAGGCACATTGCGTGGGTTACATTTCAATTGCAAGATCCCAAGGATTGTCAATGGAGATTGGATGGTAAAACCCTGGTGCTGTGTAATATGCCCAAGTAGACGCTATGGGTCATCTGTATCCATTTATCTCAGAGTAGCAGTGTGCTTGTTGGTTTAGGCCTCTAAGTATTTTGGTGGTAAGTTAATCATTTATTTGTCAATAAGTTTCTTTTGATCTTTCTTTATTTTGTTTTGTTTTTTAAAGAACTAGGGGGCTCTGCCCCCTGCTCATTTCGTTCGCCCATGTTTGGTTTACTGGATATGCTGTACAATACAATGCAATTTATTTTTGTATAGCCTAGAATCACACAAGAAGTGCTGCAATGGGCTTTAACAGGCCCTGTCGCCTGACAGCCCCCCAGCCTTGACCCTCTAAGAAGACCATAAAAAACTCCCAAAAAACCCCTTGTAGGGAAAAAATTGAAGAAACCTTGGGAAAGGCAGTTCAAAGAGAGACCCCTTTCCAGGTAGGCTTGGCGTACAGTGGGTGTCAAAAAGAAGGGGGTCAATACAATACAGTACAATACATAGAACAGAATAAATCCTCAATAAAGTATAAAAATAAAAATTCTAGAAGTACAGTGTAGAATTTCACAATAGATGATATCACATAATATGATTTGGATTTGTTTAGAGTCCTGGAGACCTCATTCATCAAGCTGCCACCCCCATTTTGTCATTCCACATCTGAAATAGTGCTAATCCGATGAAAGGACCCCTCTTTCCCACGATTCATGCGATCCTCCATCAGGGATGACTTTACCTTAGACAGGCAATATACAATTTAAAGAGATTGTTATATTCTTGGGAATTGTTACATATGCATTATTTTCACTTTTACTTTAAAAACTTTTGTAAAAACAATACTTGTCTTTTATTTTCAGCCCCGTGCGTGGTTACATCTCTTCCTCGCCGGACGTATAACGCTGCTTGTGTTGTGAAGGGGGGGGCACGGCTGAACGCACGCTAAGGATATGCCGTCACATCATCTGCTGTCTTCCTGCTGCTGGCGAGCTGTACGTTTTGCTTATCTCTTGTCGTTGTTTTAAGAGCTGGGAGCACATGATGCTTGTCTGACAGATGCAATCCAACAACTGCTAGGTTAGATGTCTGTGGACTTCTTTTAAATGATGGCTCACTGCCTGGTCTGGCATGACGTTGTAAAAACAATATGTCTCCTTTATTTACGGCCCCGGGCATGGTTAAATTCTTTCTTGCAGGATGTATAACGCTGCTTGCATGCGGTTGGGGCCCTGGGCTGCTGTTGCGCTGCTCTTCGATCTGTTTTAAAGCCTTTATAGCTGCTGTCCTTTTTCCTACTTTGTGCCTCTGCTGCTCACGTTGTTATTGCTTCTGCCTTATCATAAATATACACCTGACCGAATTTGTTTTCTTTGAAATTAAACTTGTCGTTTTCATTTATAATGTATTGTCCTTTATACGCTTTATATGCACTGAGACACCTGTATCTGTGTGTGCTGCTTCTCTTTACACTAATGTTTTTTTTTTTGCCTACTCTCTTTTGTCTCGCGGTTCTTTTATTTGTCTTTTGTGATCTTAACGTGAAGATCATGTATTGTCTTCTAGTCATTCATTCCACAGGATTTTTTTTTATAATACAGAGATAACTTCCTGGACTAATAGTAATGTTCTTGGGAGGAAAAAAGTCTTTTCTTTTTGCCTTTTCTTATGACTACATGGCTTCTGAAGGTGCAGTTGCAAATATTATAAATAGTCCTTTATTTTTCACTTTTGCCTTTTTCTTTTGGCGTGTGCCATCTCTGATTTGACTCTGATAGAAATACATGAATGAAACTAATTTTTGATATTGCCTTTTTTGGCTGTGAGGAATGCTACTCCCTTCACAACAATCTAGTTTTCTAGATGCTCTTACCATCTTTCTGTGGGTTAGTATAAGTTCTCCCAGTGGCATCCTAGTGAATATAATTAACTGTGCCCTATAAAAAATAAAGATCAGAGAACTGGCCACATATTGTAAATGGCACTTTGAGTTGCACATGCAGTGGTGTAGAATGATGTCAGCAGCAAAGGGATGATGTGTCTTTGGTGGATTTTGAGCAGCGTTGTTGAGAGGACCTTTGGGGAGCTGTATCAACTGCCGCCAATCCATTTCTTTTTCTTTCTCTCTTGCTGTCTCTAGTTTGGAAATACTGAGAAAGGAATGAACAGCAAAGTTTTAATAAGCTTTTTTGCAGCTTTATTGGAATGTGCAGGCTAGGGATTAAAAAGGTACATTTTGTCAGTCATGAGAAGCAGTTCATAGGAGCACCATCTTGTGAGCAGGTGAGCATGTGCATGTCAGGTTAGCTCACTTATTTAAATGGATGTGGTACACGTGACAGGGGCATGGTGACCAGTTCCTTGTCAGCTGATAGCGGGAGTTCATATCAGCCATGCAGGAATATGGTAGGAAGTCAGTTGAAGAGGAGAGAATAAGAGGTTGTTCAGGTTGTTGCTCATAGATGTCAGCATATTTTGCTGTATGAGACGGGCTGGAATTCCTTTGAAAAAGAAAGCTTAGAGACCCTCTGAGCTTTAGCGACAGGCCAAACAAAATGAAATGCTTAACTAAGAGAAAGCTTATTGGGACTAAATGGACTCATATGTGAAATGCCCAGAGAGAAAGAAGAGCTGAGTGTGTGTAATTTTCAAGATTTTTTTTTTTAGATATTCATTGTGCATTTTTAAAGGTTGTTTTAACCACTCATTCATTATTTTCAAATTTGGAAAGTGTACTTTTTGAACTATTTATTGAAGTATGCATTGCAAAATAAATTGCACCTTTTTTTTTCCAAACTGCAACCCTGTGCCTACCTCTTTTACTGTTTCACTGGCCTTGGTCATATTATCAAAGTCCAATGTGGTCTGCCAGATTTACAGATTGAAGACCTGAGGGCCTGGCATTGGTACTTCTTGCAATAAAGGACAGTTTATTTTTGCACTTTGTTTTTTGTTTGTGTCTCTCCCTTACTTCTGGTTTGTGGCCGGTCATGAACTTCAAGATGTCCAGGGTTTAATCTGTTCAAGGTTTCAAATTCATAGGGCATCAAAGCACTACACAAAAATGAAATGAACTGAAATTGAATTAAATTTTAAAACATCCCCCCATCTAACCATTTCCCAGACTCATTATTAGGATAAAAGGGGCACTATAGCATTGCCCAGGAGTATTTAGAACAAAGTAAACATTAGTTGGGACACCAGTCCTTTGCAAAGCACACTCACACATGTAGCAGTGCTACCGGGGAGTAAAAAATTAATCTCCCAGCAGTCCCTGTAGTGGCTTTAATCAGATGACTGCCAAAGGTGCAGGGGCTGCTGGGGACAAGAAGGCCAGTGTGAGTTTTAAAAGGAGGCCAGTTATGCAGAGAGAGGAGGCTGTGTAGTGTCTGAAGTTACCTGTCTGTTTTGTCTTTTCATTTCTTGCCTTTGGATTATTGCTCTTGTCATGGATTATCTTCTGTTGGTATTTATGGACTGTCTAGTGTCTGCCTGCTGTGTGAGGACTGAATTGGATTGTTCGTCAACCTTCAGAGAAGGAGTGCTCCCGATCCCATCACTTTTTAGCATCATGATATACCGGTAGGACTGTTCTTTACATTTATTTACAGGAGCTGATCTCTGGATTATTCAGTTCCCATCATTTCATTACATTGGTTGCTATTTCCTATGGACTTTGTTAAGCACTTCATCATGTGTAGTTTTTGTTTGTTGTTTCTGAGTTCATTTTTATTGTGCATTTGCTGGAAAGGGAACTGTGGTGGGATTGTTTTAGTTTGTGTAGTTAGATATCTTTTATTGTCATTTAATAAAATTTGTCAATTCCTGTTTTATTGTTGTTTCTCTTCTGTTTCTTTTTCCAGTTTCTTTCTTTGGCCTGCGCCACCACCACCTACTCAAAGCATCCTGATGCTCCAACATTGATGGACTGAAAGCCAGAAGTCTACGTGACCATCATCATCAAGTCCTTCCATGAGAATCCCAAATACAAAGAGGACTGTTTGATTTATGTTAGGTAGATTGCCCAGAGGGGACTGGGCGGTCTCTTGGTCTGGAATCCCTACAGATTTTATTTTTTTTCTCCAGTTTTTTTTTTTTGTTTTTTTTTCTGTCCACCCTGGCAATCGGACCTTACTCTTATTCTATGTTAATTAATGTTGACTTATGTTTATTTTTTATTGTGTCTTCTATTTTTCTATTCTTCATTTTGTAAAACACTTTGAGCTACATTTTTTTGTATGAAAATGTGCTATATAAATAAATTTTGTTGTTGTTGTTGTTGTTTGACTTTGTGTGGGAGTTTGCGTAAGTCAGGCCAGGGCTGGATGCATTCCTGGGGTTCCCACCAAAAATAAAATCAATCAAAGTCAACAGGTGGTGTGAGTCTTAGCTGGGTCTTTTTCAGACCTCTACACACATCCACTTTTACTAGCACTGGGCCATTTTAGTTTCACTAGTCAATCTAACCTGCAGATTGTTGGGATTGGGAGGAAAGAAAAGTTTCAAGAGGAAACTCATGCCAATATAAGAAGAATGTGCAAACCAGACAGTGACCAGCCCAGTGCTAAAAAACAGAGGCTAAGAGACAGAAGTGCTAGTGTGCCACATATGCATGCATCTGATCTAAATTGTTGCCTAAAATACCAGCACTAACAATATATATACTGTGTTTATATTTAAAGACAATTTCTCACACACCATTTCCTATAACCATTATCTACAGGGAAGAAAGAGATTGCAGTGAGCCAAAGATGGAGCAAGATTAAGGTGAACATTCATCTTGGAAGTGAGTTTACATAGGCTGGCACTTTTAGAGCAAGATATTAGAAAAGCACAAGCAGGTAATATTTCATTAAAGCAATCGAAAAGTTTAGGTCAAAGATCTTAGCAGATAGTACACACCCATCAGACTCCAGGCAGACCTCAAGCTACAAAACAGTCAAATAAGTACCAAGGACAGAGAAACAATAACCCATAGTGGAGAGTTTCCATGACAACATCTTTTGCTGCTGAACCAAGAAAATAAATTCAAAGGTGGTGTGGAACCAGGCTGTCAGTTTATGTGTAATCACTAGAGACTTACATGTTCAAAAAAGACTTGCAAAATGTCTGAAAAACAGCTTTACAAACACAATGTTGAAAAGAGAAATGTGAAGGCAAGTAATCTAAACAGCTGTTTTAGAAAGTACAAAAGTGAGAATATGGTATGTATTTGCTATCTGTTGTGTGAACTTTTTTTTTTACTATTACAGGAATCCACCTTAAATGAAACACCAGCTCATTGCAGGGCATACATATGCACTCAGCCATACCACATACTGGACAAAAAATGGAGCGGATGATGCAATTATTCATCTTCTCCACAAGGATTATTCTTATCTGGACAAAGCTGGCAGCATTGTGAGGAATAGGTTTTTTGGGTTTCTCCAGTGCCTTTGGACTGGAACTTTATAAGAAAGGGCAGGGCAGACTGTTTTCTTAGAAGACTGTATTCCTTGAATGTGGGAAGTGACATCGTTCACATCTTCAGTAACTCTGTGACAACCATGATGTGGTGTGCTGGGCTGGTAACATCACTTCAAGAGAGGCCCACCTCTCTTAAGCTAATTAAAAGGGCAGACACGATTATGGGACGCACTCTATAGTCCCTGGAGGTCATAGCAGAGGGGAGAATTTAAACAAAAGTGAGTGCCACTATGAACAATGCTCCTCATTTTCTATCTAACACACTAACACTGAGGAAGGACTTTCAGCAAATGAATCATTCAGCAGAAGTATGTCAAGAAGTGCTGTGGGCACTCCTTTATATCAACAGCAATACGCCTGCATAATGCCTTACTGAGACTGGGACTGCCAAGTCAGACGTTTTCTTTCTTTTTCATTTTCTTGATTTTTAGTCATTCTGGTGTGTGTTCAGACCATTGTCTGTGTGTGTATATTCATTTAGTTATTTATTTATCTACCTATTTTTCTATATATTTTATTTAAACATTTAAACAGCATGGGCTGATAGTGTGTTGCCATACCCACCACACTACGAGACCACAGCACCACACTGGAACAGTGTGAGTTTTTTTTAACAGTGGCTGGAATGTCAATCCTGCCACCAACTCCCGAGTTCTTCCTACAAGTTGGAGGACCTGCATGCAGGGTTGGATTCAGGTTAACGTCATACCCAGGACAGAGAAATTGCAGGTTAAAGAGCTTCTGTAGAAATCCAAATTTCTCCCTGGGGACAAATATAAGTTCTGCCTGTCTATCGGGTAAATTTACAGATGTATTAATAAACTAGATTATTCAGAGAAAAGTCTGTGTGCACATTGAGGGAATGTGCAAGTTTCACACATGCAATGACTTGACCAGATATTTAATACAGGCTTCTGATACTGTTTCTGTATGTACAACATACCTGGAGTTTAATATGACATGCAAAGTGATGACGATGTCTGTGAGCAAAAGAACATTAGAATATTAGAAAGATTTAGGCAAGAACAGGCCAAGTCAGGCCAAAAAAGTTCACTAGTCCTAGCCACCTAATTCTTTCAAAATAACATCAAGTCGAGTTTTGAAAGTCCCTAAAATCCTACTGTCTACTACACTACTTAATAAATTATTCAATGTGTCTGTGGTTCTCTGTTTGAAGAAAAATGATTCAATGTTCCTTCAGGGAGATGACATGAAAAACAAGAATTGTACTCAAAATTGGAAGTTAAGGGTCAACAATACAGTTTGGAACAAAACAAAACTAAGCAACCAATGTTACATATTAGTGTGAATTTATGGAAATTTTATACTTTACTAGGAACACTTAGACCTCTGGACCTTCAACAAAGGGGGTGCATGCACTTCTCAAGAAACACAGCACTCCAGGGGCCTCATGCATAAACGTTGTATACACACAAAAATGTTGCGTGAGCCCGTTTCCATGCTCAAATCGCGATGATAAAACCTAAACTTAGCGTAAAGCCACACACATTTTCACGCTAACTCAAACCCTGCCATATGCAAGTTCTCCACTCGGTTTTGCAAACTGGCGGCACCAAGCGTCAAAGCAGTGATTTTGTTCCAGTGTGGTTTCCCTCTTTTTTAGATCCACATCCCTTTATCAGCTTTATCAAATACATTGAAATTAACTGCATATTGTTTATTATTTGAAGGCATCTGATTTTAATTAACCTGTAACAATATAATGGTCCACAGAATGGCCAAACTATTCCAAATACCATAGCTGCTTTAGCGTTGTTCCTCTCAAAGCACCACTCTATTTATCCCACTGTATCTAAGTGTGGAATCACAGCTCTACAGCAGCTGATTGGAAAGAGAATTATTGGTATACAGCATCAGGCACATGCTGCCTCAGCCATGCTCTATTTGAACTGCTCTTATACAACAAACGCTTCAAAGCCTTTCCTGTATGGACCTAACAGTTCAGAAACAGTTTCATCCCAAGAACTATAAATGCAATCAATCAGTCCATCAAGTGCTCCTTGTAGAACTGTTTGTACTTATTAGTACAATTACCTCAATGTAAACTTGTGATACAGTTATAATATTGCACAACCTGAGCCACTTTATAAAGGGCGTATTTACATATAACGATATTTTTAAAATGAAATGCAGCAAAATATGTTTATTACATTATACAGATAAAATGTTAACATTATATAAATAATCTAGATTGTTAATACTTGTGAAAAAAACATGTGAGGACATGGTATTGCAGTGCTAGCTCGTTCAGGGATTGTTCCTGCCTCGTGCTGTATTCTTGCTGTGGCTGGCATGACACTGGATGGGTAGATGGGTAGAATAATTAAATGTGTACTACGAAGATATTTCAATGTTCCTTAAAAGTTTGAAGAATTGACGTACTAAGCTTACAGATGGCTTAACATCTATTACAGAGCTGATTGTGTGGCGATTGGTTACTTGGAGAAAGAAAAGGAAGGACAGGAATTGGGAGTTAGTACGTTTGAAAGAGACAGTACTGCTGCAATAAATTATTACATCAAAAGTCGTGCACAGCGCAGCAAGCATCTTGCGGGATGCAAGAATAACCTCTGTACAGGGTGCCAGCTCATCACTATCACCGTGTTCCCATGTCTGATAACATGCTTTAACTTCTATCATCATGAAAATGATATCAAGTATACATCTCAGTATTTTAATCATTCAGAGAGCTGTAATATCATAAATGTAATGGATTCTGTGTCTTGTCTGAGGAAGAGAAAGCCTGTTTAAGAAGCATGTAGTGATTCACACACACACAGCACATAGAAGATCAAATACAAAACAAAGGATTTAACGTGCTACTTTAGTTATGATGGGATTTGAGAAACTAGTAAATTAAACTATTTAAAGATGAAGTTTATGATGTTCTACTTTAATGAAAAAATAAACTACATGATTAAAGTAGAAATTTCGAGATTAAAGTTGACATTTCAAGCTTTTTTCTCACTGTGTCCCTATTTTTTTTCTTTTCTCTGTACCCTAATAAGTTTTCATATGATACTCAGACGGTGGGCTACGACTCGCCTTTTCACAGCGACTTTGATATCTGACAACATTTTTTTATTTTGAGCACTGTGCAACTTTGTGAACTTGAGCTTTTGAGTTTCTCCAATTCTCTATGTCACTCGATCAACTTCCTTTTGTTGTTTATACCACTGTTTAAACCAAAAAATAGTACGTTTTTACTTGCATCCACTTGGTATTCGGGGAAATTCTTCTATTTTCCCATGTGCTTTTGCCATTGCCTTTTCACAGAATGCTGACCTTAAGGGCTATTTATATTGATTTGCATATTCAAAGAGGCATAATTCTGGGAGGAGTTGGGGTGGGGCAGCAGGCGCGTGCACGTAGGTTACTTTTCATGCTGACCAGGATTATGTAGCAGAAGAACGTGAAAGTCGTCGTTCTCACAAATTTATGCATCTGGATTTCTTTGTGTGTACGCACATTTCTGCTTTTATCTGTACGCCATGTTTTAGTGTGAATTCTGCACACGGCGTTAGGTATGAGGCCCCAGGTCACTTCACCAAGATTGAAGATTGTGACAACATCCTTCACTATCATCTGAAATCGCTGAAGCCCATTTCCTGACACATATGCTGCATGCTTAATGGCTCTGATGCACAATAACATCATGGAGAAATCCCATGTCTTTGATTCTTTGGTCGTGTATGTCTTTCTGTTGCGCTCCGAATGTATGACAGGTGGTTGTGCTGAACCTGATCAAAGTGCTGCAAAGTGCTTGATTGACTACCAAAGGCAACACAAGGAAGGCCATGCTGATTTTTTTTAATCTATCCACCAAGTGATAACCTGAAAACACAATCACTGGCAAAACAGTCAGTTGCGATTTGATGACCTTTTCTAAAATTTTAGCTAGAAACTGGAGTTTAGAAATGAGTGTCACTAAAATCAGAAGGATTAATATTAGGTTATTTCAGTAAACATTGCACAATAGCCCACTTGCAATAAATTGGATCAAAACTAGTTAGGAGAAAAGAGTTTATCATGGACACCAAATTTGGGCCAATCAAGTACAGGAGTCATAAAAAGAGATAATTTGGAAGAACATCAAACAAACATGATGAAGCTTCAAATTCTTGATTAAAGTATGAAGGTTACCCAGGAAAAGAAAGGATTCGCTATCTTGTAGCATTTTTTGAACTATAAAAATATCTGATCTCATTTCATTATCTGAAACTACTTTTCCTTGTCAGGGTTGCAGTGACTATAAGAACAATAGAAAAAACTAACTCTTAACCAATGTGACTGCAGCAAATTGGAGGGTCTGTGGGGCAGTAAGGCTAAAGACAGAAAGGATCGATTGGATTACCTAGGGTAGGGGTAATATTCCTATAGGTCTGATTGTTATCATCATTAGCCTTTGCTTGCTTTAATTTTCTAAGTCGTACGGACAGTAAAGTCATACAATAATGTTCCTAGGTGCCGCTCAGAAAACTGTTGTAGGAATCTCTGTATGTATATGTGGAAAAATGAGCCCTGACACAGACAGACAGACCACAGAAGTCCCAAAGTACACACGCTTTTTATTTCTTTTCTTTTTCTAGTACACATTACACAAATCACCACAAATATCTCAGTCCCTTCTTCTCTTTTCTTTTCTTTTCTTTCTCTTTCTCTTCTGCTGCCTCCACTCCTCTCCCGTAAGCTCTGTCCTCCACCTCCCGACTCCAGATCCCAGAATGGAGTGAGGTGGCCTCTTTTATATTGCTCCCGGAAGTATTCTAGGTGCTCTCCAATTACTTTTCGACAACACTCCCGATTGTGGTGGAAGTGCTGCTTTGACACCTGGAAGTATTCCAGGTGCCTTTGGACCTTTTTCTGGCAGCACTTCCGAGTGTGGTGGAAGTGCTGCCATCCAGGATACCTCAAGCGACCAGGCGCCCCCTGGTGGTGACAACAGGCCCCACAGTAGGGCTGAGTTTCTAATCTCCAAGCCCATAGTCCCAGTGTATTCCAGGGGGCTCATCCTCCTGTGTTCTAGAGGTGTTCTCCCCAATATATCATCTCCCCCGGTCCTTCTGTCTTCGAGACATCCTGTTCAGGGAGCTTCCCCAGTTGTCTGTCACAGTATAATAGTCCTAACCCAACATCTGTGGTAAAGGAAACTTGTTGTGATTCAGATTTTAAAGCAATGTTAAGTGAGCACGCCACTTTTGTTTGATTACAAATGATAATCTGCAGCAGCTTAGCAGCATTGTGACAATGTCCAATTGCAAACTTTTTTTAATGCAAACATCCAAGACACTGTGTTATAACTCCAATGAAGTTAGCTAGAACTAAAAGTTAAGAGCTACTGATCTAAAGCATAGCTGTATAACTTTATGAAAATCCAGGGCTTGAATTCAGCACAGAATTTAGAGGATCACAACAGAGTATGGTCCATACTTTGGGCTTGTTATGAACTACTGCAACTACGTGCTGGCAGGAGTGCCTGCAAGTGCTACAAAGGAGGTCCAGATGGTTCAAAATGTGCATTCAACCACTTAAGATGGGTACATGTCACTCTCTTTTCAGGTCATTCCACTAGCTCCCTGTTCAGCACACATTATGTTCAAATCCTTGATGCTTACCTAGTCACTGAGTAGGCATCTACTGTATGTTCTATGCTCCTCTGCCATTCAGGTCTACTGATAAATGGCCTCTAGTGATGCCACCTCTGCATGACATCAAACCCAGAAATTAGTCATGTGTAGGTCCTAGTCCACTGAATGAGCTGCCAACCTCCATTCAAAGTGATGCCTCCCTAAATGTCTTTAAGAAGCATTTAACCACTGTCTTGTTCTTTGAATTCTGGGCTGATAATGGCTTTGATAAATCCTTGTTGCTAAGGAAGTGTTGTTGACATACAAAAATACATAAGAAATCTGACAAATAAGTGGAGACCATACAGTCCATCAAGCCTGTTTGTTCAGCTAATAGCTAAGATGCCCAATATCTCGTCCAGATTCATCTTAAAGGCTGTGAATGTTTCTGCTTCAACTCCATGCCTCGGTAGTTGGTTTCAGAGTCCCACAAATCTTTGCATAAAGAAATGCTTCCTGGATTCAGTCTTAAATTCACTTCCCCTTAAATTCCACTGGTGTCCTCGAGTATGTGATTCACCCTTAAACTGAAAGAATGTTGCTAGATCTCCTTTATAGATGCCTTTGAAGATTTTAAATAGCTGGATTAGGTCCCCACACTGTCTCCTCTAAACAGGTTTAACTCTTTGCGTCTGTCACAGTAGGACATGTCTTTAAGTCCCAGGATGCACTTGGTTGCTCTCCTCTGCATAGCTTCAAGTGCTGTTATGTCTTTCTTGTATTGTGGTGACCAGAACTGCACACAACACTCCAGATATGGACTTATCAGTGCATTATATAGTTTGAGCATAATGGCCCTGATTTAAGTTTAACAGTTTTTATGGCATAACTTAACATTTTATTTTCCTTGAAATAATATCCCTTGATTTATTTTGAGCAGTGATTATGATATTACCTAAAATGTTATTTTCCTTTTTAATTGCTTCTGTACATTGCTTAGTTGATGCAAATGCTGTGTCAACATAAACCCCTAAACCCTTTTCAGAAGTTGCTTCCTGTATGAGAGTGTCTCCCCTCTTGCATTTATAACTGATGTTCCCTTTGTCCACATGTATCACTTATTTTGGCCTCTTTCATATAAGTCAGTTTGGATAAAACCATCTGCTAAGTGAAAAAATGTAAATCCATCCATCCATCCATTATCCAACCCGCTACAGTAATCCCTCGCTATATCGCGCTTCGACTTTCGCGGCTTCACTCTTATCGCGGATTTTAAATGTAAGCATATTTAAATATATATCATGGATTTTTCGCTGGTTCGCAGATTTCTGCGGACAATGGGTCTTTTAATTTATAGTACATGCTTCCTCAGTTTGTTTGCCCAGTTGATTTCATACAAGGGACGCTATTGGCGGATGGCTGAGAAGCTACCCAGTCAGAGCATGTATTACATATTAAATAAAACTCCTCAATGATATACGATGTGCTTCCCATGTGGTGCTTGATTGTTTGCATTTTCTGTGTCTCTCTCACTCTCTCTGCCTGACGGAGGGGGTGTGAGCAGAGGCGCTGTTTGCACAGAGGCTGTTTGCCTAGAGGATACGGACGCTCCTCTAAAAAATTCCGCTTTATTGCGGTGCTTCGGCATACTTAAAAGCACGTATTGATTTTTTGATTGTTTGCTTTTCGCGCGCTCTCTCTCTCTGATATTCTCTGCTCCTGACACGCATTCTTTGAAGAGGAAGATATGTTTGCATTCTTTTAATTGTGAGAAAGAACTGTCATCCCTGTCTTGTCATGGAGCACAGTTTAAACTTTTGACTAAAGGGTGTTATTTCATGTCTAGAGGGCTCTAATAATGTTAACAGTGTGGGAGAGTTTATAAGGGCTTAAAATATATAAAAATAACCATACAAACATATGGTTTCTACTTTGCGGATTTTCATCTATCGCGGGGTTCTGGAACGCAAACCCCGCAATTGAGGAGGGATTACTGTATATCCTAACTACAGGGTCACGGGGCTCTGCTGGAGCCAATCCCAGCCAACACTGGGCACAAGGCAGAAAATGTAAATAAAAATGTTAAATAATTTTACAATAATCAGTGGGTCGATCCTTCAGACAATAAAAACAAAAGTAGTTTTTCTCAGTATGATGTGAGTTTAGTAGTAAAAATACTATAATTCATGGATGCTTTTGGAGCATGATGATGTGACCTGACAGCTGTGCATTGCAACAGTGTCTTGCAGTTAAATGAGGGCTTTGAAATGAATACTAAGACAGTTCACTGGCCTTTAAACATCATACGCGGCTTCATTAATTGACCCCTTTAGTTTTACAAATGCAAAATTAATTTTCACCTCTGCTACTTACATCTCTTACTTCCAAATTCATCTCTGTTATGGGGTCTCCTCATATTGCATAGTGACAAACAACAGCAATGAATAAAAAAAGGGGTGTGATTAATGACAAGTGGCCTTTGACATTATTCCATTGTCACACATGTGCGATTAGGAGGCAGTCAAAGAGCCTAAAGGTGAGTGAAACATCGCGAGATAGAGGGTTGTCACGTGGTACTTACCTGAATTTCTTTTGCCCGACAGAAAACTGGAAGAAAAATAACTCCTCCACTTCCGGATTCCAAAATGGCCGTGACGACGTCACTTCCGGTCCACCATGATGACGTCACTTCCGGCTCCATCAATTCACATCACCTCCGTCCCATCCTGATGACGTCACTTCCGGTTCCTGTTTTCAAACGTCACTTACTGCCAACCATTTCCTGTCCCATAATCCTTCCCTCTATAAAGTCGCCATTTTGTCTCAGGAAGATTGTTCATTGTTTTATTTTAAGACTTTGAATCGTGTTTTCTTTGATTGTCTGGACGACAATATATGGGGACGGTCCCCAAAACTTTTTCTTTGTTTGAGTATTATTCTTTTGAAGAAGAAACTTTATCACACCATATAAGAGTAACTAGAAGCATCTATATATATAATTCACTAAGGCAGTGTTTCTCAAATAGTGGGGCGCGCCTCCCTGGCTCCGTCAAGGCGTTTGACCTCGGGAACATGCTTTTTATTTTCTTTTAAATTTTTTGAATTTAGAATGCACTTTAAATCTTTTCTGTTACATTTAATAAAGCTATTCTTTGTTGTAAATTGGTCCATATTTCTTTCTTTTTTTATTCTCTTATACGTTAATAAGGATACAGTGTTATGCAGAGGTGTACTTATAACAATTTTATAGACAAATGATACTATTTATAGTCGCGCGGGGGGGCGCGAGATGTTTTCTTCTTCCTAGGGGGGCATGACAGAAAATAATTGAGAAGCACTGCACTAAGGCAAGACAACCATGAAAAGCACGCTGGAAGAGGCGTGGATTCACTAAGCCGCCGACAAGTGAGACACCTATGGAGCACACAGGAAGGAGCCACGCCCACCAACTCCAAGACTATTGGATACGACGACAACTCGCAGGGCCACGCCCACCAACTTGGACGCGACGACACAGAAAAAATGGCGTCATTTATGTTCGTCTGTCGTAGAGGCCACATGCAGTGCAGGTCAGGTTAATGTCATGTACCTCCGAGCTACGTTGACTGTTCATAGAGGCATGTTTCTCACGGAGGTGAATCACCATATGCAGCGCGTGAAACGGTTTGCGAGGGGTATCCCATGGGATCCTTAAAACAATCCTTTAAAACTCAGGTTAAAGCACAATGAAGGAATCAGTCTTTAAAAACCAATAAGCCCTGTGCCTCTGTTTCATTACCGTCTCTCACCTGCTTCACCAATGCAGGCCCTGCAACAGTCGAGACACTCTGTCAGCAGCTGACCTTCTCTGTGCCTGACCGGTTCACACAGAGGCAGCGCAAAAGAAAGCCGCGCCAGAGACAGACAGAGGCACACACACAGGCAGCTGGTGGGCGGCTCTCCGTGAGTTTCTCTTGCGAGCAGACACATGACCAGGCAGTGTGTATGCTTTGAGAACGAGGCTGGACGTGGCTTGCGACCGGCACATGAGCAGGCAGTGTGCATGCTTCGAGTGCCAGGGTGGACGCGACAGGACCATCTAGGAAAAATCATGTCGCAGATGTGATTCGCTGTATGCAGTGTGTAAAAGAGTTTGTTTGTCGCAGATGTGAATCGCTGTATGCGGCGTGTAGAACAGTTTTCGAGGGGTGTCCCTGTGTCTTTCCAGAAGTGTTCAACCATTCAATAAATAATTATGCATGAGATTGAGCGTGTGTCTAGGCGTGGGTAAGCCGTTGAACCCCATTCGGGCTGCAGTGCAAACCGTGGAATTGCCACTAAGTGCGACTCATACGCTCCCACTGTTTTCGTCCCTACCCTTTGTACACACCCCCCTCCCACACGTTGACTGTTAATAGAGGCATGTTTCTCGTGGAGGTGAATCGCCATATGCAGCGTGTAAAACTGTTTGCGAGGGTTATCCAATGGGATCATTAAAACATTCCTTTACAACTGAGGTTAAAACACAATGAAGTGAGCAGTCTTTAAAAAATGAGTTTTTGGTTACGACGCACGACCGCGTGCAGCATAGCAAAGTGTTGTACACGCTACATACAGCAATTCGCATCCACGACAAACATGCGTCTTCTTAGATGCTCCTGCACTTTGTACACACTCCCCTCCCACCTCGCTACGCTGCACGGACGATTGTGTGTTGGTTCAGTCCATGTATTGTTACAATGTTGCTTTTCTTGCTGATTTATTACATTACCGATTTTGCAAATGTTAAATTTTTTTCCCTGTGCTTAACAATTATTAAAAAACCGGCCTGATTATGCGGCGTATGGTATGCCACGGGTTGGCTAGTTTTTATTATTATGTTATTTGAAATTCTAACTTAAATGGAGGAATATTTCACAATTATGTGCCCCTTCGTCAAATTCAGAATAGATTTAAGAGGTACCATGATGACTCAAGCTTAAAAGTTACAGCAATGGTTCATGCTGTTGCCATGTTTCTACATTGAGTGGATTAATTATCTTATTATTTTTACTTTTTTCTGTCCTTTTTGAGTTCTTACACTCATTTTGGAGTTTTTCTTAGACAAAGAATTCAGATGTGACATCAGTTTTCTGTTTTGAAGCTTTCTTTTTATTGCCATTAAATATTTTTTAGAACATTAGAACAATCTAGAGGAGAACAGGCCATTCAGCACAACAAAGCTCACCAGTCCTATCCACTTATTTCTTCCAAAAAAAATCAAGTCGAATTTTGAAAGTCCCTAAAGTCTTATAGTCTATCACACTACTTGATAGCTTATTTCAAGTGTCTATCGTTCTTTGTGTAAAGAAAAACTTCCTAATGTTTGTGCAAAATTTACCCTTAACAAGTTTCCAACTGTGTCCCCATGTTCTTGATAAACTCATTTTAAAACAACAGTCTTGATCCACTGGACTAATTCCCTTCATAATTTTAAACACTTCAATCATGTTACTTCTTAATCTTATTTTGCTTAAACTGTATAGTCTCAGCTCTTTTAATCTTTCCTCATAATTCAACCCCTGTAGCCTGAATCAGCCTAGTTGCTCTTCTCTGGACCTTTTCTAGTGCTGCTATGTCCTTTTTTGTAGCCTGGAGACCAAAACTGAGCACATTACTCAAGATGAGGCCTCACCAGTGCATTATAAAGGTTGAGCATAACCTCCTTGGACTTGTACTCCACAGATCGTGCTATATAACCTAACATTCTGTTAGCCTTCTTAATGGCTTCTGAACACTGGAAGTCGATAGATTAGAGTCCACTATGACTCCTAAATCCCTCTTGATTTTCCGACCGCCCATTGTGTATTCAAACTTAACATTTTTACTTCCTATGTGTAATACTTTACATTTACTGGCATTAAATTTCATCTGCCACAAATCTGCCCAAGCCTGTATGATATCCAAGTCTTTCTGTAATGATACAACAGATTCCAAATTATCTGCTAATCCACCTATCTTGGTATCATCTGCATACTTAACCAGCTTGTTACTTATATTCCTATCTAAATCATTTATAGATATTAAAAATAGCAGCGGCCCTAGCACTGACCCCTGCTGAACACCACTCTTAACATCGGCCAGTTCTGATGAGGTTCCTCGCATTATCATCCTCTGCTTCCTGTGTCTGAGCCAATTCTGCACCCATCTAAAAACATCAGACTGAACTTTCACTTCTTTTAGTTTGATGCCCAACCTCTCATGTGGCACCTTATCAAATGCTTTCTGAAAGTCAAGATAAATAAGATCATATGCTCTACTTTGATCGTATCCTTTTATTGCCTCCTCATAGAATTCCAGCATTTTAGTTAAACACGACCTCCCTCTTCTGAAACCATGCTGACTGTTCAGAATAACTCCTGTCATTGCCATGTGCTGCTCAATCTTATCCTTAATAATTCCTTCCATTAATTTTCCCGTGATTCATGTTAGGCTTAATGGCCTATAGTTGCTTGGATCTGCCCTGTCACCCTTTTTATATAATGGGATATTAGCCATTTTCCTGTGCGCATTGACTTCCTACTGTTTTCGCTGCCATCTTGGTTATTAACAATCACCATCATTTTGTCTTCCCATCATTAACACACGGGTTTGTTCTCAGAGGATGTGGCCACTGAATTACAATGCAACGGGTTAAAAGATCATCCTTGGGGTCACTTCTCTATCCTTTCTAGAACATTCTTTTCAAAACTTTCTTGCCCAGTTTTTTCCTGTTTTTTGGCTCGTACCTGACTTTTTGACCCTGAATTTCATCTTGTGGTTTGGTCGTGGTATTGAAAATGGTGGATCTCCCGGTTGTGAACTTTTTCCGATTTTGTCTCCCAGTTTTCTACTTAAAATTTTTCTTGCTATCGTATCTGTTTCATTTTCAAACCTTCATTGACAGTGTCATCTGGGTAAACAGAATGAGAATCATTTATACCTTGAATAAACCTGGCATAAATAGTGTTCTTAAATCGTATATTTCACCTTCTTTATTTACACATAAAGAAGTGCTAGTGGATGTACAAAACAACAGATTAAGCACAAACACATGCACATAAATTTTAGACTTTTCTCCCAAGTTACTTCCAAATGCCACTTGCTGAACTTTTTCAAAAGGTTTCAAAAGACTTATTTTTTAGCATGAGACCATGTGTCATGGGAATGCAAAAAAATAAATTACTTTAGTTTGCTATAAAATTGTATTTTTACATAATAATTAGCTATATATTAAATGTATGCTTAATCTTATTTGACATATTTAAGCTAACACCTTGACCTGTTCATCCTCTTTTATTACTTCTTTCTCATCCCAAGGCACTATTGTATCTGCAGAGTTAGAAAGATTAATTGTGTCTGAAATTATGTCACAACATGTGAAATACCCAAGTACAAAAAAGAAACCCCTATGGACAAGTGCAGAAATTCAAAATCCTGTCTGATTTAAAGCTTTAGCGTGCAAATATAATATTCACGCACACACTCCCGCATGGCCATGTCTCTATATTTCACCTCAATGAAAGCGGTTGACATTTTAGGTTCTTCAAAGGCTATGGTGCTGATGCAGAAATCATAATCTTTAAAATATATAACTAAATAAATATACATTTAAATACACTCAACAGCATAAACAACCTTTTGTGATGCATGCACGTGGGTTCAGCTTTTTTTAATAACTGAAATTTTTAAATAAGAGAAGTTTCTTGTAACATATTATTTTTATTTTTATAATGCTATTCTTTGCACTCTCTGAATACCAGGTATTTATGTTTGGAGAAAAACAAGCATTTGTGTGAGTTATTGTGGTTACATAAGGTCATTTGCCTAAACCAGATCGGGGGTATTTTTATTTTTCTGACATGTCTAACTGGTTATTGACTTTCACTGTACCAAAGACCCTCTATATCCAGTCACTGTATAAGGAATAGCAGAGCAGGGTCTTCTTCCTTAGGAGACCATGTTCCTTTAATGTAGGAAGTGACATCCTTCACATCTTCTGCAACTCTGTGATGGCCAGTGTGATTTTCGAAGCTGTGGTGAGCTGGACTAGTAACATCACTTCAAGAGAGGCCCTCCAAATTAACAAGCTAACTAAAAGGGCAAGTTCTGTTATAAGACACACTCTGGACCCTCTGGAGACGTAACGAAGGAAAGAATTAAAACAAAACTAAGTGCCATGATGAACAATGCTGCACATCCTCTCTGTGACAAAACAACACTGAGGACATTCACTCAACAAATTAATGTGTCAAGAAACATAGGGGGGCTTCTTTATATCAACAGTAATACACATAAATGATACCCCACTGGGATTGGGAGTGCCATGTCAAACGTTTTCTTTCTTTTCTTCCTTGTTATTCATTCAGATGTCTGCTCAGACCATAGTGTGTGTGTGTATATATATATATATATATATATATATATATATATATATATATATATATATATATATATATATATACTAGCAAAATACCAGCAGCAGCGAGAAGTAGTGTGTTAAAGAAGCAATGAAAAGAAAAGGAAACATTTTGAAAATAACGTAACCTGATTGTCAATGTAATTGTTTTGTCACTGTTGTGAGTGATGAGTGTTGTTGTCATATATATATATAGCATGTATATATATACATATATATATACATATATACACACACACACAAACATATATATATATACATATACATACATACATACACACACACATATATAAACATATATATACATATACATACATATCTACATATATACACACACAGCTATTTCGTATCAGTGCAATACGCTGTTTGTTAAAACGGTTGACTCCCGCTCTTACGTGCAATAACAAATCAAATCATTCAGTTGTCTTTGCTCATATGTCATTTTAGAGCTGGACGCCTGGCATCTTTTTGGCCACAAGTTCGTTTCTGTTTGCTGTGAGGTTCTGTGTTGTGGAGATTCTCAGGATGGATTGCAGGTGCTCATCAGTGAGGCGACTCCTGTGTGCTGTTTTGTTAGTCTTTATCACTGAGAAGAGCTTCTCACACAGATATGTGCTACCAAACATGCACAAGGTTCGAGCCGCATGTAGACGGACTTTTTTTGTTCTTCAAAGTCACCAAAGTGCCGTGCAAACTCAGTGCGCAATAACTCTAGCTTCGCAATAACTTGCAGCATCATAAGGTAGACTTGATTAACACGGTAAGTGATCGGCAAGGCAGCTGAAGCCCTTGAGTTTGACACATATGGACTAAATAGAACTTGAAAAGATATATTTTTTCAAATGTGATCGCGCAATTCAGATAGAGTTGACGCACTACAGCCTGCATGCCTCAATGAGTCATCCTCCCCTCGCTCTTACTTTTTTACCGTTCATCTAATGAATACACTGAGTATAGCTTTACCAAAACAATCATTGATGGCGAATAAAGTATCCAGTATTCGAGTATGTAGAGCGGGATATATATATATATACATATATATATATACCCGCGTATCGCAGCGGAGAAGTAGTGTGTTAAAAAAGGTAGAAAAGAAAAGGGAACATTTTAAAAATAACGTAACATGACTGTCAATATACAGTATTTGTTTTGTGAGTGTTACTGAGTGTTGCTGTCATCAAGGATTTGATTATCATTATTTCTTTCAATCAGGTTCGTATTTGTAGGATGTGTTGTGTTCAAGTTACATTCCGTGTTTGTCAATCGTTGTAAAGATGACAGGTTTCATTCATCGATTCGTTTCTTACTGCATCAATAAACAGCTCGTCTTCTTCTTTATCTGAGACCTGACACACTGCATGCACAGGTTTTTTACACTGTCTTCCTTTAGCGGGACATTGACTTTTTCCACCGTGTGCTTTGTTTCCACAGTAGCTGCATTTATGAATATGCTTATCAGACGCTTCATATTTTTGCTGCCTTTTCAATTGTGTAATTCGGTTTTGTTCAGCTCTTTGGAACTGTTGCTTTTATCTGTGCACTGCGTCAGTTCACGTGAGCCACTCGGTGTACTTGCATCGAAGGTTCCCAGCTGTGCTGGTGCCATCTCGTGCTATGTCCATGGCTGTATTTAATGTTACCTTAGTCCTGGCACTTAAAACTTTCTCTCGCAGTTTCGCTGAGTTTGTGTCAAACACCACCCTGACCATCTCATCTTCCTCTCCATAAGCACAGTCCTTCACCTGTGAATATTTACCCGTGGCAGTTTGCTATTGGATTGCCGCTGACGGACGGCCTTATATGGGCAGGCACTAAATTACAAACGCCAGCGCAGCCTGTCTATGAACTTAATTTAAAGTGTAGGTTTACATCGTGCTTTGTTTCCGAAGTAGCAGAACTCATGAATATGGTTGTATATGTCACTCGCCGCTTCTTATTGTTTCGCTGCCTTCTCAATTATATAATGCATGTTTTCTTGAGCGCTTTTTTGAGGTCTTCCTGGTTTTCTATGTACTGCGTGATTACGTGGGAGGCGTGATGATGTCACACGAAACTCCGCCCCCACGGCATTGAAGCTCATCTCCATTACAGTAAATGGAGAAAACTGCTTCCAGTTATGACCATTACGCGTAGAATTTCGATATAAAACCTGCCCAACTTTTGTAAGGAAGCTGTAAGGAATGAACCTGCCAAATTTCAGCCTTCCACCCACACGGGAAGTTGGAGAATTAGTGATGAGTCAGTGAGTGAGTGAGTGAGTGAGTGAGTGAGTGAGGGCTTTGTCTTTTATTAGTATATATATATATATATATATATATATATATATATATATATATATATATTGTCACATCTCTATATATAATCTTCATTTGGATCTTGATCTTTATTTTTCCGCGAATGAATTAGAAGAAGAAGCACTAGATGGCAGTAGAGAGACAGCTAAAACATAGGCATTGCATTAAGAATCTCCCCCAGGCTTAAACTACTGAAGACTGTAGTGCTCCAGTCACACCTCAAAACACAGACATTCAAACTAAACAAATTGTTGTGCTTTAAATTAACTAAAGAGATCTTCATTTAGATCTTGATATTTATTTGTCCATGAATTCCACGCATATGTAGACCACCTTCCAGTTTAATACATTGTGGTTACTCACGGATGTCAACAATGTGCCGGAATAACGAATAGGGGTGGTGGACAGTGTTACGCTGGTTAGCTCCTGAGGCCTGGTTAGAGAATGAGATTGCCGAAGATAAAAGGTACTGTATGTGCCTACATAACATATGAATGAAAGAAAGACAGTGGGTAAAATGAATTACAACGTAACAGCACGCTCTGGAAATTATTATTGTTACGTTGTAGCCGGCGAGTGCTGTGAGTCTCACATTTGTACCGTGGCTTGCTCACAGGTCAGTGAAGTGATCCCTATTTATGTTTTAAAGAGCCTGGATACCTATGTGTCCCCCTTTTATAACCATTGCTCCATGTATATTGCTTTACTCTTTGGATTGCCACAAAGCAACCTGCGAGATTGGAGAAAGGTTGAGAAGACATCGTGAGAGGAAATGATAGCGTCGTGAAAATGAGACGGACTGTGAACGGACAGAAGCAGAAATGCTCCTACACCACCACATAATTACTATTCGGACAGTGATTCCGAGTAGGCCGTTCCTATCGAATCAATGTCCAAGGGTTTTCTTTTGTAATTTTGTTTCCCTTATAAAAAATCGTAATGCTGTGCGACAAAGGGCCCAGTTCACGACTGGCAGCCCGCGTTTAAACAGTGAGCCCTTCACAGACAACTTTAACACGCGCAACGTAGTTGGGCGCACATGGCTAGTATTATATATTGTCATATACGTGTGAGTAGGAGGCAGCTGAAGGGCTTATATAATCATAACAACTTATCCGACCGGGGTCAGAGGGGGGCACTGACTCTCTTTCTCAGTTCCCTGCAGAACTTTCCTGGGAAATCCCACAAAGTGCCGAAGCCCACTCACAGCAGTGAGAAGATGCCCCTGAATGTGTGTTTTTCTTCCTACCCTTAAACATCATTATTTCTACCTCTAATCAGTAATCATATAAACTTCATCCATCCATCCATTTTCTAACCCGCTGAATCCGAACACAGGGTCACGGGGGTCTGCTGGAGCCAATCCCAGCCAACACAGGGCACAAGGCAGGAACCAATCCTGGGCAGGGTGCCAACCCACGCAGGACACACACAATCACACCCACACACCAAGCACACACTAGGGCCAATTTAGAATCACCAATCCACCTAACCCGCATGTCTTTGGATTGTGGGAGGAAACCGGAGCGCCCGGAGGAAACCCACACAGACACGGGGAGAACATGCAAACTCCACGCAGGGAGGACCCAGGAAGCGAACCCGGGTCTCCTAACTGCGAGGCAGCAGCGCTACCACTGCGCCACCGTGCCGCCCTCATACAAACTTATATAGATCAATTAACATCAAAAAGCAGTCAATAAGGCAAAACCTAAAATGTTTCTTTGATAAAGCTGTTTTGATATTATTCTGGATGATGCAGTTTACATACAATACATGCTGGTCAGCATTTTGGTTTAAGTAGACACATCAGAATGGACGGTGCACTGGTCATCACTGCTAACTCATCAGTCAGGCATTTTGAATTTGTATTCTCCATTTGGTCTTTGTGTGTACGGCTTACATATTCTCCCAGTGGCTGCATGGATTTTTCTGCAATAATTTGATGACATGCAAAGCCATGTACCCTATTTACATTTTGTAGTCCATCCTATAATCTACATAAACATATAGTAAATGCTGTGGCAGACAACCAGGGACCTTGCCCCACCGGGACTTTTGAAACAAGAAAGGACCGGGAGAGGGGCAATATATTCCTCTGGATGCAAGAGGGCAGCCTCCCTGGATTCCATCAGCACATCCCTTTGGGGGTCCGTGGCCGCCACCAGGGGGTGCCTGCATGGTTCCCGAGCCATGGACTGCAGCACTTCCGCCACACCAGGAAGTGATGCCAGAAGATCATCAGGGAGCACCTGGAGCACATCTGGGTGTACCATAAAAGGGGCTGCCTCACTGTATTCGGGGAGCTGGAGTCAAGTAGAAGAAGACGGAGCTTGCGAAGGGAGGAGTAGAGGCGGCAGAAGAAAAGAAATATAAAAGGAAGCCTAAAGGACTGTGAGCTGTATTGGGTTGAGTATTGTGTTGTGTTGTGTGCCCAGGAAAAAAAACGTATGTGCTTTTCGACACCTGGAGTCCGTGTCTGTCTGTGTCGAGGCTGATCTTCCACATTGCCCATTTTGCATGCAGAAAAAGAATGTCCACCCCTACATTTTTTACTACCTCAAATACCTCATATTAGAATCAGGTGCAAGTGATTAAAAATCATTAGAGAGGATCTTGGAGGAACCTTTGAAAAGCATACCTTATTTCAACCTCAGGCATTTAGTTTGGTTTGCTCTTTGTTGCTGAAGTGTGTGTTACCACCATGACCCAATCAAAAGAGCTCTCTCAGGTCTTCAGAAGGAGGGTATACATGGCTATGAGTCTGGGAAGGGATTTAAAAAGATCTCCAAACAATTGGAAATCAACCATCCCACTTCTGGAAGATCACCTACAAGTAGACAAGATTTCAATTGGACAATTTGACAGCTGCCCCAAGAAGTTAAGTCCAAGAGCAGAACATAAGATGTTGAAAGAGTATCCAAGAATCCCAAAATTTTATCACAGGACTTAAAAGTAGCTCTTGCTAATATTGATGTCACAGTGCCTGAGTCTACCATTAGAAAAAACCTGCACAAATTAGATCTACATGGGAGTTGTGCCAGGACTAAAGTTTGCCCATGAACACTTAGGCAAAGACCAGAATTTCTAGAACAATGTGCTCCGGACAGAAAAACAAAGGTAAAGTTATTTGGCCAAGGTAGCAGAAGGCATGATTGACTAAAACCAAGAACAACTATGGCTGGAAGAACCTGATATCAAATGTAAAGCATGATGGTGAAAATGTTATGGTTTGGGGCTGCTTTACTGCATCAGGGCATTGTCAACTCATCATTATAGAATCCTCTATGTATTCTTCATTGTACCAGAGGGTGCTTGTGATGGTGCGGGGTTGGCTCCTGGCTTCTTGAACCCGACACCATCAGTATCATAACTGAGAGGAGCTTGGCAGATGAGGACAAACCACGCTTGGAGCAAGAGGAGTGGTTTAAAATTGAACAATGCTTTTATTAAAAAAAAACAAGTGTTCAAAAAGTGTGCTGGTGTATCTGTGGAGGTTAAAATCAGAATAAATAAATACCAATAAATATTCATTAAAAACAAGGTTAAAATCAACTGGCAGGAAACTGTTATTACTAATTGCCTTCTTCCTCACTGGCCTTGCAGCAGCAGAGGAGTCACCCTACTGACACACACAGCTGACCTTCTACAGGTTTGGATCCCTGCTGTCCCATGGCTATGGCCAGGCTCCCTCTCCGGACCTAGGCTTGGGACCCCACCAGCCATGGCGCTAACATTGGAGCTCAACTCCCAAGCCTCCTCGACTCCCACTGCTTTTCCGGTGTTCCACGGTGATTCGCTCTTTTTAGAACACATCGCTCTGGCCAGGGTGATCACTCCTTCAGTTCCCCAGGCTCAGCCACTCATGCTGCTTAAGGGGCTCTCCTTCTCATCTGCCTGCCTTCTCTCCCTCAAACCTGCTCCCTTTAGCTGACTCACACTGGCTCCTTCCAAATCCTGCCATCTCTTTCTTTCTCCGTTTAATCTCCCCTCTTGCACTTGCACTTCCCTTTGAAAATGGGGATGTGGTACAGCTGGCCAATCATCAGCTCCCGGTGTCAATTAGGATTGCGGACAATCTTACACCTGTGCACTAAGTGTAGGGCCATCCACTCCTGTATCGCAAATGGGAACTGCACTCACCATGGAACATTCCGGAATGACCAAGTCAAAGCCCAGTTCAGAATCCCATCAAGATGCTGTGGGGGGATTTGAAAGGGGCTGTGTGACACCCCTCAAATATTGTACAGCGGTCATCAGACTACACTTAAAGCAATATGTAAGGTTTCCATTCTATTAGTTGTTCAGTGAGATGTTGTGTGGATGTTTAACCACATTTTTGCACTGTTTTAAGCAGCTTTGCATGTGACTTTGTTTTGCTAGCAAGCTCCCATTGTTTTTTTAAATGTATTAAGTGATTCTTGTGATATCACACAGTGAGTATGACATTTTCCATATGAAAGGAAGCCCGGGGACATGGCTGAGAATGGCAGCTCTGCTGATTCATTTTGGAATTTTCACACTTTTTTGTACTTTGCTTCATTAATTCTGATTGTGCTTTTGTAAACTGCTGTTTTGCATTTTTTGTGGATATTTCAAATGTACAGTCTGTTGACCATTAAGTCTGAAAATAGAAGTAGAAGCAAGTATGTACATAAAATAGAAAAAGCAAAAGAAATATAACAAGCAACAAATAAGAAAAGTGTTAGAACTAACAACTAGAAATTACAAAATGCAAAAAACTAATTAGAGTATTCTAGAGCAACTAAAAGAGAATTAAGAATTTTAAAAGTGACAAACACATTAAAAAGCAATTAAAATATTCCAAAGTCATAAACAGTGTTTTCAGACATAACATTTTTATTTTTGCATGATTAGTGTACTTCAGTCACATGGGGTGAGGTTCCGAGCTGGTGAGGCAATGACTCCGATGAGTTGATTTACAAATATTTGAACCCAAAAGAGTAGCTTATTCACTATGCAGTTGGCAGCATGCACATGGTCTACTAGTTATGTTTCAAATCTCATCAGCATTTCTTTATACAGATTGGTAAGGCACATATTTGGATAAGAAAGAATGTTACATTTATAGTGGCAAGAGAGAGCGAAAAGAGCACATTTACTTTGCACCCTCCATGTGTTCTAAATTCGCCATTGCAATTCCACAATTCATGCTCATTCAATATAAATGAAAGTATTGAGTAGTGTACCAAAAAAATTTTAATTTTGACCTTAAAACTGTTTATGGTCTTACCTTTATTTGTAAATGAAGTATATGTGCCTATCCTTCTCCACAAAAATCTCCATCACTTTCCTGTTTTTTGCCCAGAAGGGACCGGGCGGTCTCATGGTCTGGAATACCTGCAGATTTTATTTTTTTTCCCCAGCCGTCTGGAGTTTTTTTTTTTTTTTTTTCTGTCCACCCTGGCCATCAGACCTTACTAATTCTATGTTAATTAATGTTGACTTATTTTATTTTTTACTGTGTCTTTTATTTTTCTATTCTTCATTTTGTAAAGTACTTTGAGCTACATTTTTTGTATGAAAATGTGCTATATAAATAAATGTTGTTGTTGTTGTAAAAGTCCTCCTTATTTTCCTTTAGTTTTAAAAATCCTAATCTTCCATTTTGGCAGTAAGTCGGAACAAAAAATAAAAACAAACGCACCGCTGCAGTGTACTTGACTTTCTGATATTGCTAACTTATCGGCGCTCAGAGTCTCTGCGTAGAAGAACAGCAGAAACGACCACCTGTTGGGCTCACATTCGCCCCCTTTAGTGCGGCATGGCACTGTCTGCCTCACCTTGTGCCTTTTCACTGAGGTTTTTATGTCTGATCAGCAAGACTGAATATGTCACACACATTCATTAAAGATATTAGCCAGACTGTGGAAAGTCAGTGTGTATAATAAAAGTGGCTGCAAACGTTATATTGGCGACATACAGAGAGACAGCAACAGTCACGTGCCAATTGCATGCATCAACTTCGTGTGTGAGGGATATCGCAGTCTGAGGTGAGGCTCGTTGCTACCGCATCTCACATATTTCCCCTGTATTTGAACAGGAATACTCCAAATCAGTGATTTTGATTATAAAAATTATCAAAGTTATTGGAATCATACAGAAAACAAACGTATAGCACTGACCAGTGGACAAATTTATTTTATCATTATTAGTTTTTTTTACTTTTCATGATGACCTCCCCTGACCACACCTCCCTGGTGTACTTACCCAGTAGAGTCTGTTCATGCTGCACTAGATATAAACTGTATTATAGCTTTAATAAGGTGACAGTTTAATTCAGCAGAGTAAGCAGATTTCCAAAACCACAATACATTATGAGATCATATTTTGTGACAATAATTCTTATGATATTACGAAGCAATCTAATTTTAAGTGTAAAAATCAAACTATTCAGACCACTTCACCTCTTTCACAATTTCCTATCTTGCAGCCTTACGCTAAAATAATATAAATTAATTTTTTCCCTCATCAAGCAACACTCAATAACCCAAAATTAAAAAGCAAAAATGGGATTTTAGAAAATGAGGTAAATTTATTAAAAATAAAAAAACGAAATGTCACATTAATGTAACTATTCAGAGCTTTGAGATTTTTGACTCGGGTGCATCCCATTCTGTTGACTATCACTGAGATGTTTCTACACCTTGTTTGGGGTCCATCTGTGGTCAGTTTAATCGATTGCACATGATTAGGTAAAGGATGCACTTGTTTAAAGAAGATCCCATTGTTAAAAATGGCATACCTTTCTACATAAGAACTCTGTATATCGGAGCAAAAATTAAGCCATGAGGTTGAAGGAACTGCCTGCAGGATTGTGTTGAGGCACAGATCTTTGGAAGGCTGGAAAACATTCCTACAGCACCGACAGCTCCCAGGAGCACAATGCCTTAGATAATTCTAAAATAGAAGAGGTTTTAGAACAACTATGACTCTTCTTAGAGCTGGATGCCTTACCAAACTGAGCAATTGTGGGACAAGGGCCACAATAAAACTTTTGACCAAAAACCCAACGGTCTCTCTGGCTGAGCTCCAGAGAACCTATGTGTAGATGGGAGAAACCTCTTGAAGGATAACCATCACTGTAACAGTCCACTGATTGGGAATGTATGACAAAGTGAACAGAGAGAAATCTGTCCTCAGTACAAGACACGTGGAAGCCTACTTAGAGTTTGTAAAATTGCATAAAGGATTCTCAGTCTGTGAGAAACAAGATTCTCTGGTCTTATGGAGCCAGGATTATGTCATGTCTAGAGGAAACCAGGCACCGCTATTCATATTTGGAAAACCATTCCAACAGTGAAGCATGGTGATCACAACATCATGCTGTGGGGTTGTTTTTCAGTGGCAGATTCTTGAAGACTAGTCAGGGTTGAAGGACACAGATACCCTTAGAGAAAACCTTCTCCAGAGTGGTCTGGACCTGAAACTGGGTTGAAGGTTTTTCATCCCACAGGACTACAAAGACAACACAGGAGTGGCTTAGGGACAACCCTGGAAATGTACTTGAGTTGCCCAGACTGAGCCCAGACTTGAGATATCTGAAAATAGCTGTGCACTGATGGTTTCCATCCAACCTGACAGAGCTGGAATGGATCTGAAGAGAAGAATGGTTGAAAATCCCTAAACCCAGGTGTGTGAATCTTATCATGTCATACCAAAGGAGACTCCAGGCTGGAATTGCTGCCAAAGTAGCTTTATTGAAGTACTGAGTAAAGAGTCTAAATACTTGTGTCAATGAGATATTTCAGTGTTTTGTTTTTTTATTTTGTTTAAGTTTACAAATATTTCTAAAATCCTGTTTTTGCTTTGTCATTCTGGAGTGTTGAGTGTTGCTTGATAGGAAAAAATTATTTAAATAACAAAATGTGAAAAAAGTGAATCTCTGTATTTATAAACAAACAGAAGAACACATCATCCAACAAAGGAACACAAATTACAGTTGGAAATTCTTAATCAGCTGATCAAAGTCATATGTGCCAATGATAAGTAAGGCATAAGTAAGACATTTTTCCATTTCACTGAACCAAGCTTGTAGCTGGTCTTTGTTGTCTGAACTCCCTGGTGACAAACCCTTTCTTACTGTAAAGTGTCAGTTAAAGTTCTTAAATGAACTGTAATTGTGGTTATCCTTACTGATAGCTTAATCTGAGCTGGAGGTCCTTAACTTGGGCCATCATTCTCAGTGATCACTGCCAGCCTGCTTACAGCCACATTTTCAGTTCCTCTGGGGTTCCCTTCTTCTTCTGCCAATTCCTTTCTTCTCAAGCTCTCCTTATAAGTGAGTGTCTCATGCTGCTGAACACACAGTGGATTCACATGGCAAGTCAAATTAACATTCAGAAATATGTAAAATGCATTTTAGGATGTATTATCAGATATCTATAATTAATTTTCAGATATCTTTTTCTTTAATAAACTTTAAGATATTTCAGCTGTACTTCAAAATACCTTAATATGGCATTCTAATCACATTAAAGTTTGTAAAATGCATTTTACATATATAGAACTTTATTTGTCTGTAGGGGAAAAGTTGGCTTTTTACAAAAGCTCTTTAAATAAATTCATACATACATATATACATACTGTACATACATATACATATATAAATAAATACATATAGACACACTTTGGTCTAAACAAAGAAGAATTAAAAAAAAAGAAAAGTTCTGACTTGGCACTCCTAGTCACAGTGAGGCATCACTGCTGTTGGTATAAAGGAGTCCCCATAGTGTTTCTTGACTCATATTTGCTGAATAATTCATTGGTTGAAAGTCATTGTTAATGTGTCAGAGACAGGATGTGCAGCATTGTTCATAATGGCACTGAAATTTGTTTGAACTCTGCTCCTTTGCTACGACCTCCAGGGAGTTCAGAGTGCATTCCATAACTGAGCCTGCCTTTATAATTAGCTTGTTGATTCAGTGGGCCTTACTTGAAGTAATGTTACCGGCTCAGCACACCACAGAGGAGAAAATTGCAGATGACCATCACAGAGTTGTCGAATATGTAAAGGATGTCAGTTCCCACATTAAAGGAACACAGTCTCCTAAGGAAAAAGAGCCTGCTCTGCCCTTTCTAATTTAGTTCTTCTGTGTTATGTAACAAGTCCAACTTGTCATTAATATGTACCTCCAAATACTTGTAGTAGTGGACCACCTCTTTATCCACTTCATGAATAGTAACCAGACATAGAAGCTCTTTGTTATGGTGACAGTCACTGACCAGTTTCTTGGTTTTGTAGGTAATTTTCTTTGCACCAAGATACAAACTTTTCCACTTGACTCCTCTGCTCTGTCTCATCCCCTTTATCTATACACCCTATAAATGCAAAATCGTCAGAATTTCTGTAAGTGGCATGGCCTGGTGTTATCTAAATAAACTCTGACTTACTGTTGCTGACTTAGTTGATTTAATGCATGTATTGTGGTAACTGTCCTCATACACATCTCTAATGTGGTCTTCCTGCTTCCATAAGAGATGCCCCTTCAGTCTCAGCCTTTAAATCCCGGCTGAAGACTCACTACTTCAGTTTAGCATATCCTGACTAGAGCTGCTGATTAACTGTACATACTGCATCTCTGTTGTTAGTCATTAGCACTATAAAATAAGCAACATGATAATTATATTTGAATACTAACCCTCACATATTCTGTTTCTTTTCTCGGTACCCAAATGTGGCAATTGGTGCCACGGCCCACCTGCCAAGTTGTTTGCCTGCCTATGGTAAAGTCATCCCTGATGGAGGATCACAGGAATCATGGGAAAGAGGGGTCCTTTCATCGGAGCAACGTTTCAGCCGTTGCATGGCCAAATGGGGAGGCAGCTAGATGGATGAGGTCTCCAGGACTCTAAAAATATCCAAACCTAATTATGTCATATCATCTACTGTTAAACCGTACTTCTAAAATTTGTATTATTATGCTGTCTTAAGGAATTGTTCTGTTCTGTATATTGTATTGTATTGACCCCCTACTTTTGACACCCACTGCATGCCCAACATACCTGGAACGGGGTCTCTCTTTGAACTGCCTTTCCCGAGGTTTCTTCCATTTTTCCATACAAGGTTTTTATTGGGAGTTTTTCCTTGTCTTCTCAGAGAGTCAAGGCTGGGGGGCTGTCAAAAGGCAGGGCCTGTTAAAGCCCATTGTGGCACTTCCTGTGTGATTTTGGGCTATACAAAAATAAACTGTATTGTATTGTATTGTATTGTAATGTGCACACACAACCCCTTGTCCATCATTGTTAAATCTGCTATCTTGAGTTACAGCTTATGCAGTGTTTTTAACATAACTAGGTGACCTTTCTTTGACAGCTGACAGTGAACTTGGCAAATTCAATCATTCAATTCAATTCAATTAAAACCCAGAATGCTAACACCAACTGACCAAAAAGAAAGGGGTTGTTTTGTTTTAAAACAATAAATAAGTAAAATGCAAGATAAAATCCCAGCAACATCAGAGAAATGCCTCAACTGCCCAGTTACTGGATTCAGGGAACTGTTTTGCACTTTATTGAAGTTTATACTTGAGAAGAAGCTGATACTCTCAAAAGTAACAGGGACTACTAAGGAGATGTTTAGTGACATGGAAAGCATAGAGGTAGAAGTACTGCTAGGATTAAATATGCTGAAATATAACAAATTATGAGAACATAATAACATTTATCATCAACTGCGTTCTTGAGCACATATATAAAACCTTGTTGAATAATTTTTGAAAATCTGTGCACACTGGGGCAATTCCAGAGGCTACCAAATATCATCCCATTGTATAAAAAGGGTGATCAGGATGATCCAAGTAACTATAGGTCAGTAAACTTAATGTGCATCACAGGTAAATAAAAGGAAGGAATTATAAAGGAAATGATTGATCTACACATGTCTAGAACAGGAGTATTGACAAATACTCAACGGTTTCAGAGGAGGAAGGTTATATTTCACTAATAGGCTGGAATTTTATGATGAAGCAGCAAACAAATATGATAAGAGAAGTGCCTATGATATTATTTATCTTGATTTTCAGAAGGCTTTGGATAAGGTACTATATGGGAGGCTAGTGATCAAGCGAAAAGAAATGGAAATTCAGGGCACAGTCTGTAAGTGGGTACAAAACTGGCACAAAAACAGGAAACAAAGGGTAATGTTGAGTGGAACGTTTACAGAATGATTTCATGTTAGAAATGGTGTCCTTTGGAAATCAGTGCTCTTTTTAATATACATAATTGATCTACAGCAGAATATGATCAATAGTCTAGTTATGGTTGCAAACAGCACCAAACTACTATTTTCACAATTGACTTATATAACCGACATTATAAAGTACTAGAAATTATACTGTAAAATCAAGTCCCGATTTATCCGCGGGAGAACTTATCCGTGAGTATATACGGTAAGTGGAAGGGCAGATAATGTAGAGTCATCTAAATTGTTACATAAGGAAATGGAAAAGCATACAGGGTTAGAGAGATTTGTATCGTATGAAATTTAATGTAAGTAAACGTAAAGCATGCTGGAAGTACAAATACTACTTTTGATTTCAGAATGGGAAGTGTACCTAGGAGTCATAGTGGGCTTGTCACTACCCCTACATCAAAACAGTGTACTGAAGTGATCAAGAAAGCTAATATGATAATAGGCTATATATCATGCTGTATGAGGTTCAGGTCTTGAGAGGCTATGCTAAGGTTATATAACACAATCGTGCGGCCTCACCTGGAGCACTGTGTTTAATGATGGTCTCCATATTACAAAAAAGACATAGCAGTGATAAAGTTCAGAGAAGAGCAATTCTGGGACTAAAAGGTATGAGATATGAGGAGAGATTAAACAAGTTGAACTTTTTCATCTGAGATTTAAAGGTGATATGATCAAAGTGTTAAAAATTATTGAAGGAACTGGTAGAACAGTAGATCCTAGTTGTTAAAATAAATTCTTCAACAAGATCATGGGGATATAGGCAGATTTCTTACAAATGTTGGAATGTTTTTCTTCATGCAATGAACCATAGACACATGGGAAATAATTAGTGTGGCAAAGAGAAGAACTTTAGGGACCTTCAAGTCTAAACTTGATGTTATTTTTGATAATCTAAAGGAATGGAATGGACAAGCTCATTGGGCTGAATGACCTGTTCTTCTCACAACTTTTTAAATGTTCTAATAACAAAAAGATAACTAAAGATTTCTTCGCAGTAAGGAGACCTGGGTTTCCGGTTCCTCCCTGCATGGAGTTTGCATGTTCTCCCCGTGTCTGTGTGGGTTTCCTCCGGGTGCTCTGGTTTCCTCCCAAAGTTCAAAGACATGCAAGTTAGGTGTATTGGCAATCCTAAATTGTCCCTAGTGTGTGCTTGGTGTGTGGGGGTGTGTGTGCATGTGTGTTCCCTGTGGTGGGCTGGCACCCTGCCCGGGGTTTGTTCCTGCCTTGCGCCCTGTTTTGGCTGGGATTGGCTCCAGCAGACCCCCGTGACCCTGTGAAAGGATATAGCGGGTTGGATAATGACTGACTGACTAGGAGGTTGTGGGGGTGTTTGGGTGTTGTATCGTGATTGTGACTGACAGAATAAGAGTGAAAAAAAACTTTTACAAGTTTTACAAATTTACACCGGCTGTTACAGACACAAATCAAATGTATGTTTTTATTTTATAATGTTAACAATAGGAGCCGCTCACTACTCAAAATGGTATATTTGCCGGGGAGCTGGTTTCGAAGTCTGTAGATCTAACCGCTGCACCACGGAAGCTGTCGTATTGTACTTGCACATTTTGTGAAAGTGTTTATTTGATATTTGGCCATCAGCCTTCACACATTATACAGTTCATGTCTACATTTTGTTATTTATTACTAAAACGTAAAAAACGTTTCTGTTTTAACGATGTGTTTACATAGATTGTTGTAGACACAAAACACACATCAAATTATTTCCCCTTACAATTCTGGGTAGCTCACTCCCAGATAATTAATCAAGGACGGAACTGGGAGAACTTCTTGCCCATTATGAGATAGTGTTGGTGGGGGGTGGGGGTGGGGAGTGGTATAGCAGGCTGCTTGCTGCTTGGGCTTATCGACACATTTAGAAGACAAAAGGCTCTGAGAGAGAGGTGCGAAGGGATTTAAGGTGGGCTGGATTTACAAGTTTTTTCATAGGCTCTGGTAATTCTAGTGCTAATACCTATCAAGCCATCCTCTACATTTGTACCATCTATTAAAAAATTATAATTAGACCTGATTTAAAGAAAGCAAGCCAAAATCCAGGAACTCTGTTACAGACATAGAATGTGTTGCGGCAGAACAACTACAGCCTCACATGCCCTTAAATGATTTTTTTGAAGCACCTCAGTCAGGTTTTCCCCCTGGGTATAGTTCTGAAAACACACTGCTTTAAATATCAAACAATTTGCCAGTGACGTCTGACCCCAGGCTGCATGTGTGTGTTTGTTCTTTTATCTCATATGTGTACAACATTTGACACAGTCTGTCAAATATACTGCTTTTTAACAAATTTCAGGTGAACAGCATGAAAGTAGTGTCAAACCGAACAGGTGTGAAGTGTATTCTGGGAAATGTGAAAGGCAATGCAGAAGGTTAGAATGTTTTGTTTAGCTGATCTGTTTTGTAGCTTACTGCAGCTTTTGATTACCACAGGAAAGTAACAATGACTGTGGTAATGTCTTAGTAATATTCCAGGTGTTCAATTTGGGCAAGAAGTGGGGAGCGGATGGCTGCTTTGCCTTGTAATCTGCTTAGCTGCTGTACACTTTTCAAGGCGCTCTGTCTCTGTCATGCAATCTTTCTTTTCACTTTTTGATTAAGTATATACAGTATAATCTGTAACATAGGAGCTGCCATCTGGGAAGTGTCATCTTGGACTGAATGAAGAAACACAAACCCACTCAGGTTGTGCAATTCCTTCCATTGCTTATATTTGGTGAAATGGATTATTATGCAAATGAACATATATTTAAGTAAAACCTTAAACTTAATGTTTCTGTCCAATTATTGTTCACTACCATTGCCAAGTGCTGGACTGATCATTCCTTGTTTAGCTGAATTCCCTTACAGAGACAAATGATGCTTTTGAGAACCAGTAGCCATACCAAATGCACTTCAGAAGATGTTATCCACATGAAGGCTAAGCCACTTTGGGCCTGGCCAGTACTTGGATGGGAGACCAACCAAGAAAAGCTTGGATTGCTACTGGAAGAGGAGTTGGCAAGGCCAGCAGGGGGTGGTCACCCTGTAGGTTGAATGTGAATCCCAATGCCCCAGTGCAGTGACGGGGACACTGTGCTGTAAAAATGGCGCCATCCTTTGGATAAGATGTAAAACAGAGGTCCTGACTCTCTATGGTTGAAAAAGATCCCTGGGCATTCTTCATAAAGGGTAGGGTGTGTCCTGAAGGCCTGACAAAATTGACAGCCACGGTCTAGTCATTCTGGCCTCCTCTGTCTTTAATTGGCTAAGTATCTCTCACACCTTCAGCACCTAACAACTAATGCATGCTGAGCGTACTAGCACAAGAATGGCTGTCTTCAAATTAATCAAGTAGATGCTACACAGTAGTGTTGGTTTAAGTTGCTCCCCACTTACTATGTAAAGCACTCTGAGTACTGAGAAAAGAGATATAAAAATGTCAAGAATTATTATTACTTCCTTTATTGGTGGTAAACAGATTTGAAGTAAAGGAGTGGAAATAAAATATAGCTCATCACACAGGTCCTTAGGGTTGAATATGTGGATTCAAAAAGGACAGTAAGACAGGGGAGAGGTTATAGGTAACAGTTGTATAGCTGGTTTTGACATTTCTTCCTATTCCCCTGTGGTGCGGCATATTGGTATTCCATGGTGTTGGCAGTTTTAAAAGAAAAAAATGTGGCACATCTTTGGCTATGTGGGTGCGCGTGTTTACTTAGCTGGATGACTGTTTGGTGTGGAAGTGAACTGATTGCCTGATTATGTCAGCTGTTCCACATTGATGCTACATGGATTGCAATCACACTGCAAAAAATGCATATGTAATAACTAGACAAAAAAAACTTTAAATAGGAGTTGTTTTACTTTTATTTAGCAAATAACTCTGCCAATTAGGTAAGCAAAATTTACTTGACAAGATTTCTTAAATTAAGCTAAATAACCATAAATACAATTCATTTGATACATCAATAATTCTTAGAATAAGGAAAATAAGATTTAATGTCATGATATAAGTACTTTTCACTTGTTTAGATTTCATTTTTTGCAGTGCAGTACATCACACCCATAGGAGTATAAAGAGAGCCAGGAAAGAAAGAAAGAGAGTACGTGAAAAGAGAATTGAGGAAGCGAGAAGGAATGGAAAGCAGGATTAGTTGGGGCCAGTGTGGAGCGAAAGTGGGGAAGCAGTCAGGGGAAACCACACAGTGGAGAGACGGGAGGTGCGTTCCAGGGATAGATTGGATCCCTCCTGCTCTCTAATCCTAGGGATCCTGCAGATGCCAACATGGTAGGCAAGAGGCAAACTGGGCTCAGTACATCTCGGAGGATGATGAGGGATGGCGGCTGAAAGGGGAGTTGGAGGACCACTTATGCCAAGGACTCAGCCCTGATGAGCATACCAGGGAAATAGGAGGGTCCGGTGAAACAAGAGAGCAATAGACAGAGGATTTTAAACAAGGATTTTAATATGTATGCGTACTGACGTAATATTTATTGTTATGTATTTAACTTTTAATTTCCCCACTGGAGAACTTGTTTTTATTAGGATTACTAGGGGGGTTCGCCCCTGCTTACTTCACTTGCCAACCCCCCTGCCTGCAATACGTGCCAGCAACTTTGCATCTCTGCCGCTCGCGTATGTGGATTTCACTTTCACCAAACAACAAAACTTTTAATTCTCGCGGATAGACCTCTTCATTGGGAAACAATACTACTTTTCCCTGATGGCAACAGAAATTAGGTGATCTACAAGTCTCTGATGTAAAATTTAAATCCGAACAATATATTCAATCTCTTTTCTCTGTTCAGTTATTTCACCCAGTAATAATTTAAGTTTGTTTCTGCTAATGCAATCTTAACTATCATTTTTTGAGACTTTCAAATTTTCATACTTCCATTATCTCTAACCTCCTCTGCATGTGTATTGCACCAACATTTTTGAATTTTTTATAATGCTCTTCTTTGTCATCTACTCTTTGTCTTTTATTTCTGGCCCCGGGCATGGTTAAATCTCTTGGCAAGTCTTGTCTTGTGGGACGTGAAAGTGTCTCTCTGAAAAAGTCACGGCTCGTCTCTCTTCTCAAGATTTTTTGATTATAATAGAGAGATTTATTTATTTATGCACATTAATTTGTTTGATTTTGCACTTATACATTTTCACCTAATCTTGCTGTTATGTGTCCTCATTGCCCAGTCCATCCTCAGCCCTTGACTATCGATGTTCCAGGTTCAAGAGGAGTTTGCCATATGCAAGCATCCTAGGCACCCCATTAAAAAGAGAACCGAAGATGTTAGTTGGTAGCTTTCGTGTTAGGTTCATGTCTCAGTTGATCTGATAATACACTAAATCACGCAATGACTTTAAAAATCAGTGGCACTGTTGTAGGCTGGTTTAGGTCTCTTTTAAACTGTTACACACCTGTAATTTGTAGTGAGTTCTAGCAAATCTCCTTGGATGCATTCTGGGATGCACCATTGGAATCATTACTGAGGCCCCAACTTTTAAAATCTAAATGTTATGCTCTATTATTCATACACACATACTAGATTATCCCTGCTAAAAACATCAATATTTTAGCTGGTCTTATTGCCTGCTAGCGTAACAATCTGTAATTTTATAAAAGAAACAGAAATAAAACTCAAATATTGTTGGATGCAAATAAGTCACAGTTTTATAATTGGTGTTCAGGCTTTTCTTCTAGTGAAAAGTCTGAGAGTTGTATTTGACTCATCGTTCTCATTTGAATTACACATTCAAAATCTGGTTAAACACATTTTTTTTGTTAAAAATATATCACACTATCTACATCTTTGGCAGGTGCAGAGTGATTAACCAATGCCTTTATCACATGTAATTCTGTATTTTATAGGCTTCCAAAGTCAGCCTTTCTACAATCCTTCTGCTAGAATTCTCACTCTGACACCAAGTCTGACGTACATGTCATGCATACTTTGAAGAAACTGCACTGGTTGCCAATTAAATCAGGTATTCATTTCAGAAATACTCCAAGGCTTCTGTTTTTCTGATCTTCTATGGCTATATGTTCTTGCCCGTCAACTTTCATCTTCTAAAGCTGGTCTTTTTAGTTGTTGTTCCTAAGACTAACACATGTGCTGTGCAGCCTCTCAATTCTCAGCTCCAACTTCATGGTTTGCTCTTCCTTAATAAGGCCAATGTGGAGTTAAGTGACGGGCAATTTTTAAAAGAACACGCACATACCTGTTTAATGTAGCCTAAGTATGAACTAAGTATTTTTATGTAATTCTATATATTATTTACACTGCTCACAAAAGATTAAGGGAAAGCTTAAATCAGACATTGAATCTCAATGACTGAAATATTCAAGTGGAAAATCTTTATTGAGTTAATACTATAATGAGCAGTCAAGCAAATGACACCTTTTATTAAAAAGATTACAGTATGCAAGCTTTCGGGCAACTCAGGCACCTTCTTCAAGCAAGATATGAGTAATACTGTGTAATTTGTTGAGAACAAAATGATGAAAAATCAAAGTCAAAGTACTGTAAATCACACAGTAATGTGTGTGGCCCACATGTGCCTGTATGAACACCCAACAATGTCTAGGTATATGCTCCTGATGATATGGCAGATAGTGGTCTGGGGGATCTCCTCCCACACCTGGATCAGGACATCAGTGAGCTCCTGGACAATCTGTGATGCTACTTGGCTGTGTTGGATGCACCAATACATAATGTCCCAGAGGTTCTCAATTGGATTCAGGTCTGGGGAATCTGTGGGCCAGTCAACCAGGAACTGCCTGCACACTCTGGCTACATGAGGTTGGGCATTGTCCTGCACTAGGAGTAACCCAGGGTCCACTGCACTAGTGTAAGGTGTGACAATATCTCTAAAGATGTCATCCCGCTACTTAACAGCAGTCAGGGTACCATTGCCTAGCACATGGAGGTCTGTGCAACCCTGCAAGGTAAGCCTCCCCAGATCATCACTGACCCACTACCAAACCAATCATGCTGAATGATGTTGCAGGCTGCACAACATTCACCACGGCGTCTCCAGACTCTTTCACATCTGTCTCATGTGCTCACTGTGAACCTACTTTCCTCTGTGAAGAGAACAGGGCGCCAATGCCAGTGCTGCAGTAGCTATGTGTTCAGCAGTTCCTGTCATCCTGTATTTACACAGATCATTGTAGACATGGAACACACATGATATGTATGTATTCCAAATAATGTGTGGACTATGGCCGGCCAGTCATCCTGGCCAATACCCCCAGGCCACCAGGTGGAGCCCTCTCTGCAGCATGGAGGTGCCCCGAATGCCAGCAGGAAATTCTGGACATTGGAGTTTTCATCCACAGACCATAGGAAGTCACGTGGACTGAAGGATCGGAAACACTTCCGCGCCAGGGAATATAAAAGGACTGTGGGAGATCCCAGTCATTGAGCTGAGCTGGGTGGCAGGGTGGAAACGTGTCTGGGAGTAGAGGACTTCTTTATTATTGGAGAATTGTATTGTATTTATGAGTTTTGTGGAGAGGAGGGTGCTTTGTGCACATTATAGTATTAATAAAGTCAACTTTTGGACTTTTATCTGGTGTCTTGCGTCTAGTCTGAGGGTTCAAAGGGACGACAAATGATATATTATTTACTCTCTACAACTCCAGGCAGCTCACTACCAGATAAAGAGACCTGAGCTCTGAGAATTTTGTGACTGACCTCAGCTCCATCGGGGGATGGGGGGATGGGATAGCAAGCTGCTTGCTGCTTGTGCTGATCGACACATTTGCAAAACAAAGCACGTTGACAGAGAGGTGCGAAGGAATTTAAGGTGGCCCGGGATTGCAATTTTATTCATAGGCTTCAGGGATTCTAGTGTTAAGCTTCAGAGGCCCTAATTCCACAGGGAATCTAGAAGAAAATTTAGACTGCATTGCTTAAAAATGTTGTGAGTCTAGTGTTTGAGATAATATAAATTAACTACTACAAAATAAAAGTTAAAAATTAAAAGGGTTATTATAAAGTATAAAAATAAAAACAATTTCTTGTGATCTGTCACTTAACAACCCCATTGAAGAAGATAATAGTGGTTACCCAGATGTTTATGCCCCCATAACAATACAAGCATTAGGGCCCCAAAAATGTAGGTCTGAGTATGGAAATGCCATTAAGAAAAAGTAAATGTGTTATACCTTTGAATCTAGTCATATGTGTGACTTGACAGCTCTAATATATTGAATATCTATATATTGTGTATTTATAAAAGAGCACATATCATTTTTTTCATTTTTCATTTGAATTCTAAGTAATCAACATAGACTTCAGCTTTAATGTTTCCAGTGCACCATTTATTGTAATGTATTTTGTAATGCATGTATTAATTCAATATTTCAACAGTTCGGTTATTATTCAAACATGTATGTTGGAATGACAAATGCAATCCATTTTATTATTACAAATATTTGAATGTGGCATCTTTTGGAATGACAGAGACCTACATCCGGACAGACACACAAATACACAACCACACAGACAATTGTCCCTTTACTAAGGTGGATATTTATATAGAGTATATATACAGTATACAGTATGTATATATATACTGTATATATATATATATATATATATATATATATATATATATATATATAGATATATAAATATATAAATATAGAGAGAGAGAGAGAGAGAGTGTGAAGCTCAACTCCAACACAGACAGGCAGGGACATGAGTTTGCCACACAGCATACATTTGTTCACGTGGTGGAAGCGCTTTTCTATTGCTCCCCACAGTAGCATGGTACAGAAAGCACCAAGTGCACAGTCCAGAATGAAACCCTATTTTTCTTCTTATTCTCTCTTTGCCTCTATTCCTCTCCTGGCAAAGTTCATCCACCTCCTCCCAACTCTGGCTCCTCGAGTAGTGGTGGCTGGCTCTTTTTATAGGACACCCAGAAACACTCCAGGTGTTAAATGAGGTTCTTCCGACAGCATTTCTGCCACGCTGCAGGGTCCATGCCCCCACTGGCAGTGGCTACTGGCCCCAGCATGGTTGAGTTTCTATGCTTCAAACCCGTGACCCCAATACAAGCCAGGGTGGCTGCCCTCTAGCATTCTGTGGGAGACAGTGTCCAAAATAAGCTCTCTACCCTGGTCCTTTCATTATTCTGGCCGGGTAAGGACACCAGCAGTCCACCACTATATATATATATATATATATATATATATATATATATATATATTAAAATCCAAAAAGTGGCTAAACTAGTCAATTCTTAACCTTTTTAAATGTTTTATTTTTCTTAAACTGAATGTAATATACACAGAAATCTTACCGGCCCTTCAGTTATCACCAGTGCTTCCAAAAACCTAAAGGGTCCCAAGTTTGATTGTTGGTTTGATCACTGCATTAGTGTTGGTTGCATGTTTGCCACATTGTCAAAAAAGTTTTTCCATATTGTTAATGAAGTCCATTTAGTGTGTATATTCACAATAGTATGTGTGAATAACCTCGCAACAGTGAAAAAATGTCCAGTTGACCAAAATAGCTCATCTGGGTAAGCCTAACAATAATGTCTTCATAATCCATAAACAAATCTGGGAGAACAGTCATGTTCTACAGAGTGTTCCTAGCAGAGTAAGCTGATTTTAACTTTTAAATTAGGCTTAGTAATATAAATAACAAAGAGAAGAGTCAAGCTATGCTTCTTAGTTATTTATAGATGGAAACAGATTCTAGCCTAGAAATGTCTACACAGATCATTTTTGAAAAGCAATTATAGTAGGAGGAATGTTACAACAAATTTTTTTGGCATTAGCTAAAAATCAAAATGGTATTTTTTTTACTGCTTATTTGTAGAGCAGTCACAACAACAAAAGCTTAATGAAGCCACTGACCTACCTAACAGCAATCAATGCATACTGTTAAAGAAAAGGGACAAATGAGTGGGTCCCTGAAATAAGTTTGAGAGAGTTGTGTTGTCATAGGTAGAGTGTTGGAGAGCAAGCCTTCTGCCTTCTTCTGTTTCTCCTGAACCAAAAACAGTTGTTCAACCAAACCAATCCCAGCCTGTTGTATTTGTAGAAAATGCTGTTAGGACTGACTGAAATAAAAGTCGAAAAAGTGGTTCTTAAAAAGAGCAGCAATGATTTAATTTAGCAGTCTCAGAATTGGAGCTATCTCCAGATCTCAAACAAGACAAATATTCAGGGCCGTCTTCACAGCATCATAGGCCACCGGGCAAAGTAGTGCGCTGGGGCCCCTGTTTTGACAGCAAAACAGAAGCATACCCAGGCATCAAAAACATTGTGGGTGCCTAAGGTCCTGGGGCTCCCAGCCAGTGCCCATTGTGCCAATACCCTTCAAATATGACTGACCTCCTACTTTAATATCAGCTATTTAATAACCTGTTATTGAGAAAGTAGTGAAAATAAGTCAATAACATTCAGTATGAACCTTTTAACAACCTTCAAAAAGTGGTTTAACACTTCACTTCTTAGGAAAAACTGAATTCACTAAAGATTCATTTAAAAAAGCAATATCCAAGAGTTTGTGATAAAAAAAATACTAAACTTTAAAAGAAAATCATCCAGTTCTTATTCATATTGTCCTTAATGGAGGTCAGGTCAAATTTAAAAGATTACACCTCTCAGTGTAACAGGCACTGATGTCTAGATCTAACCCTCTCTCACAAAATTGTCATTAAAATAATGAACCTTCATTATTTTGCCTGCTTTATTAGCAATATTAAAATTTTGAGTTATTGGTGTTAATGATCTGCAGTTGTTTTTCATTTCCCCGTACCTCATTTTGTATTATTTCTGTTTTTATTTTCTCCTTTGTAGGGACTTTAAAACATGCAGATTTCACTTTTGTTATTTTGTATTTCTGTATAAAATGTATTTAAAGAAATTAAAATATTTGTATATGTTTTGTGATGTTATGCTTGTCTTGTTTTGGGCACTGCCATTTTTGTCTCATTGCGACAGGTTACAAGCACAGATGACAGTTAAAAAATGAAATGGGGGATGGAATAGCGAGCTGCTTGCTGCTTGCCTTAATCGGCACATTTAGAAGACAAAGGACGCTGGCGGAGAGGTGAGAACAGTTTTAAGGTGGGCCGGATCTACAAGTTTTTTCGTAGACTCTGGTAATTCTAGTGTTAAGGAGACAGAAGGCGTAAAATAGCTGTAGCAGTTCAATAATCTATTTTCGTTGGCTAATTTTTTTAGTTTTACCATTTAAGTTAAATAATTTAATTTTAATTTAAATAAAGAAAAAGTTAAAGCAGTGCAATGAAGGTTCTGTAGGATGTTGGACTTTTTAGATGATGGTTTGCACCTTGAGCTCAGGGTTGCTAAACTAGAGGAGGATTTGGCTGGCCTGTGTTATAGTAGAGAATTGGCGGACCTGGCCCAGGCATCCTTTAGAGAGAAAGTGGCATGGGAGGAGATTCCAGACCAGACAGGTAGAGATAGGTGGGTCACGGTAACAAGGCATTTGGTAAAGATCAAATCCAGAATTAGAAGTGTTAAACTATTTTCAGGTCCTTCTGGAGATGGACGGTGTCTCTAATGGTTCTGAGCTGTTAGGCAGGGATGAGGAGTCCCAACGACCCACCTAAAAACCAGTTCCCAGAAAGAAAGAGGTAGTGATAGGTTGGGACTCAATCATTAGGGGGACTGAAGCTCAGGTTTGCTCCAGAGACAGAGAGTCTGACACAGTGTGTCGCCTTCCAAGTGCACAGGTGGGGGACCTCTCTGGAAGGGTTGGATAGGTGCCAGGCTGAGGAGCAGAACTGACAAGGAACTCTTCTCTGAATTTTTGCTTGTGTCACGTGCTAGTCCAGGTAAGACTGAGGAGATCAGAATGCTAAACAAGTGGCTCAAACCTTGCTTCAGGGTAGAAGGGTGTAGGTTGGGCATTGGGACTCCTTTTGGAACAAATGAGACCTGTTTCACCACAACGGGCTACATCTGAACCGGAGGGGCACCAATGTATTAGGGAGGGGTATGTGTAGGCTAGTCCAGGATTGTTTAAACTAGAGAATGGGGGTGCAGGAAGTTTAGGACAGGCCAGGCTTAGAACTATACGTGGAGGAACAAACAATGGTATAGAAATTAAAATGCGCAGTAATATAAATTGTAACCCAACATTTAAATATAGAAGGAGTAACACATTAAAAATAGCTTGCCTTAATGCTAGAAGTATCAAAAATGAGGCAAGTGAGTTGGAGTTGTATGTAGCAGAGCATAATTATGATATTATAGCAATAACAGAAACCTGGCCAAATAACAAAGATGGGGATGGGTGTAACATAGAGGGATACACATTTTTTAGGAAGGATAGACAGAACAGAAAAGGAAGCTGTGTTGTTATTTATGTCAAACAGAATTTAAATGCAAGTCCTCTTCAGTTTATACAAAGAGCTCCATCTTAGTGAGGACATGTGGCTTCACCTGGAAACTATTAGGGAAAGAGGTCTTATTTTAGGAGTGTGTTATAGACCACCCAATGCAAACAGTAATTTCCACACACAGTTTTTAGTAATATTAAAAAGGCAAGTTTACAGGGGGGATATTATAGTCATGGGGGGCTTTAATTTTCCGAATTTTAACTGGGATAACCTTGTAGATGGAGGAGCACAAGAGCAGGAGTTTTTAGAAGTAATCAGTGACTGTTGTTTTAACACAGCATATTAAAACACCAACACGGGGTGAAGCCTGTCTGAATTTATTATTTTGTAATACTCAAGACAGAATTGAGGGTACAGAGCTAATTGAACAACTAGGGTCAAGTGAACATAATATAATACAATTCTCAGTATTTTGTAAGAGTGCAGATGCAAAGACTAAAATTGCTAAGTTGAACATTGGTAGGGCAAATTTTGAGCAGATGTGGCAAAGTCCAAGTAAAATAGACTGGGATAAACGTTAAAGTGTGGAGACAGGTTTAAAAATGTTTTACATGTAATGCAGGACAGATACATACCTAAAATTTGAATTAATAGGAAATTTAAAAAACTCCACAGTGGGTTAAAAAAATGTAAAAAAGAAGCTGCAAAGGAAAGAACTGCTTTATAAGGCATATATGACTAATGACTGGAAAGAAAATCGTACAGCATATGAGAATATGAGAGCAACCATTGAGAAGAATATCAGGAAGGCTGAAAGACAGTTGGAGAGGAATATAGCAGATAAGGCAAAAGACGTCCCCTAAGAGGTTCTTTCAGTATTTTAGTAGTAAAAGAATAGTCAAGGAGAAGGTGAAGTGCATCAAAAATAGTAAAGGGTAATTAAAAGATAGAGACAGTGAAATAACAGATGCTCTAAACTTGCATTTTTCTAAGGTCTTCACAAGTGAGCAAGTGGATAACCTCCCAGCAGTAAACGAGACTACTAAGGAGGTACTGAGGGATTTGGAAATTATAAAGGGAGAAGTACTGCTCAGATTGAATAGGCTGAAATCAAATGAATCACCAAGACCAGAAAATATTTGCCCTTGAGTTCTTAAGGAGGCTAGCGACTACATATATAAACCCTTGAGACATATTTTTAAGAAGTCACTGTGCTCCGGAGAGATTCAGAACGACGGGAAAACGGCAAATATATAAATATATATAAAAAGAGTGACCGGGCAGATCCAAGCAACTCTAGGCCAGTAAGCTTAACAGGCATCACAAGAAAATTAATGGAAGGAATTATTAAGGATAAGACTGAGCAGCACATGATAGTACAGGAGTTCTCTGAACAGTCAGCATGGGTTCAGAAGATGAAGGTCGTTTTTTACTAACATGTTGGAATTCTATGAGGAAGCAACAAAAGGATACAATCAAAGTAGAGCATAAGATATTATTTATTTTGACTTTCAGAAAGCATTTTATAAGGTGCCACATAAGAGGTTGGGCATCAAACAAAAAGAAATGGGAATTCAGGGTGATGTGTTTAGATGGGTGAAGAATTGGCTCAGATACAGGAAGCAGAGTGCGATGATGTGCGGAACCTCATCAGAATTGGCTGATGTTGATTTTGTGACTTCTCTCGTCACGCTAAGAATCATAGTTCACTTGCAGAAGCGATATATTCTTGCTAATATGAGACAGAGGCTGCAAGCCAAGGGTAAGGGGAAGTGTGACTTCAGGAGTTGGTTTGCCTCTGTGTTTTGGAGTGGAGTGTACCTTGACTCCACTTAGTTAGTGATACCTTTTTGTTTATTAATTTTTAAAGTTTGTCCTGTTTCTCTGCTATGTCTGTGGAGCCGCAGGGGACAGCTAGTTTTTAATATATATAAATGATTTAGATAGGAATATAAGTAACAAGCTGGTTAAGTTTGCAGATGATGCCAAGATAGGTGGATTGGCAGGTAATTTGGAATCTGTTAAATCATTACAGAAGGACTTGGCAGATTTGTGGCAGATTAAATTTAATGTCAGTAAATGTAAAGTATTACACTTAGGAAGTAAAAATGTTAGGCTTGAATACACAATGGGAGGTATGAAAATCAAGAGTACACATGAGAAGGATTTAGGAGTCATAGTGGACTCTATGCTGTCAACTTTCTGACAGTGTTCAGAAGCCATTATGAAGACAAACAGAATGTTAGGTTATATAGCATCCTTATTTGTAGAGTACAAGTTTAAGGAGGTTCTGCTCAAGGTTTATAATGCACTGGTGAAACCTCAGCTGCAGTATTGTGTGCAGTTTTGGTCTCCAGGCTGCGAAAAGGACATAACAGCACGAGAAAATGTCCAGAGAAAAGCGACTAGGCTGATTCCAGGGCTAAAGGGTGGGAATTATGAAGTAAGATTAAAAGAGCCAAGCCTTTTCAGTTTAAGCAAAAGAAGTTTAAGAGGTGACATGATTGAAGTGTTTAAAATTATGAAGGGAATTGGTCCAGTGGGTTGAGACTGGGGGCACGGGGACACAGTTGGAAAAATTTTGCACAAACATTAGGATGTTTTTTTTACACAGAGAACAATAGACATTTGGAATAAACTACCAAGTAGCGTGGTAGACGATAAGACTTGAGGAACTTTCAAAACTAGACAATGTTTTTTTAGAAGAATTAAATTGATAGGACTGACGAGCTTTATTGGGCTGAACAGCCTGTTCTTGTCTAGATTGTTGCAATGTTCTCACATTCTAATTTCACAGTTACTCATATATCACATTAACATAAGTATTCAGATCTTTTACTCGGTACTTAGTTGAAGCTCCTTTGCCAGTTTTTCCCGCCTGGAGTCTTTTTAGGTATAATGTAAAGATCTTGCCTATACATTGCACTCCTCTTTTGCTTAAAGTATCTTAGCCTGGAAAGGTCTATTAATTTTTTTCATTTAAGATGTCTCACTTAAAGGTTTTCGAATTTTGTTTCTATCCTGGTGTCTATATAAACACAGGGAACTCCAGTTTCTGTATTACATCTTGCCTGAAGAAGGGGCCTGAGTTGCCTCAAAAGTTTGCATATAGTACCGTAATCCCTTGTTTATCGCGTGAGATAGGTTCCAAGAATTTCCGCAAAGTAGGGACACCATATTTATTTAATAATTTAACATGTATTTGGACGTTTTTAAACCCTCCCTGTACTGTTTACCACCCACCCTTTACTCTATTAATAACAGGGACAACTGTTAAGCAATATGAAATCGGTAGATAAGTTTACAGTTACTGTATAGCGAAGTACACGTACCTATATATGACGTGATGATGGTGATGAATATGCTGTGCAGTAACTGTAGATGACTGTATTTTACGTCTCTTCAGAGGGCGGTGCCATTTCCTGGGGCACCTCTTCCATGGTTTCCAAAGTTGTATCTGTAGTAGTAATAGGAACTGGCTCTTTTTTGCAAGGCTGCAAAAACATTGTGATCGGCAGCTCCTGCCGCTGCTTCTTTCTCCGGTTGAACAGCAGCTTGTATTTGGTCATGATGTCGTCGACCTTGTTGCAAAATTGGACCGATCGAACCATATTATCGTCCCATTCCTGTGACTGCTCTTGCAGATCCTTAGCCAGTCTGCAGCCACAGCCACGAACGTTCTCCCTTCCTTCAACATATCCAGAAGTTTCACCTTCTTAGCGATCGTCATCATTCTTCGTTGGTGTTTAGGCTCAGCACCAGCCTTGGAAAAAGGAGCACGTTTGGGATCCATTGCAAGGGGTGAAAATTGAAGCAAAGTTCAACTCAAAGAAACTACAAAAAAATCACACACAGTACAGTGTAAAGTAAACCGCTCGGCGAGAAAGCTTGAAGCGAAATGGCCACAACAGAGAGACAAGGGGAGGTGCTGTGGGATCTGGGCATCAGTCAAAGCACCAATCACGGGCTTCATTAGAAAGCGGAAAGCTGTGATTTGTCATCTCCCTCCCATGTACCAATCACAGCCCGTGTTACAACGCACTTAGTCACTGAACTTGTTTTGTTGTTCTTAGACTAGGACATACTACTACTATATTTAAAAACCCGCAAAGTCGTGAATCCGCGAAAAGTGAACCGCGAAGTAGTGAGGGATTACTGTAATCTTTTCAGTTAGCCAATAAAAGTTGTCATTTTGCTTGACTTATCACTATAGGTATAATGTAACAAATTTTACACACCTAAATTTAGGGTTTCTCTTTCATTCTCCGCATCTACAGTTCCTCTCAAGCTCTGTCAGGTTGGGTGAAGACCATCAGTAGACAGCTATTTTTATGTTCTCTCCAGAGATGTTTGTTTCAGTTCTGTGCTCTGGCTGGGAACCTCAAGTACATTCACAGAGTTTTCTTTAAGCCACTCCTGTGTTGTCTTTGCAGGCCTATTGGAAGGCGAATCTTTAACCCAGTTGGAGGTTTCAGAGCACTGTGGAGCAGGTTTTCATTAAGGGTATCTACCTCCTTTGCTATCCCTCAACTCTGTTTAGTCTTCCAGTCCCTGCCCCTGAAAAACCACCCCACAGTATGATGTTGCCAACACCATGCTTCACTGTTGGAATTCTTTGTGCTTACACTCAACGTTCTCTTGTAAGGTGAACCTTCAGCCCTGTCGGATATCCAAAGCCCTGTGGAGCAAGTTTTCATTAAGGATATTTCTGTGTTTTTCTCTGTTTAGCTTCCCTCAAACCTGATTAGTCTCCCGGTCCCTGCTGTTAAAATATAACACCACAGCTTGATGCATCACTACCATATCATCATATATCATCAATCTTGTTTCTAATAGTCTTTGCAAACTACAAGAAGGCTTTCATATGTCGTCTGGCCACTCTGCTCACTTGTGATCGGTGCAGTATTGCAGTTACGACTGTCCTTCTGGAAGTTTTCCTCATCTCCACAAAGGTTCTCTTCAGTTCAGTCACAGTGACCATTGGGTTCTTGGTCACCTCTCTTACCAACACCAACTTCCTGTCCCAATTAATCAGTTTGGCATGGCAACCAACACTATGAAGAGTTGTGGCTGTTCCAGACATATTACATTTAAGAATTAAGGAGGACATTATGCTATAGGAACCTTCAATGGCGCAGATGTTTTAGTAGCCTTCCACAGATCTATGCCTCTACAGAATCCTCTCTAAACTCTGCAGGCAGTTTCTTTAAGCCTCATACCTTGGTGTTTGCTCTTATATACATAGTAAACTATGGGATCTTCTATAGACCGGTGTGTATCTTTCCTAAACATGTGGAAATAATTGTATTGACCACAGATGGAGTCAAAATGAGGTGCAGAAACAGGTCAATGACAATTAACAGGATTGGATGTACCAGAGCAAAATTTCAATTGTCATAGCGAAGGGTCCAATAACTTAATGTGATATTTGCAAAAATTTCTAAAATCGTGTTTTAAGTTAGTTTTTCTGGTGTATTAAATGTTGCTTGATGAGGAAAAAAATAATTTAAAGGATTTTAGCATAAGGCTGAAGCATAACAAAATGTGTGAAAAGTGAAGGGGTCTGAATAAATTGTGAAGTCCCTGTTCTTACTTGTTTTGTAAACTGGAGTAAACATTCTTAATATTCTGAATGCCTTCTGAATATAAGCGATTAATACATTATCTCCCGTTAAGTCTTCAAAAAGGCTATATACCATTTTAAACTTTTTTTAATCTAAGCATCAATTAATTTATATTGGTGTCTTGACAGTACATAATATATGAATATAGCACATTCGTTCCCAAATGTGAATAATAAAACATTAAATGCTCTTTCCTGCAAAGACAGTCTTAATGTTTTTCTGCTTCAGTAGTACTCTAAACATGTTACTGCTTTCTAATTTAAGATTCAAAAACACATTACACTGAAATAATAACTATGAATTTCCCAGTGCGGTGCCAACTAGTAAATTAAAATCTTATTTGGGAAATAATTTCTGTAATTATTAAAAATACTTCTGATAATTGTATTTTCAAAGACCTGCATAGCAACATATAACACACTAAGAATACAAGTGTGATGAAATGTGATAGATGCAGTAAATAGAACATTAGTAGGTTGCCTGAGACAAGAGACTTTAGAACAATCTAGACAAGAACAGACCATTCAGCCCAATAAAGCTTGCCACTGCTATCCATTTAATTGTTCCAAAATGACATCAGGTCTGGTTTTGAAAGTCCCTAATGTCTTACCGTCTACCACAATACTTGGTAGCTCATTCCAAGTGCCTGAGGTTCTTTGTGTGAAGAAAAATTGCCTAATGTTTATGTGAAAATTAACATTTAACAAGACTCCAACTGTGTCCCGGAATTCTTGATGAATTCATTTTAAAGTCATATTCTCAATTCACTGGACTAATTCCCTTCATACTTTTAAACACTTCAACCATATAACCTCTCAATCTTCTTTTGCTTAAACTGAAAAGGCTCGGCTCTTTTAATCTTTCTTCATAATGCACACCCTGTAGCGTTGGAATCAGCCCTAGTCACTCTTCTCTGGGCTTTTTCTGGTGGTGCTATGTCCTTTTTGTAGCCAGGAGACCAAAACTGCACAGAGTACTCCAATTGAGGTTTCGCTAGTGAAGTATAAAACTTCAGCATAACCTCCTTAGAATTGCACTCCACACATCAAGGTGCTATATAACCTAACATCCTGTTAGCTTTTTAAATGGCTTCTGAACAATGGCATCTGCTTCAAATCTTCCAAGCCTGTATGCTGTCCAAGTCCTTCTGTAATGAATCAACAGATTCAAGAATATTTTTCTATTCACCTAGCTTGTTATCATCTGCAAACATCTCCAGCTTGTTGTGTTTATTTCTATCCAAATCATTTACAAATATTAAAAATAGCATCCACCCTGAAACTGATACTGTTTAATGCCAGTTCTGATAAGGTCCCCTCACCATAGCCCCCTGTCTAATCCAATTTCGCACCCATCTATACACATCATCCTGAACTCCCACTTCTTTTAGTTTGATGTCCAACCTCTCGCGTGGCACCTTACCAAATGCTTCCTGAACGTCTAAATAAATAATATTGTATGCACCACTTTCACCAAATCTTTTTGTTGCTTTCTCATAGAATTCCAGCATGTCAGTCATGTCATGTCTTCTGAACCCATGCTGACTGTTCAGTTAAACTCCTGCTTTTGCCATGTGTTGCTCAATCTTTCTTTAACAATTCTTTCCATTAATGTACCTGTGATGCACATTAATTCTGTAGTTAATTTGAGAAATATTTAGATTACTTTAAATGAATTTGTCTTAACATGAAGATTATTTTGTTACTTTTAATCACTGTAGAAAGTAGAATTGTTGAAATTGTAAAACATACTATATAATGTTAAATTTGTAGTATGCTTCTTAATATCTATAATACAAATTATTTTCTGTTAATTTACCTTTATACTGTATAGAGTTTTCTTTTCCAAACAAACACAAACTTGAAGTCTGACACACAAGTACTTCTTATCAAAAGTCAGGTTTATTAAAAAAAAAAAAAAATTCGGACGTGAGCATCAGTAGGCCTAGGAACCAAGTTACCTGAATTTTTCTATAACATTTCAGTAACTTTTTACCACTCTGATGCTGATGTTTCTGATCGTAAAATAGATCATTACAATAGCAAATGGTTAGAAGAATTCATAATTAATTGCAGAATTACAGTATTTGAGGGTTCTTCTGGAGCAGGGGTTCTCAATGTTGGTCCTGGGGACCCCCTGTGGATGCGGCTTCTGCTTTTAATTGGACTCCTAGGCTAATTAAGTGAACTGATATTTCCCAGATTCTGTGTTTTGTGAACAATATAGAAATTAGAAATCTAAGTTTGGTAAAAAAAAAAAAATTAAAATGTACTAAGCAGTTATATAAGAATAATGTATTTTTTTTCATTTTAACAATATTTTTATCTTGATGTTCATTCTGTTTTTCCGGGTGTTCTAATTGTTTTATTAATCCATTGTTTTTTAAATAGTGGGTCTAACGCTAAAGTAGTTGCAGCCTTTCATGATTCAGTGTCCTTTGCCTGGGTGTCTGCTCTGCTCATTTTTAATTGTCATTAATAAGATACAAAGAAGGGGAAAACTGCACAGAGAAAGGGCAGAATATAATGAAAGAAACTAAAAGAGTGTTAAGCATTTAAATCTCTAGCTAAAGCAGAAATATTTGTAAATGTCTTATAAATGTAAACATCATGCTGCTGTGCTTTATTAATGTAGAATAAGAGAAAAAAAAATACCAGCTAATTAACTGAGATCAGAGTTATCAGTTGTCACTAATTATGAATCTTGTTATAGCAAAAACCTTAAGCTACAGTGGGCCCCCAGGACCGACTTGGAGAACCCCTGTTCTTGTGTGTCTCTTTCTGTTGCACGATTTGGATCAAAAACTAATCAGCACATTGTCATCTCATATCAGGCTGAAGTTTTGAGTTTGGTATTTGTCTGTCCAGCCGTTTTAGCTCTAGGCTGTCCTCAAGAAACTGTGACACACAGAGAAACACACCTATCATCGAGATATTGATGTTTTCGGTATCAGGGGATCCTAAAACGTTGAGATTTGTCAAAAACCATAAATCGACAAATCTAAAGCTTTTGCTGCTCCTTCATAAACAATAGGTTATGGTGGGGAAGAACACAAAACAAAAAAACTTTGGTCTTTGCACTCATGCAAGGTGGTTTCAGATCTGAGCGAGATGTAAAAAACATTTCAGTGTGATCTATCCACACAGAAACACCCATTCAGCCCCCATTTATATTCCGGGTATTATGCTGGCTACTACAGTACAGTTTGCACCTGTGTTTCCATGTCACCTGTCTGTTGATACTGCCATGTCGTTGCAGTTTGTGCTCATCCAAACAATGATCTTCACATATATGTTTATTTTTATGAATGAATCTGACTTTAAAATTATTTCATGTAGAGTGGTGGGGAAATGTATCTGTGTATTACCTCTTGTGTTGCAAGGGTATTTAAAGTTTAGTCCAAATTTTGAGAAATAGTTGGTTGTGACAAACCCAGATCATTGCTATTGCAAAGGTGTATTTTACATGTAACATTACACTTTCACTTCAGCTGACAGCGCGTGGCTTCTGTGTATAGATGGAGTGATCTTATAACATACTATTCGCTCTTTATCAAATCAGTATCTTTTTATGAGTTCATTGTTGTCTTGCCTTTCACAAAAATGTAGTCATTCCTGGGATGTGGATACATACAGCTTTAGAAATAATTTAGTTTGAACCTTTTATAATAAAAAATGTACACATGACTCTTCTGTGAAACATTTAATGCAGATAACTGAATATTTCAGTAAAAGAAGTGTCAGAACGCACAATTTAAACAGTCAGTTACAAATCTCTATCCCATTTAGGAAGCACTGAAGAAAGTAAAAATATAATGAGAGGTCTTTTTTACAGAATATGTACTACTGAAATAAGTAGCATGCTGTGATAATTAATTGCTCTTAGAAATAATTAAAAATATGTGTCAGTAAGTGCAACTAGCAAGGTACTTAGGTGCAACAGTAGGATATTAGCTTTTAAAAATAGGAACAGAAATGTTGTAACTGATTAAAAAGGCTGAAAGAGCTCCACATATGGGCAAATAAGAGCCTTTTTATTTTTAAGAAATAAATAACAAATCTACTGTCATTTTTTCATGTTTTTATTCAAAAACATGCTAATGTCATCTTTTCAATTCAGAAAGAGAATGAAAAGTTTCAGCACTAGAGTGGCATTTCATTATCTGTCTAAAACAGATGTGGGGAATTATTTTAATCAGGTAACTGGAAGGTTTAGGTTAAGACAGCTGTATTGTGGTTTAAACACAGTGCATTGAGATATGCTCAAAACAAAAGATAAGGTTAACAGCGTGATGGCGGTTTTTACTTTTTTTTAATCAATTGTAAATATTCGTTTTCCAAGAAGTCTTAACCACAAAAGATATCCATCATTAAACGGTGCAATGTCCTTATCTTTTTCAACATTTTTCATTACCAAAATTAATTGTCAGAATCTCCATAAATTAATGAATATAGGTCACATGACAAATTTACATGAATTTTACTGTATTCTGTAATTTTCTTAATTTAAGACTTGGAAATCTAATTATGCTAAGGCTTGCCTGTGGATGTAAAAGGATTATGTGTAGAGGCTGCTACATGGATTTCATCTGTACCTTTCATACGTTAAATATGATTAAATTCCTCCATCAAGCTTTTATTAAAACCTCAGAGGTAGAATTATTTGAATGTTTCTTTAGATCTGCAGGAAAGAAGAGCAACATAAACAGTAAAACTACACAAAAATAGTGTCCAAAAAATCTGTTATGTAATAGTCTGTATTTGTGTTGATTTTATGTTCTGCATTATTTTTTTTAATTTTTATGTTATGTCTGTTAATTTGAATTTATGATTGGTAAATAGTGTACTGTCTATTTAAGTTTGCCGGTGTTGCTTGTTCTTTGTAGATGGTGACCCAGGAGGCGGGGCCACCCTCACATCACCACTCCTGAATCCTTCAGGCTATTTAAAGAAAAAGTTTGGTATTTTTTAGGTCAAAGTTATTTCTTATCAATAATGGTGTATATTCATTTTTCACATAAAATTGTGCTCCAAAATGAAGTGTTTTTGTTAAAAGTTAAAAATGCCTTTATATTATCTTTGTAATATTATTTTTGTGTTTTTTATCACAATTAAAAAAAACTGTTGAACAAAAAAGTTACATGAAGAACTGTAATACTGTAATTTGTAAAAAGTGTTCCAGATGGATTGGCTTCATTCAATAAGAAGGCTGGAATTGATTTTAAGGCAGTGTCCTACCTGTGGAAAAAAACTAAATGCTGGTTTTATTCTTTGAAATTAATATATTAACTACTTTTATAAATAATCTTAAATGAAAATAGTTTTTACCTTTTGTTTCTGCAGCTCATAAATGTTTATTATATGCACTGCAGTTTATCCACAGACATTTTGAGTTGTCCTAAACACATTTATTGAACATTGTACAGAAATATGTGCAACACACAGTATAAATACCCCAGTTTTAATCATGCTACATGCTACAGCTAGGTAGAGTTGCTCTTCAAGCGTGCTATTGATTTTAGATGACTTTACCACTAGCAGTAGTGGTGCTCTGCTTTAATTCATCTCTCTTACTGCAGCTATGCAAGTGACCCATCTGTAGGAGCTAGTTGGAAAAAGCTGAAGGAGATAATAAGATTACATTTGCCAATGCATTATTACCGCATATACATGAAATGGGAAATCTATTTATGGAAGTAGAATTGAATAAATTATCCAATGAAAATCAAATACAGGCGTACTGATTTCCACTGCACCTCACTACTCATCTTGTGGATCTATTTCCATAAAGTGGAACAACACAAATCAAAACCACATTCCAAAAGCTAAATGATTAAAAAGTACATATACATATATATATATATATATACCTTGATTGTTCTGTGTGACTTTTTCTTGTTCCCACGTATGAAAAAAGAACTCAAAGGAAAGCATTTTTGTACTGTGGAGGAAGTACAAAGTCGCTGCAAGGATTTGACAATATTTTTCTTCAGCAATTCCAAAAATGTTTCCACCAGTGGGAAAATCGTTGGGACATGTGCATCCATTCACATGGAGAGTACTTTGTAGGAGATTAAAGTTTCAGTAAGTAAAAATTATTAAAACAATTTATGTTTAATTAAATTATATATATGTAGAGAGAGTGGAAGTTCACCCTTGACTCAGATAGGCACAATGACACACAAGTCCCAAGCACACACATTTTATTTGCTTTTCTTTCCTATACACAGCACCAAATGCCCACAATTTAATATTCAGTCTCTTTTTCTCTCTTCTTTCTCTTTCTTCCTTCTCTGTTTCTTCTGCCACCTTCACTCTTCCACACAATCTCTGTCCTCCACCTCCCATAACTCCCTGAATGGAGTGAGGCCGCCCATTTTATACTGCAACCAGTGCACTAGCCATGGACCACTTTACACAGTGACCTCCGTTGAACTAATTCTGTTACTTCTAATACCAATTTGCTGCACTAGTGATGATTTAGTGGTGTCATAATAATACCTACGCAACCAATTATTTTCTGTTTTGCTTTTCGTTTGCCACAGATCATCACTTTTTGTTTTCAAAGAATCTTTTTCTGTTGATCATTGTTAAAAAAAAGCAAATCCAGTGTTATTTAACATGTTCTATAACAAAACATGACATTGTCCAAGGAGGTGAATACACGCACTGCATATTTCAATGGCAGAGACAAGCTTCTCATCATTAACCAAATGATGGTTAGAATAAATCAATTAGCTTTAACAAAAGACATTATTATAAATGCAGCCTTCCTTGACCCTGTGTCGTGAAAGGCATGGTTCAAAAATATGGACATTTGAATAGGAAGTGAACATGAACCGTAAACAGGATTCCTTCATTAACATCTGAATATTCTTACCAAATTAAATTAATGGCTAATAATATATACAATATAACATGTAGACTATTCAAGAATAAGTGTAGCTGCCGAAGTATAAGGTGAGTTTAAGCACGGGTAAAGCGTCCAAAAGTTCATTTATAAAAACATTTAGTGAAAATTAAAAGCAAATAATCCACACAAGAATAAAGAAAAAAAGGAAAAATATATCTTCTCTAAACTTATCTGTTCTTGAGAAACTTTAGTTTTTCTGTACTTAAAAGATCTTAATTTCTTCTTCTGTACACCTTAAACATACGACTCTGCATTTAAATAAGCAACAACAACAACAACAACATTTATTTATATAGCACATTTTCATACAAAAAGCAGCTCAAAGTGCTTTACATAGTGAAGAATAGAAAAATAAAAGACACAGTAAGAAAATAAAATAAGTCAACATTAATTAACATAGAATAAGAGTAAGATCCAATGGCCAGGGTGGACAGAAAAAAACAAAAAAAAACTCCAGACGGCTGGAGAAAAAAATAAAATCTGTAGGGATTCCAGACCATTAGACTGCCCAGTCCCCTCTGCATAAGCATGTTGTCTTATGAGTTACTTCACACACTCAAAAGGCCTGTAGACACGTAAGCATGGTTTAAAACCATGTGGCCTCTACACCTTACACATGGCATGGCTGGTCACTAACTGAGAATAATGTTTAGTCCGAGCTGTTAGAAATGGCAAGAATATACCAATTCAATTCTATTTATGGCGGTTATAGAAACTTCCCATATATTATGCATTGTCATTTAGTAAAACATTTCTGAATCTTATGTAACTAGGAAATGGCTCTTACAATAAGTTTACTTACAAATATAATAGGTTGGATTTCTATTTTATGTCTGTTCTTTCAGGTAAAGGATAAAGTCTACAAGCGGTAAGGTTCAAAACAGAGTTGTCCAATCCCTGAGTATCTTTTAGAGATTGTATTTCTTAAATTTATAATCCATTGAATGCAAGTGCTTAACACCACACATAGAGCTGTGATTGATTTAATTTAGCTGTGAATTAGAAAAAGAACGAACCATCTGGGTTTCTTGAAACATATGGCATTCTCTTACTCTCACACATCAAACCTTCAGGTCAGGACACAGAAGGTGCCTTTGTAGGTCTAATACTAGTAATATGTTTATTGTAAAACAATTATATTAGCAATGCATTTCACATTTTTTAAAATATCTATTTAACAAACAAAATTGTATTGAGATATAATTTTGCTTTCTCAGAATTTCATTCAGCAATGGCTAGGATTAAGTTCCTTTTTAATATGTTTAGATGGATTACATTGAAGTTAAGATATATCAATTATATCAATTTGTGTCCTTATTCAGATCTAATTATACATGTAGTCCCCAAAGTTTTTTTTGTTTTATTTTGTATTTCAATCTACCCATTTAACTATTTTTTGAACCAGGTCTATTAGAGTGCAGCGATATTTTTATTTTTCATTTAACACTAGAATTACCAGAGCCTATGAGAAAACTCCTAAATCTGGCCCACCTTAAATCCGTTTGCACCTCTCCGTCAGCGTCTTTTTCCTGTAAATCTGCTGATTAAGACAAGCAGCAAGCAGCCTCCTATTTCATCCCCCACTGTCGCAGAACGTTCACTAAGTTCTCTCAGCTCATGCCTTGTTTGATTATGTGGAAGTGCGTGAACTGCAGGAGTTTTAGAGTGGAAATAATAGATTGTTATATGAAACACATGCATTTCATGTGTGTTCCGTTTCTACAGTGTTTCTACAAAAAAAAAGAAAGACAAATATATGGGACATTGAGTATAAATTTATGGTACCTGTAAAAGTTAGCTTTTTTCAGTTTTATTCTCTCAACTAGCAAAATCCCCGCGCTTCGCAGCGGCAAAGTACTGCTTTTAAATTTTTATTAAGAAGAAAAGTAAACCTTTTTTAAACTGAGGGAAAATATACCAATAATTATTTGTTAAGGATCTCTTTGTATACCACGTTGTCAGTTCGGCCCTCCGGTTGTAATATGACCAAGCTGTGCAAGCTTACTCTTGACCATGCAACGTATAGTTGGCCATGTGAAAAGCAATCTTGCCTCAAATCTATGGCAACCTTTTGTAGGGTCTATCCCTGAGACTTATTAATTGTCATCGCGAAGCAGAGCCTTACTGGAAATTGGAGGCATCTGAATTGAAATGGGAGATCAGAGGGTATAACGGGAATGCAAGGAATAAAAACTCTCTTCCCTGAGCAACTGCCAGTAAAAATAGTTGCCTCAATTAGGTTCTTTTGCAGACACGTGACCTGAAGTTCCGTACTGTTACAAAGTTTCGGTTGCTGTAAGTTTTTCAGTAACATTATTGGTGCCCCAACCTTCAAAATTAGATTATGCTCAGGAGTTCCTGGAGGATTCAGCGTGTGGAGAAACTCTAGCGACAGAGTGTCTATTAACTTGTGGATTTTTCTGTGAGTATTTGGCGGCAGCATCACAAAGTTGTTTCCGCAAGACCGCGTTAGCTGCAGAGCTCAGCTCGGAGCGAAATGAAGTGAATGAAATGAGGTGAATGGGAGAGGAGATGATGACGTGACTCCCCCACCCGCCTTAACTCTCAATCCCTCCGCAAACACACAAACACAGTCTCTCGGATCTCAACTCTCCTTTATATAAATCAGTAAAGGATAAAGGACTAAACACTAAGGAAAAAGAACAGCAAGACCGCGTCAGCTGCGGAGCTCAGCTTGGAGCGAAATGAAGTGAATGAAATGACGTGAATTGGAGGGGAGATGATGACGTAACTCCCCCACCCGCCTTAACTCTCCATCCCTCCACAAACACAGTCTCTCAGATCCCAACTCTCCTTTATACAAATCAAAAGTTCAGATAAAGGACTGGGGAACATGTGGGGATTGTGTGTGTCTGGGTGTCTAATTTATATGTGTATATAGTTGTAATATAGGTTAAGTACATGTGAATATATTTGTGCCATTTATAAATAAGATATTCTCTCCACTCTTGTGGATTTTTCTGCGAGTATTTAGCAACAGCGTGACAAGCTTGTTTCCGTCTAGCTGCATCAGATAATGTACCATGACGTTTGGGCAGTCAATTACGTGGGAGGTAGGGGAATGAGGGACGCAATATAGGCAGGCAGCCAACTACGTGGGAGGCGTGGTGATGGGGACGCAACTCCGCCTCACACGGCGACTGAGCTACAGGCTATGGCCGTATATATGTACGTAAGTAGGATTCAGTTATGACCGTTACGAGTAGAATTTCAAAATGAAACCTGCTTAACTTTTGTAAGGAATGCGCCTGCCAAATTTCAGCCTTCTACCTACACGGGAAGTTGGAGAATTAGTGATGAGTGAGTGAGTCAGTCAGTCAGTGAGGGCTTTGCCTTTTATTAGTATAGATGATGATCACACTCTAACACCCCCACCCCCTCCTGATCTGACTCTAAGTAACAGCGCCAGCGTAAATTCACACCCGATCTGACGCTGTTCGTTTTCAAATAATATTGCATTAGTGCGATGATGTTTTATGATTGGTACTATTCATGTCATAAAATGATTTCTTCAAAATATCATAAATACCTACGTCTGAGTTTTTTTTGTTTTTTTTTTTGACATCATACACCATAAGGTGCATACTAATTCTGCGTGAGCAGGAACACTCAATAAAACTGAATAAAAAAAAATAATAAAGTGACAGTGAGATAAGAAGAAGGCAGATTCACGCAGACTCAGCATTTGTGTGTCAGCTTTTATCTGTCTAGATCAGAGAATGTCTAGTTCCATTGCCTCAAAGCACTACTCACATCTACAGTTATTCCCAGTTTCAAATTAAAATTAACAACGTCAGATCCCTAGGGCGGTAGTATGTATCGTGATAGTGAGTGATAGAATAAAAGTGAAAAAAAAGGTAAAAGTACAGCACTATAAATGTACACAGTCTGTTACAGACACAAACCAAATGTATGTGTGTACTGTATAATATTAACAATAAGAGCAGCTCACTACTGAAAATGGCAAATAAAGGAGGCAGTGGGGATCAAATTGGTGGACCCTTGATTACAAGTCAGCAAATCTTACCACTACGCCACAGAAGCTATTGTATCATATAAAATATGAAAAAGTTTCTGTTTTAACAATTTGTTTACACAGATTACTGTAGAAACGGAACATACATGAAATGCATGTGTTCCAAATAACGATCTATTATTTCAATCAATCAATCAATTAACATTTATTTATATAGCACATATTCATACAAAAAAATGTAGCTCAAAGTGCTTTACAAAATGAATAGAGAAACAGAAGACACAATAAAAGATAAACATAAGTCAACATTAATTAACATAGAATAAGAGTAAGGTCCGATGGCCAGGGTGGACAGAAAAACAAAAAAACTCCAAAAGCTGGAGAAAAAAATAAAATCTGTAGGGGTTCCAGACCAAGAGACCGCCCAGTCCCCTCTGGGCAATCTACCTAACATAAGTCAAACAGTCCTCTTTGTATTTAGGGTTTTCATGGAAGGACCTGATGATGATGGTCACGTAGACTTCTGGCTTTCAGTCCATCAATGTTGGTGCATCATGATGCTTTGAGTAGGTGGTGGTGGCGCAGGCCGCCACCACAAAGAAACCGGAAAAAGAAACAGAAGAGAGAGTTGGGGTCAGTATGGATTTTGGAGCCACTGTGAATAGTTATTATGAAGAATTGAACATACAGAGTATCAGTATTAAGTTAAAGTGAAGTTATAAAAAGGCCATGTTAAAGTAATGTGTTTTCAGCAGTGTTTTAAAGTGCTCTACTGTATTTGCCTGGCGAATTCCTATTGGCAGGCTATTCCAGATTTTGGGTGCATAACCGCAGAAGGCCGCCTCACCACTTCTTTTAAGTTTAGCTTTTGGAATTATAAGGAGACACTCATTTGAAGATCTAAGGTTACGATTTGGAATATAATGCGTCAGGCATTCCGATATATAAGATGGAGCGAGATTATTTAAGGATTTATAAACCATAAGCAGTATTTTAAAGTCAATCCTGAATGACACAGGCAACCAGTGTAGTGACATCAAAACTGGAGAAATGTGTTCGGATTTTCTTTTCCCAGTTAGGATTCTAGCAGCTGCATTCTGCACTCGTTGCAAATGATTTATGTCTTTTTTGGGTAGTCCTGAGAGGAGACACTCATTTGAAGATCTAAGGTTACGATTTGGAATATAACGCGTCAGGCATTCCGATATATAAAATGGAGCGAGATTATTTAAGGCTTTATAAACCATAAGCAGTATTTTAAAGTCAATCCTGAATGACACAGGCAACCAGTGTAGTGACATCAAAACTGGAGAAATGTGTTCGGATTTTCTTTTCCCAGTTTGGATTCTAGCAGCTGCATTCTGCACTCGTTGCAAATGATTTATGTCTTTTTTGGGTAGTCCTGAGAGGAGTGCGTTACAGTAATCTAGTCTACTGAAAACAAAAGCGTGAATTAATTTCTCCGCATCTTTCAATGATATAAGAGGTCTAACTTTAGCTATGTTTCTTAAGTGAAAAAATGCTGTCCTAGTGGTCTGATGAATATGCGATTTAAAATTCAGATTACAGTCAACGGTTACCCCTAAATTTTTTACTTCCGTCTTAACTTTTAAACCTAGTGCATCAAGTTTATTTCTGATAATCTCACTGAATCCATTATTGCCAATTACTAAAATTTCAGTTTTCTCTTTATTTAGTTTGAGAAAATTACTATTCATCCATTCAGAAATACCAGTAAGACATTGTGTTAGTGTATCGAAAGAGTCAGAGTCGTCAGGTGCTATAGATAAGTACAGCTGTGTGTCATCAGCATAGCTGTGGTAACTCATGTTGTAACCTGAGATAATCTGACCTAACGGAAGCATGTAGATTGAGATTTCCAATCTAAAACTCTAGCAGTTCACTCACTCTCAGATAATCAAACAGGGTACGAGCTGGGAAAACATAGTGAACATTCTGTGACGGTGGGGGATGGAATAGCAGGCTGCTTGCTGCTTGTCTTAATCGGCACATTTACAGGACAAAAGACGCTGATGGCTCTGGTAATTCTAGTGTTAATGGTGTAGACAATACAGTACTTAGAAATGGCATGAAATACCACTTTTTAACATTTTTTAAGTCAATTTCCTTCCCTACTGATTTAGCACTAGGGAAGATTTTTCTAATTTCTTGTATTTTATTAATTGTGACTTAGTTTGCCACAAACAAAGAAATCCATTGGAGCGACTCACCAGATATCAGACATTGTCAGTGTCCGGCGGATGTATCTCACCGGCCATCCACTCAGGCTAGTTCCTGCCTATGGAAAAGTTACCACAGATAAAAGAGCCCTGGAATCATGGGACAGAAGGGTCTTTTCACTAGATTGGCCAGCCCAACACTGACTCAGCTATAGAATGGCCAATACAGGTGAGGCGACTAGTTGGCCAAGGTCTTCAGTACTCTGTGTCTGGCTTGTCTCTGACTCCTGATGTACAATTTGGTGGTTCTACAATTAACTGATGGATAGATATTGTTGTTTTTCATTTATTTTAATTAGTATGTTTGGTTTATGAGGTAATCTGTATACTTATACAGGGTGGCCCATGAAAAAATGGCATGCCTCCAACAAGAGTTCAAAGAGTGTACCTGAACATGCTGAAATGGGCACAGAGATTTATTGGCACTCAAGGAGATCACTTTCAGCATCTTCTGTAACTGTGAGTACCAAATTTGATCATCTTTCTCTTCACCATGTAATGCAGTCGTCTTGGTGGAGGCTGGCCATTTTTTCGTGGGCCACTGTGTATGTGATAGTTCTGTATTTAGTTTGTGGTATAATTCATTCTTGCATTTTGCATTGAAAGTTGTCACAAGGCTCTCTGACTGCACTTGGTGAGGAGCACTGCGCAAGAACAAAGTAGTCTGTACTCTTGAATTGTATTTCTGAGGTGGCCATGATAGATTGACCATCTAACTCTGTGAAGAGGATTAATTGTGGTCTACTTTGTGTGTTGTATTTACCCCATTTTTTAACACCCAAACTACCTGGAAGGAGATCTCTCTTTGAATTGCCCTTCCTAAGATTTCTCCGATTTTTTTCCTAAAAGTCACCTGGTCAGGAATTGAACTCTGGCCTGAGAGTTGACGTGGCATCAGTACTGACCACAGTACTACTGTACTGGCCTCCCTATACATATGCAACTCTCACAAAGACAATTCATTCAAGTCATTTTTAAAGGAATACTCCACCCAATAATATTTTTTATATTTTACTTACCCCATATAGTTTGTAGTGGTGGCAGAAAAAAATTCTTAGACAAAATTCTTAACCAATGAATGAGAGAGTGAGGTGGACCTTTGACTCAAAAGCACTGTATTATTGGAGAGCAACTTTCCTGTTTCCTGTTTTTCACTAAGGTTTCCAGATGTATTAATAATATTTTAGCAAAAAAAAGTATGCATTTTGAAGGTTTTGAGCATACCAATGGATAAGAGACATGTAGATTATGCAACACAAATTATGCAAAATTTTTTCTCTTTTTCCTATGGCTGTTTTTGACATTGCTGTTATCCAACGTCAGACACTATTGGCTCCCATCTTTATTCTGTCCTTCTTCCACAAAAACACAACACTACTTTTATAATTTTTTCTTCCAAACTACATGGGGTAAGTAACATGTAATTCTTAAGGAAAGCCTGCTCCATCACAGGACAAACCATGGACACACTTGAAGCAATTGTGGAAAAGAAGATGGTGGCACAGTTACCTAGAGTTCACATAAATAACAAATTGGACTGGTCTAACAACACAGTGGCATGTACATGAAGGGCCAGAGCAGACTGGAGTTGCTAAGGAGACTCAGGTCATTTGATGTGTGTGGAAAGCTGCTGGAAATGTTCGACCAGCCCATAGTAACCAGTGGGGAGCAATCTGAGCTCTGAAGATGCACAACTTATCTGTAAAGCCTGATCCATCACAGGGAGAACCGTGAACACACAGGAAGCTGTTGTGGAAAAAAGGATGATAGTAAAATTGGATGCCATTATGAAAAATTCCCTCCATCCCCTCAAGGAGGCGCTCTGTTGGAGCCTTTCAGCCAGAGGCTCATTCCACTACGGTGTGCTAAGAAGCACCTCTGATGGTCTTTTCTGCCTATTGCTTTCACACAATTCAATGCTTCCACCTGGTGTACTTGTTCATTGTGAAATATCTGTATGATACTTCATACTACATTTAACTATTTATTTGTTTATCGATTGATTGGCTGTATTATCTGCCCTGTGAGTCTGTATTCTTTTTTTAATATTTCTCCTGCTGTATGCATCTGAATTTCCCCATGGGATTAATAAAGTTTATCTAATCTGATCAAATCAAAAAAATATTTTTGGGTGGAGTGTTTTTTTTTATTTTATTAGTATCTTGTTATAACATCTCCCAGCTACTGACATTTACTTTTAAGAGGACATTTTTTTTTATTGATCAAACACACTTTTCAGAAAGTATAAAGAATAATTTAATGAGTTTAGGCTTAAATCCCTGAATATCCATAGAAAAATTGAGATGTATTATTTGTGACTCTTTGAAATTAAATCACAGGCCTAGTAGAAGTACTGTATATATAAGTGAATAAATTATTTTAAGACTTCAGTAGTCTTCTGCCATGAACTGAATGCAAATCCCAGACCTGCGAGGCACCGGTGCAAATAGTAGCCCAATTATATTGCACAAGATGCAGTACATTTAGGTACCAAGATATAATAAGATAAAACAGAACAAATATTTTATAACTTAAAATGTTAATTTCATGCCTTGGCTTTTAATTATTTTATCATTTTAACTATGAACTGGAGTTTGATTGATGTACACCTTGCTCTTTTTATCCACAATAACTATCAGTGACCTTTAACTCTTTGGACTTGTAGGTAAGCTAGTGGCTTCAGTTGTATGCATATTCTACAGGTGAAATCAAGACATGAAAGGACAGCAAAGCATGAATATTTGTTTAGTACGAACAAACACATTGCAGATCAAAAGAGAAAATGAAAGGTAGAGAATGCTTACTTAATTTGCACAGAAAAAGAGAAGCCACAATAGCATTCTGCAAAGCAATTGTTTAATAAGCATGAGGCACAGCAAACATGTTTCATCAAATAAGCTGCACACCGAGGCATAAAGGATTTATGTTATGTGTTTGACAAGTGGACATCATTTAAAAATCAAGCTGCTTTAAAGAAAATGAAAATACAGGTGTTTTAAATTAAGTCCCCTTCTCTTCTTCTGTGTCTAATTGGTCTTCTGCTGATCGTGCTTTCCCTTTCACTCATTCTCAAACATCAACATATTGAGTTTGCTATGGAGGCATGCATCCTCCCACTCACAACTGCCTGATAAATAACAACATTGCATTTTATAGCCAGGAAGGCAGAAATATCAGAATAATGTCATTTGTCATGAGCATATTGCCAACTGCAAATGGATAGAGCCAAGAGAATTTGTTTAGATAGGCAATGCATTTCACATTATTCTTTCAAACGTAATGCATTGCAGTTTCCCAGAAAGCTGACAAAGAGGTTCACATAGCAAACATATAAACATATATTTACTTGAGTCTCACTTGAATGGAACACAGAAGTGATATCCAAAAAAAAAAGATTTTAAGAGAAAATGTGGTTTCTGAAGTGCATAGTTTTGGCTTATCATTCAAAAGTCAGGCATCAGTATTTTTTAAAAAATAGAAACTTTAAATGATCTATCAGCATAGAGCAGCTGTGCTATATATGACTTGAAATTGAAACAAATTCTATCCATACCTATTTTCCAATAAATTTATTTACATTTGACTTTGTTTTTTAGGTACAGATTACTAATTTTGCATATCCATCCATTCCTGAACCAATTTATTCCACTGCTATGGACTGAAATCGTGTATTGGAATAAGCAGATACAAAGGTGGAACCATCCAGATGGAAAGCCAGTTGGCAGCTGGATAGTTTCATAAGTACACATTCTCATTCACTCTTTGAGATAAAAAAGAAAATCTGCAGAGCTGGAGAAAATAATATAAAGTGTGTGAGAATGCTCAAAGTCAGTACAGACAGTGAAAAGGCCAGAACCGGGACTGAGAAATTTAGAGCTGAGAGGCAGCATTGACAGCCTTTTTGTACAGCCTGCTTTTATAAATCCATGCATTTATTGTGTTAGCTCTCTTAGATAGATAGATAGATAGATAGACAGACATGTTAGGCACTATATAATAGAAAGATAGATATGAAAGGCACTATATGATAGATAGATAGATAGATAGATAGATAGACATGAAAGGCACTATATAATATACAGATAGATATGAAAGGCACTATATGATAGATAGATAGATAGATAGATACCATCACAGAGGCTCAATTAGGCACAAGGCAAACGCTAACCCTGTGTGGGTTTCAAGTGCTCAGTCTTAACCACACTAAGACATATTTAAAATCATTTAGAGATGACAGTCAACCGGGATGACTGTTGGATGTGGGAGGAAGAAGGAAAGAGGAATGATTACTGTCAAAGATGAATACCTAAAGTAAAGAGAAATATAGTATAATATGATGTAATTAAAATGTATTATAGTAATTTAAGGCCTTTTAAAAACTCCAAAAAAGGTAAAATAAAAAGGTGCCACTTTCTTTTTTTACATATACTGCTTTTTAAGATGTTGCTAAAATTACAGGTTGTCCATTAAAGTTATAGTGTTTGAAATTATAGTGCATTTAAATGGAAAAGAAAAAAAATATTTAGTACCTATTTAGTATTTTATATGTGGTTAGGTTAATTAGCAGAAATGTTTGTTCATTATTTATCATGTGTTTTCCTTTTTTGAATCCTAATGATGCAGTGTCTACAGACATTTTCACATTTAATTGTTATACACCATTGAATCCCAGTAGATTAAATTTGGGTTTCTGGACACTGATCAACAGAAAAAGATTCTTTAATGTCAAAGAGAAAACAGCTCTGCAAAGTGGTCAAAATGAATTAAATTTAAAACACTAAATAAGGTATAACTTAGGTATTTACCTCCTTTAATGTCCTTAAATCATTGCTGGTGCAGCAAGTTTGTTTTAGCATCCCTTAACATAATTACCTCAATTGAGACCACCTGTTTAGTGCAGCATAAATGCACCTGAATGTGGAAGGGCCAACCTGTGGTGAGTCAGTATGGTGGAGTAACATACACAAGGAAGACAAAAGTACACCTAAAGTAACTCAGTGAAAAAGATTAAAAAGCACAAGTCAGGGGATGGTGACAAGAAAATATTCAAATTACTAAATATCTTTTGGAGTCCTGCTAACTCAGTCATTGAGACATGGAAAGAGTATGGCACAGTACTGGAAATCTAACCAGAGCAGGCTGTCCACAGAAACTGAGTGATCATGCAGTCTTGCATCGTCTTGGTCCTTGGACATCATTTGTAGTTCATGAAACAAGCAAGGATAGGTCAGCAACAACTGAGCGAGACACGCGTCACTTCTTGTTACAGAAGTGTGTTTGCATTTAGTACTTTAGAAAAGAATCTGGTGCAAAATATGCAGTAATAAACAAACCCATTAAAATGCCAAAGGTTAAAAACACAGTGGAATTTGGTCCTTTAAAAAAGGCAAACTTAAGTTTGGAGTACTTCCTGTTTTAAGCCACTCAGGCTTTTGCTTCCACTAAGCCCCCTAGGTTCTGTTTCACACTCGGTCATCGACACTCGCATCAACGTTCCCACGCTTGCATCCATCAGCGCTCCGGAGTTCTGAAGCCATCTTAGCTTCCTGTTGCCAGCATTTGCCTCCTCCAGCATCTAATCCTCTCTCTCCCTCTAACAGCTCCTTCCATTCCCTTGCTCCATTCAGGCTAGCAATCAACAGAGTAAACAATTACTGGACCAACTCAGTGAGCTCTCTTAGTCATCAGCTCCTCCATCCTTCTGTTTTCTTGGGCTTTCTCTCAACTCCCTTTTACTTACTTTTTTGTTCCCCCTCTCGGCAGATTGTGGATTTTTTTTACTACCACTGGCTCCTCACACTTTCGTACTGATATGGAGCAGAAAGCTGCTGCTGTTTTAAAAAAAAAAAATTACAATTAAAACCAGTGGCACAACTCGCCACTGGGAGCCCCATGTTAACTCTGAGTGAGTTACAAGCTACAGTAGCTCAACAGACAACAACTGTTGCCCAGGTGCTTTATGGGAGAGTGGCAACAAGAAAGGCACTGTCAGAAAAAACACACATGTGATATCTTAACAGAAGGCATGTTGAAGTTAGTCAGAAGAAGCTTCACTGGGCCACATGTTTTGGGCCTGCACCAAATTAACATCATTCTGCATGAAAATTTTTAAATGCCTATCAGATAGCTTTGATGTCATAGTTCCTCCTAACCCACTAACAGCTGTGTTTGGTGGACTTCCAGAGGGGCTTAAAGTGGAGAAGGACAAGCAAACTGTAATTGCATTAACTTCACTATTAGCATGTAGATTTATTTTGCTCAACTGGAAGAATCCTAGCCCTCTTCTTTTAAGTCAGTGGGTAACTGATGTTATATACTATCTGAAATTGGAAAAAATCTTATTCTCACTTAGAGAATCTGTTCAAAACTTTTTTTAAAACTTGCCAGGATCTAATTAATCGCATTTTAGAATAAGCATTTATATTGGGGGAAAATACTCCTTTCTCTCTATACTACTTTTAACAGTTTTGCTCTGGTTGCTGGCCTTCTTCTCTTTCGCATGGAAGGGGGTTGATTTGATTTTAGTTTTGTTAAGTTTGACTTGATTGTATGGAGTATTATAAGCATTTAATAAAATTAATTACAAAAAAAGTAGGTTCTATAGTCTGATGACACCAAATCAGAGCTTTTTGGCCATATTTGAACACTGCACAATGTCACAAACACACAATCTTCACCATGCTCTATGTTGGTACTAGCTAGCATCATGCTGTCGGGATGCTTCTATGCAGCAGGCCTGGAAAGCTTGTGAGGGTAAAATTAGTGTAGCAAAATACAGGGAAAACCTGGAGGAAAAAATAATACAGTCTGCAATGAACCTGCACCCTGTTTAACAAGACAATACCATCAAGATTAAATGCAAAGCTACAAAGGAATGACTTAAAAACAACAACGATAATGTCCTGGAGTGGCCGAGTCTGAACAGTTTCACAAAGAGGAATGGAGATATGCAAAGCTACCAGAGACCTGTGCACATCGACTCAAAGTTGTCCTGGCTGCCAAGAGTGCATCTACTAAATACTGACTTCAAGGGTGTGTATAGATAGACAAACAATTTTTGGGGGTTTTATATTTGTATATTATTTGGACCACTTTGCAGAGGTCTGTTTTGACTTTGACACTGAAGAGTCTTTTTCTATTGATCAATTAACAAAAAAATAATAACTAAATTCACTTTGATTCATGTCATATAATAATAAACTTCCAAGGGGGTAAGTATTTTTACTAGGCGATTATGTGTGGTCTGGAGAAGGTGCAAGCCCTCCTCCGGTCCTCCTGGGCGTCATGGCCGGGTCACTCCCCCCAGCCATCTTCGGCAGTATATATATATATATATATACAGTGTCAGGGATGCCATGAGGGACCGGATGTGGGTCTGCGCCCACCCTGGATCATGTGGGGGTCACCTTCCTGGTTGCTTTGGGGGCCACAGGTTCAGGGCATGGAAGCTCCACCCTGTAGGGGCCCGTGGTCACCGCTAGGAGGCGCCCCAATGCCTTGGGGACCTGTTACCTCAGCACTTCCACCACACCAGGAAGTGCTGGGGGGAAGATTTAGGAGGACACCCGGGGAGCTGCTGGGAGAACAGCCGGCACTTCCGCCACGCTGGGGTGTAGCTAATGAGGGAATGCTGGGGCCGTCTCCCTTCATTCAAGGCTGGAGTCGGGTGGAAGCAGGACGAGGCACAAGAGGAGAGTGGAGGCGGCCTGAAGAAGAGGCATTTGTGGCCAGGACTGTGAATTGGGGGTTTGTTTGTGTGCACTTTTGGACTTTAAATATTGTAAATAGTTGTATTAATAAACGTGTGGTGGTGATTACAACATGTCCGCCTGTCTGTGTCCGGGTTGGCTCCACATCTGGCGTAGCCGGCAGGATGCTCCGCCTGTTTCAAGGTGGGGACCTGATAACAAATCTGTTGTGGACGGCCCGGCGCAGCAGGGGATCCCACCCACGTACCACGGGTGCTGCGTGCACACAGCCCCGCGGGGTAAAGGAACCCCACGGACCACCAGGGGTCCGCGAGAAGGCCATTTTTCCCTGATGCGGGTGGGCGACGTGCATACCAAGAGTGCAGCGGTCTCCAACGAGCGCGCCATTGCTGGAGGCGCCCGGGACGGCATGGCGTCAAGAGAGGCCACGCCGAGGATGGTTCCTCGGTTGGACGAGTCCGGGGAGGTGAGTTCCCTGCAGTGGCAGCTTTTTCTTTTATAGGCAGGGACTTCCTGGATCCGCGTCAGTGGTGGGCACATGCCGGTCTGCGGGGCTCCAGCAGCACGGCGGCAGCCACGAGGGCTGCGGAGGAGGAGACGCTGCAGCTCGAGAGGCGCTGGCAACAGCAAGGCTGCCAGCAAGCACGTCGCCACTGCAGGAGGGGAGGCAAGATGGCCGCGGACCAGAAGTCCTTCCCCCTGACAGGCACGCAATTGGACGGTGTGTCTTGTGTGCCCGCCGATGACTGCAGAGAGGCGGGACCAAGGAATGTCCATCACGGGCAGGGGGGAGACCCGATTGGGCCGAGGAGAAGGCCCACAGGAAGTGGCCGGCGTTGGTGGCTGACAGACAGGTAGGCTCCGTGTCAGTTAACTTCCTGTCTTTGCCGGCTGTTCTGGTGGAGCTGGAGGCGTGCCTTCAACCCGCGGAGCAGCGTCTGTTCCAGGTGCTACGTGCCCTCCGGGTCGGAGATGCAGGACCTGGAGAGGAAGGCAGTCGCGTCCATAGAGGAGCTACGAGTAGCGATCCGACGGCGCGGCGCTGGATTCTCCAGCCGGAGCAGCACAGCGGGGAAGGTAGGTTTCGCCGTCCCCGTACAGCATGAGGGAGGGTTTGCTGAACATGGCTGTGATGCCAAAGATCAGCTTCAAGTAAGCAACCCTCCGACAGTAGGTGCGGCGCAACGAGCTGTGCGCGCGGCGAGGGGGGAGTCCGTGAGGACGCTGTCTGGACACGGGCTGCTGAGTGCCCCGGGTCCTAGCGCCCTCTGCCCCGAGTTGGCCGCGGTCTCGCGCCGCACTGTAGGGACGCAGACGGGAAAGAGGCTCTTTCTTTGTAATAAGGAGTCTCAAACCATCAGGGCGTCCCAGAGTGACAGGAGGAATGGCAGGATGAGTGCCGGTTCCTCCGATATGTTGGGACGCAGTGCTGGGTGCACGCGTCGGGGTGCTGGCTGCCCTCTGGATCTGCAAAATTAAATCTGGATTACCCTGTTTATTAGGTTATGTGGTGTTGGTAGCCATTTTGTGACACTATCAAAGCAGATCTAGAAGCATAGTCTTTTAATTTTTTTTTTATATTTAAAAGAGCTTTTATTTTTTATAAAGATTTGTTCTTTTTTGTTATTTTGAACTCTTGCTCTTTTTTTCAGGTCTGTTCCTTTTTCAGTACACTGGTGCTTTATAGCTCATTTAGAGGTAACTGAAAGTTAGCAGGTGACTATGCTGGCCCTCCAGAATAAGTAAGCTCTTGCAAGCTCAACATAGTGCTGTCATTTTAGTCACCAATTTTCAGGCAAGTGAAAATGCCTGTTACAGCTTTTTGCACCACATGCTGTTTTCTATATTCTGCATCACTAAAAATGGAAAGGGGAATAGAAAGAACAACATATTCTACACAAGTTTTCCATTTCTTTTTTTCCTGTGCGTGCTAGCTGTGACAAATACATTTTACAGTCTGAGCACTGGTAGGTTAATTAACTTGTTCAGGTTCAGTGAGGCATTGCTCCTTTTGTGCTGGGGGAAAATGCAGATTGTTAAAATGAAACACAAACACCTAGACCAGAAGATAAGAGAAAATTGCTGTTACATAATAAGTAGGGTTGTGTGTGTCAAAAGAAAAACAGACCCAAAATACAAATTCCAATGCACAAACCAAATTTGTGGTGAAAAAGAAACATACAAAAGCCCTTCATCTTTTTCTTTCTCTTCATCTTTTCCCATTTCGATGTGGGGTTGACATGATTGATCAGCCTTCTCCATATAACTTGGTTCCCCACCTCCTCGGCAGTCAGACCCTTTTCCTTCTTTTTACTTTATCCATCCATAGTACCTTCACTTTAGCCTCCCTCGCTCTCTCTTCCAACTGTACTTCCATTCTCATCACTTTTGTGCCCAGATATTGTTTCTCCTCATCACACGTCCATAATATTTCAACTTACTTTCCTGTACTTTCTTAGGTATCTCTTCCATTTTTCTAGGACCTTTGATTGTCTCATTTCTTATTCTGTCATTTTTGGTATCTCCACATATTCATCTTAACATTCTCATTTCTACTACAGGTGACTTCTTCTCTTGTGCTCCCTTTACTGCCCATTTCTCAGCTCCATACATCATTGCCGGTCCTACCACTGCGTTAAAAACCTTATCTTTAACCTTTGCCTTAATTCTTCAATAATGCAATACTCCTGATACCTTCTTGTTCCGACCACACTACATTCTATGGGATTTCTCTGCATCAAATTTTCCATCTTGGGCAACCACTGATCATAGATATTTCAGTGTATCCACTATCACACATGTGTGCAGGGCAGGCAGCTAAATGGCTTGAGTAAGGGCAATTCCGAATCAAACCGGGATGTGGCAGAGTGCACTGATTGTTTTTCTCGCTTTCCTACAGACCATTCACAGGAGATTCCACCTGACCCTGTTGACGTCACTTCTGGGTCCGAGCCTATGGAGGAAGTTTTTGCCGGTTCTGGCCGCTTTGATGTCACGTCCAGGCTAGAGCCTATGGCTGAAGACCCTTACGATCCCGGCCCCTTTGACGTCACTTCCTGTCCTGACCTTTAAAAGCCTCCACATTTTCCCTATTCCCTCAGTTTTGTTTTGGACTCCATTTTGTGCACATCAGTGCTGTCATTTATGTGCAGCTTTGCAACCAGGAAACCAAATATACGGGTGGCTGCCCCAAAACTTGGTATGTCTCTTTGTGGAGTTTGAGACACCACTCGTTTTTAAAGCTCTTCCTGCAGGCTAACTTCTGAATTCTAATCATCATTAAATCTCATATATTTTGACATCTTCCTATTTATCTTCAATCCTCTGTGTTCCAAAGCCCATCCTCTTTTCTGGTGCTAGAGAACACAATGTCATCAGCCAAAAGACTGCACCAGGAGGATTGCTTTTTTATCTCATGACTCAAAACATCCATGACCAGATCAAAGAGGTCAAGACTTAAAGAAGATCCCTGGTGCAGACCTACTCAATCTGGGATCTTGTGTGCTATCCCAACACTGCTCTTAACCCGAGTCGTCACTCACTCATACATATCCTGGGCAATCCTCACATACTTCTCTGGTACTCCTTTCTCTCTCATACACCTCCAGACGTCTCGATGTGGCACTTTATCACAAGCCTTCTCCAAATCAATAAACACCATATGCAAACCTTTCTGGTTTTCTTGATGCTTCTCTATCAGCTGCCTCCATGCAAAGACTGCATCAGTTGTTCCTCTTCCTAAAACCAAACTGCTCGTCCTCTATGGCGGTTTTTTCCCTAAGCCTTCTCTCTATAACCCTTTTCCAATTTTAAATTGAATATAACACCAAGATCTATGGAAAAAAAAACATTTGTTCTGTTTGTTTAAAGCAATGTTTCAATCTTTAGACTGACAGATCCTGCCCTCTTCGACCCCTTTAATTGTTATCCCTGAGAGAATTCAATCACACATCTACCTAATTTCAAACTGGAAAAGGTAACTTGTCAGGTTATAATGGTGAAAGAAGTATAAGTTATAATTTTAAGAACAGTGAAGCATGATGACGATGATGATAATTATTATTATTATTATTTTATGATTTTTAAAAATTATTTCAATTATTTTATAATTTTATCTTTTCATATATATTATTATTTCTCCAGGGTAAAAGGCAGATGTATCATGTATAACATGATCCCTTACAGAATTTCAATCTGTTCCTTGTGAAAGCAGTTAGTAGTAATTTTAACTGAGCTAGAAGTGAACAGAAACTCATCCAGTGCGACACATTAAAACAAAATTCTATGGTGCTTATTTGGTCTGATGTCAGTTGTGAAGAGCTGCTGCTGTTGAAATGCATTTGAACACTGTTTAACAAAACCTTTACCTAAAATGCCTTATGGATCTGTATATGGATGACAAGTAATAAAACATTTTAGGTGTTTACATTTTGCCAATAACTGACTGGTATGAGATAACAGTCTGTGGCAGTGCATGTTTTTGAAAAACAGTGTGACTTTTGGCACTATATGTGGCTGAGGAGCTGGCTAGATTGTGGCATGTTTAGTGTGGATGCAAGCTGATTGTTTAATTAGGTTACCTGTCCCACATTAGCACTGCACAGATGATAATTAGGACGCTGCATCCACATGTGCATAAAAATACGCCTGAGCAGTACAGTGGGGAGGATTACAAAAAAAGAACACTAAATAAAACAAAAATTCAGAATTGGGAGCCAACGTGGTGGAATGAAAGCAGAGCAGTCAGTGGCCTTTGAATGAGTGAGAGGAACAGTGTTCCAAGGGATGGATTATCCCTTGCTGAGCCATCCACTTACAACAACAACAACATTTATTTATATAGCACATCTACACTTACCCTGTAGACAATGAGTATAACACGAGGATGATAAGGTTTGGCTTACAGCATCTCAGAAGACGCCAAAGGAGGCAATCAGGGAGAGATCTGGAGAGAAGGACTGCTGCTGCCAGTATTTCTGGCCAGCTTCAAGACCCAATGGGAGAGTAGGAGAGATGGAAGATGAAAGACGCGCTGGGCTGACAGGAAGCAAAGAAAAGGAAACCAGAGGTTTGCTTAGTTTTAGGTTAGGATTTTATTCAATTTATGTTTTTGCTGGTTTTAACCTCCATTGAAGAGCACCAGCTTTTGTTGTGGATAATTTATTTATTTACTAGCTGAAATACCCAGTGTTGCCTGGGAGGTTTTTTTTAATTGTTTGAGAAAATGTAATTAAAAAAACACAACTTTAAAAATAAAGATAAATTAACAAACAATGAAGACTCGCTAATATGCTTGTCATGCAGTCTTGTACTGTATGTATGTTATCATCCAGTTGATACTTGGAACCGGCCAACTCTATTTAATTTCAAAATCAATGGGGACGCGGTGGTGTTCAAACATAAAGAATGCTGGCAATCACCTCCAGTTCGCCCTCTGGTTGTTCCAAGTGTCAACTGGACGATAATATGCATACAAGACAGCAAGATCACCCCCCACCCTACCCAGAAGCGGGTGGTTAGGGTTGATTTCACCCTACAGTATTTTTACTCGACCACTGAGAAAAATGTGTACCAAGTTTCATGAAAATGGCTCCAGCCGTTCGGAAGTGATTCTGGAACATACATACATAAACAGACACATACATTGACTTTTATATATATTGATGCGGAACATATCATTAACCTTTATTTATTGCTGGTGTCACACACGAGCGCTTAGAAGGCAGCCAACAAGTCCTAAGGTGAGTGAATTATCGCAAGATGAAGGGTTGATATCGAGCATTAATGCCTCTCTCATACTTTCCCCAGGCATACAGAAGAAAAATAATGAATTAGCTCATTTACCTCCATCATTTTCAGATTCCCAAAGTGGCATTCTGACCAAGACATCACTTCTACTTCCAACTCCCAAAGATGACGTCACTTCTGGTACTATCCTGATGACATCACTTCCAGCCATACTTCCTTCCGGTCCCCATTTTCTATATAAACCACAACCTTACTGCTGTATTTTGTCAAATGCTTCTTGTTTTTGATCCAATTTTATCATATTATGTCGCTAGTCCACTGGACATTATATGGGGCAATTCCCCAACTCTTATCGATTTGTTGAGTCAATTCTTTTCGTACCACACTGGATACTGTTAAAAATAAAATCACAATGCACTTCATTTGTACCTACTCTTGCCTATTATGTGTCCTCATTATCCAGCTCATTCTCAGTTATGACTATCAATGCACCTGGGTACAACGAGTATGGTAGCTGCAGCCAACCTGGACTATCACACAGTAGTGGAAAATCCTTTTTCAAAATAAAATATTTCTCTGTGCTTCAAATACATGAGCTTAATGTGGTTCTTGACAAACCACAAGCTTTACCTTGTACAATCACTCAGCTGGCCCTGTCTGGGCACAATAAACAACAGGTAAAATGCATTGGTAGCTACGCAAGAGTGTCCAGGGTGTGAAACTAAACATGCTGATGTGCTTTAATTTTACTTTTTAAATATAATTCTATTTATTGTTACTTTTGTTTTTAGATGTTTCTTTGTTTCATCTTAAATGGTAAAAGCACTTGATATTGTGATATTAAGTCTACAATCACATTTAAAATATTTTTCATCCCTCTCTCCTTATCTGGCTCTTTCTCCCTCTCTTTTTAATTCTTGACATGGTGTACTGTACTCTGATGGCCATTTACACATTCTGTCCCTCTCTTTGTCAATATTATTCATAATCTCAGATGCTGTCTCTGTGGCTTTTGCTGCCATCCATACATCTACAGCATTCTCTTCCACTACTTTTTTTTTCTGTAGCACCTATTCAAGTGTAGCCATCTCCTAATCTTTGACATTACATTATATAAAATGAAAATAAGCTGCAAAGAAGCTCTGCTGATATTCAATGAGAACCCTCAGTGCCAGAATGCGGTCGATGGTAGACGTCTTAGGCGTAAAACCAGACTGCTCTGGTTGCTGGTAGGTGAGCAAGTTATAATGGACCTTATTGAGGATGACCCTACCAAGGACCTTACCAGGCACAGAGAGCAGTGTTATCCCCCTGTAGTTGCTGCAATCTAGGCGATCAACCTTCCCTTTCCAGATACAGATGACAAGTTCCGTTTCCAGTCAGTTGGGATGATGCCCGCCTGCCAAATGGAAGCAAAGATCGCTTGCAATGCCAGGAGGACAGCCTTACCACCAGCCTGGAGATGTTCACTCCGGATACCACAGATCCCTGCAGAACTTCCCTGCTCTCAGCTGGTTCACCACCTGTACTGTACAATCCCAGTGAAACTGGGTGGTTCACAGCTAATTGGAGGATCAGCCTCCAGAGATATCCAATGTCTTAGCCAGAGGATCAGCTTTAAACAGCTGCTCAAAGTAGCCAGCCCAGTTGGTCACAATTGCAGCATCATCCGTAAAGTTCATTCTATTACCCGCCCTGACTGTGACTCCCTGAGGAACAGTTTTATATAATAAAATGCTTAGATAATGCTTAGATTACTCTGTAAGCAGGACGTGGGTCACTAGATCATAGAGGGTGTGTAACTTGAAGACAACTAATAGAATAAATAAGTATTGGCTATTTCTTGCTCTAAATGTACCATCAGTGTCTTTCCTCTGTATTTGCATATGTGAATGTCTCTTCACCTGCAATGTCTCTCAAGAGCATGTTTCTATAAGGTCTGTTTCTCAGACTCTGTCTTTACTTTTAAGGTGCCTTTCTCACCTCCTTTCTGGTTTTATACTTGCCGTCTTTGAAAGAGACACTCTTGGCATGCCTCGTACACCCATTACTCTTCCTTGTGCGTCTTACACTCACATCTCCTCTTTCATCGTATCACCAAAGCCAAACTGACCAGTCAGATCAAAAGCAGAACTGGACACACAGACCTTAGTATTTTATTATATAGTAGATTATTATGATAATGTATAACCTTGCATGCACTTTGTACATGCTTACTTTGCCATTAATTTTCTTTGTTATACTAAACAAACACTTTTGTGTTTTTACATCCATTGTTTGTGCATTTATTTATTTTTGCTGGAGGCGCATGGGATTCACGTGAGCTTTGACCACCAATGTTTATGGTCACTATTACCTGTCATATGAAGCAGTGTGTCATCTTTCTTTGACTATAAAAGATGGCAGTGCACATTGTTTGATGTCCAATTTTTTGGAATAATAAATAGAACCTCTCAAGAGATTGCAATTATGGTTTAGATAGGGAAACATTATTTTAGTGACAGCACGTTTGGATCATTTACTTTTTAAAATTTTTTGTCTACCATTACTGGTTTGCTACTGATTCTTGGTCTTTCTTGATTGGACTTCACTATGTATTTCTGAGTATTTTTTGTGTGTCTCTTTAGGTTAGGTTTCAATGATCAGGTCTTTAGTTATTTTTTTGTTCTGTTATTCTCTATATACGCAGTAACAGCAGATGGAAAAATTCTAGAAACCCAGTCTGCAGTTTATTTTTTTAATAACTGCTTTGTCCTTCGCTGTCAGATAAGGTAATGTACCACATCTTTACATATATATTAGTACAAGAATGTCAGGAGTGTATTCACAAAAAAGAGAGCTGAAAAGAACACTTCACACAGTCTCAAGTGTTCGCTCTGTCACGTGTGTCCTCCTGTACTCACATCTGCACTGCTGGACATGAACTCCACATCTGGGCCATGGTCACCTGCTCTACACTTGTAAATGGTGACCTTATTATGTTGTAGAGTTTTGCTTGTTTGCAAACATTTGTTTTTTGCCACTAGAATCAGTGTTAAAAGACTACTACTATATATTTTGTTATAAAAATGGCTTTAGATATGATGTATTTTTTATGTTTATAAACTTAACTTTACAAATTTGCAAGTATTTATACAATTATAAATTACAAATTATATATTTAAGTATAATATCAAAGCACAGATTACTCTGCATCTCCTTTAACATTAAGGCCTTGGATAGTGAAGTGCTGATTTAACTTGATAATTTTAGTACTTGGGCAGCGCAGGCTGATACTGGCTTAGGATTATAAATAATGTCACCCTCATTGTGATCAGCGTCAAAGAGACATGTCCAAAGATTTACACTCTTTGCACAGCATGGCATGGTTGTTCATCATTTCGACACCAGGAAGACCTCCATCAGTAACTCTAACAGCAGACACTCTGGAAAGATCTACAGTAATTGTGATGACCTTGGTGAAAGTCTTGAGAACATGGCACATATTCCCAAAATGAAGACACACAAAACTATCATGTGAGCTTTTTTTAAGACAGTTGCAAAAGGGGAAAAAAGTAAGAGTTGTCTGTCATATTATTGAACACACACATAAGGAATGGCACACAGTGTAGCTTTTCAAGCTTCTCTTTTAACTCAGATTTTGGTCCACTTCCAAAAACATATGTCATCTGACCTGCTGCATCTGCTGCGCCAAATGTTGTGCAGTATAATTTTGATGTGTATTCATTTTAGAGGTTTAAAACACAGCCTTCATACAGAATTGTTTTGAAATAGGTGTTGTTACAAATATTACAATGCAGGCATTTTTATTAAAAAAATAACATATACATACAGTATACTGTATACACACACACAAATACACTGAAATAAGAAAGTATTCAGACTTCTTCACTTTCTACACCCTTTAATGAGTTTTAGACTTAATTTTATATGGATACATTTCCTAACTGTGTCCATCAATCTACACTCAATAACCCATGGAGACAAAGAGAAGGCAAGATTCAGAAAGGGTTGCAAATTTAGTAAAAATCAAAAACTGAAATCCCTCATTCCTATAAGCATTCAGACCCTTAATTTATTACTTTGTAGAAGCCTCTTTTGGCAGTGATTATAGCTTGGAGTCTTCTTGGGTATGGTGTGATAAGCTTTGTACATCTGGTGTTGGGGATTTTCTGCCATTCTTCTTTGTAGGTCCTCTCAGCCTTTTTCAGGATGGATGAAGGTCATTGATGGACAGCTTTTTTTAAGTCTGATTGTGTTGAAATCTGGGCTTTGGCTGGATCACACAATAATAGCTAAAGACTTGTTCTGATGCCACTCCAGCATTATCTTGGCTATTAGATTCAGAAAACAAAGATGAACTGCTGCCTCAGACTGAGGTGGTATGCACTCCAGAACAGGTTGTCTTTTAGGACCTCTCTGTATTTGGCTGCAATCATATTTCTCTCAATTCTGACCAGTCTCCCTGTCTCTGATGCTGAGAAGCACCAACGCAGCATGAGGTAGCCACCACCACACTTTACCTAAGACTTCATATACAGGTGTGTGCCATTCTAAATGACGTCCAATTAAATTAACTGGCCACAGGTAGACTCCAATGATGTTCTAGACACATCTCAAAAGGAATTAAAGCAAATAGGATGCACCTGACCACAATTTCAAGTGCCACATCAATAAATATAAATACTTACATAAATCAGGTTTAAGTTTTTAATCTATTTATAAACGGGTGGCACAGTGGCGCAGTGGTAGTGCTGCTGCCTTGCAGTTAGGAGACCCAGGTTCGCTTCCCGGGTCCTCCCTGCGTGGAGTTTGCATATTCTCCCCGTGTCTGCGTGGGTTTCCTCCAGGTGCTCCGGTTTCCTCCCAAAGGCATGCAGGTTAGGTGGATTGGGGATTCTCAATTGGCCCTAGTGTGTGATTGTGTGTGTCCTGCCCAGGATTGGTTCCTGTGTTGGTTGGGATTGGGTCCTGTGACCCTGTGTTCGGATTCAGTAGGTTGGAAAATGGATGGATAGATATTTATAAACCTTTCAGAAAACATGTTTTCACTTGGTCATTGTGGGTTATTGAATGTAAATGGGTTGGCAAAATTGCAAACTGATCCATTTAAAATGAAATCTACAACACATGATTCTAAATTGGCCTTGGTGTGTGGGTGTGTTTGTGTGTGTTCTGAGGTGGGTTGGCACCCTGCCCAGGATTGGTTCCTGCCTTGTGCCCTGTGTTGGCTGGGATTGGCTCCAGCAGACCCCGTGACCCTGTGTTTGGATTCAGCGGGTTGGAAAATGGATGGATGGATGGATGGATCTACAACACAATAAAGTGTGAGGAAATGTAATGGGCCTGAATACTTTTTGAATCCACTGTATTAATAGTAACCGTCTGGGGTTGCACAGCCAAACAGAATACAAAGTCTCTTCATTTGTTTTCCATCCTTAAATATCATGGATGCATTTAAAAAATAAAGTTAAATAACAAGGAACAGTAAAAGAAAGAGTCATAGCATTCCTGTCATCCCTAGTCAGCATTGTGGGGCTCTGTAAGTATACAATACAAAGTCCAAGACTTCTATTATGATATTAAATACAATTTCATTATATTTATTCCCTAGTGTACAGGATTAGTTACCTTTTTTCAATTTCAAATACTACCTTGGGGCAGCTGCAGGCGGAGCTAACAATTCCCAAAAGTCAAATAAGGTTTTCAAATTCCGGAATCAGGGTTACCTGGCCAGAAGAGAATACTTTATTCATCTTGAATCATCTGCATAGCTGTAATATTTCATATTCACTTTTTAAATAATATGGCTTAATGAAAGCACATACCATATATACTCGAAGATAAGTTCTCCCACGGATAAGTCGGGAGTTGATTTTAATGTATAATTTCTAGTATTTTACAATGTCAGTCATATAAGTCAAATGCTGAAAGCTCACACTATTGGCCCAAGAGATTATGATATGCCTTTTTTTTCCTATGTGGGTGCGGTAATGCACTGTATCAAAGCGTGATCCTAACCTCTCTCTCTCTCTCTCTGTTGTGCCTACGTGACCACACAGTAATACCTGAACTAGTTCAAAGCAACGTTTGCACTGATTTGTGTTTTTTGTATTTCACACCCTCATACAGCTTTATCATAAGAGCATCCCGTATCTATGATGGAGCATTCGATCAGAAGAAAATATGAAACTGGTTTTAAATTAAAAGTCATTGAAGTGGCAAAAGAAATTGGTAACTGCGCTGCTGCAACAAAATTCGATGCACCTGAGAAACTGATGCGAGATTGGAGGAGGCAAGAAGATGAAAAAAAGAAATGTGTCATTTTTTGAATGGGCGTATAAGTCGGGGTCTGATTTTATGATCGATTTTTAAGGTTTCAAGACCTGACTTATACGTGAGTATATACGGTAAGAGTAACTACTTTAACCTTCCCTAAAACATAAATCTCCGGCCTTGCTTTTTTTGGTGTCTGAGTACAGAACCCCAGAATGCAAATGTTCTATTTGTGATTGGTCTGAAAAAGTGGGAAGGAAACTTTGTTTTGTGAACAAGGCATGCTGGGTCCGGATGGCAGAATCGAAATAAAAAGCTGTTGTTTGTTGTTACCTAAAAGGTCTGTTGCTCATTATTTTGGCATAAAAGCCCTCACGAACCACCACCTTTTCGGTGAGTAAGTAAAAGACAGAAAAGTGGCGACGAGTATCGGATGGGTTTTGTTTTGCCAAAATAAATAGAATTGGTTTTACTTGACTTCGTCGATACAGCAGAAGGAAAAATTGAATAGAGGCGTCATTTTTTTTCAACGAGTTAAGCGGATAGGAGCAAACACAATATGGTTTTTGGTAAGCCAGAAGATTTTCACTTCGAAGAAAGTGAGGAAAGTTTTGAAGCCTATTTAAAGAGGCTAGAGCAATATTTTGAAGCTAATGGTCTCCAACGCATGGATGAAAAGCTGTATTTTTAACAATAGTAGGAAAGAAAGCACATAGTTTGCTAATGGATTTATGTGCGCTATTGAAACCATCCCAAAAGATGTTTCTGGAGCTCCTAGAGCTTTTGAGAAAACACTACGTGCCGAGAACAAATTTTTTTGCCGAGAGATGCAAGTTCCATGCTAGAAATCAACTGGATGGAGAATCAGTGAGCGAGTATGTCGCTATTCTGAGAATGTTAGCAGCAATCTGCATATTCAAAACTTTTTTGGAAGAAGCTCTGCGTGATAGATTCGTATGTGGCATTAAAAGCGCAGAGCTGAGGGACAGGTTGTTGAATGCAGCTCACAGCAAAGACTTGACTTTAGCCCTGGCAATTGAAATGGGATTAGCGTACGAAGTAACAAAGAACAGTGAGCAACAATTTGCTCAGAGGATGCTTAAAACTAACATCTTAAAAGAAAAGTTGACCATGAAAACTAAAGGTTTTGGAAAGAAACCGGAGGTCATAGAGAAAGCGTGTTATCGATGCAATGTCAAGGGTTACCTACCTGATAACTGCAGATATAAGGACATGGAGTGCCGCGAGTGCAAGAAGAGAGGGCATATCGCTCGCGCTTGCCATGCATGCCAGGAAGGCCAAAATAATAAACCTGCAAAGTGGACAAGGCACCTGGATATTGCTGAAACAGACACCACCTATGCAGCACTTCAGCAAACATCGGAACCTTTGCGAAGGATAAAAGGTTGGACTGCTCGTTGGTGGGTTGTCTCAGCACAGGGACGCTGAAAGGCTTGCCTTAAAGCAGTTTCAGATACAAGGACAAGAAGCTGATTTGACAACAGAATATAGCTCGGTTTTTGAAGGTGACATACGGGGAACTGAGTTATTTTCTTTAGAGACTACCAGAGACAGTAATAAGCCCTACTATGTATATGTGAGTATAAATGGTGTGTCAGAGTGAAAATGGAGATCTATACAGGTGCAGCTGTATCAGTCATTTCTGAGAAACTGTATAATTGTAAATTTAAAAAGATAACCTTAAGCCCTGCTAATTGTAATGAAATGCTTTCTCTAAAAGGAAAAATCACTGTTTTGGTAAAATGTAAAGAATGTGTAAAAAATTCAGACTTACTGGTGGTTAAAGGAAACAGGCCAGCATTGATGGGTAGAGACTGGATTAGTTGCTTAAGGTTAGACTGGTCTCATGTAAACAAGGCCACTAGTGAAACTGTGGCAGAGTTGTGTGATAGGTACTCCACTGTTTTTCACCCTAAATTAGGAACACTTAAGGGAATCAAAGCCAAGCTTTTTGTTAAGGATGGAGTGGTACCAAATTTTGTAAGCCACGCACAGTGCCATACGCTCTACGTAAAGCAGTAGAAAGGGAGCTGTCTAAATTACAGGTTGAAGGTGTTATTAGCCCCATTAGTTACAGTTAGTAACAATTCTTTGTATTCCAAAGAAAGATAATACTGTGAGAGTCTGTGGAGATTATAAGGTAACGATCAACCCGGGTTTGGAGATAGAGCAGTGCTCTTTGCTTAAAGTGCAAGATTTATTTACAAGACTGTCAGGGGGTCAACAGTTCACCAAACTTGATTTGTCACAAGCATATCAACAGATGGAGCTGGAGGAAGGCTCAAAACCCTACCTTACCATAAATACACATAAAGGCTTGTTCATATATAATAGGCTTCCATATGGGGTTGCTAGTGCCCCTGCACTTTTTTAGAAAATCATGGACCAGATATTACAAGGCCTAGATGGTGTAATATGTTGTCTAGATGATATATTAATAACGGAAAGGGACTTCGAAGAGCATTTGAGAAACCTGGAGGTAGTGTTGAAACGGTTGCAGAGGTACAATCTGAGAGTAAAATTTATATTGGTAACAGATCATCAGCCATTATAAGATTTTGGGACCCCAAGACGGGTATACCTACACTTGCTGCTGCTAGAATGCAAAGATGGGCACTTATTTTGGCTGCTTATACTTATGAAATTAAATACAAAAAATCAGAACAGCATAGTAATTCAGATGCATTATCCCGTTTGCCCCTGTCGGATTCAAATAAGGAACTGAAATCAAATCCAGTATATAGGGTATGTTTTCTAGATAAATTGCCACTTACTGCAAAAGACATTGCACATGAAATTGACAGAGGCCCTGTGCTGAAAAGGGTAAAGCAGCATGTATTATGTGGTTGGCCAAATTTTCTGGCAGATGACACTTTAAAGCCATATTTTACAAGAAAATAAGAACTTACTATTGAAGATGATTGTATTCTGTGGGGTCTTCGAGTGGTGGTACCTCAGAAGTTACAAATTAGGCTACTGGCAGAATTGCATAAGCATCATTGGGGGATTGTAAAGATGAAGGCACTAGCCAGAAGTTTGTTTTGGTGGCCGGATTTAGACAAACACATTGAGAATGAAGTTAGTCAATGTGATATCTGCAAGCATCAGAGGAATATGCCAGGTTTGGCACCTCTACAAACCTGGAAGTGGGCTTCAAGCCCATGGGAGAGACTTCATTTGGATTTTGCTGAGGACCATAAACAGATGTTTTTAGTGGTCATGGATGTATACGCTAGGTGGCCAGAGATAATCCATATGCCAGCTACAACCACAACTAAGACAGTGGAAGCTCTGAGGAGTTTGTTTGCGTCATACGGGTTGCCACAAGAATTAGTCACAGATAATGGGCCTCACTTTACATCAAAAGAGTTTGACTCTTTTTTAGAATTAAATGGAGTTAAACATGTCAAATCCCCAGCATATCACCCTGCCTCTAATGGTTTGGCTGAGCGGCTAGTTCAGACCATTAAAAAATCTCTAGCAAAGAATAGGGCATTGAGGGGCATGTTGCTTGGTCACTGCATTGCAGAGCTGTTTTTAAAAAGGCAAGTGAGTACCCGATTGTTCCAAATTAAGTTTTCACATAGGATTCAGCTGGAAGGTTTAAATAACAACAACAACAACATTTATTTATATAGCACATTTTCATACAAAAGGTAGCTCAAAGTGCTTTACATAATGAAGAAAAGAAAAAAAAGACAAAATAATAAATGAAAATAAGACAACATTAGTTAACATAGAAAAGGAGTAAGGTCCGATGGCCAGGGTGGACAGAAAAAACAGAAAAAAAATAAAAAATAAAAACTCCAGATGGCTGGAGGAGAAAAAAAATAAAATGTGCAGGGGTTCCAGGCCACAGGACCACCCAGTCCCCTCTGGGCATTCTACCCAACATAAATAAAATAGTCCACTTTGTAGTTAGGGTTCTCATGGAGTCACTTGATGTCGATGGTCATACAGACTTCTGGTTTTTAAACCATCCCTCATTGTTGGAACATCACAGTGCTTTGAGTAGATGGTGGTGGCGCAAGCCACCATCAAAAATATACTGGAAAAGGAAACATAAGAGAGAGTAGGGGTTAGTACAGATTTTAGAGCCACCATGAATAGTCATTATAATGAGTTGGATCTACAGAGTATCAGGATTTTAATTACAGTGAAGTTATAAAAAGGCCATGTGTTTTCAGCAGTTTCTTAAAGTGCTCCACTGTATTAGCCTGGCGAATTCCTATTGGCAGGCTATTCCAGATTTTAAGTGCATAACAGAAGAAGGCCACCTCACCACTTTTAAGTTTTGTTCGTGGAATTCAATAAATAAATAAATAAAACAGGTGGATCCCAGAAGCTTAGGTTTTTTTGTGGGGCAAGATGTCTTGGTAAGAAATTACAGGGGAGGGGAAAATGGTTAAGTGGTGTAATTTCAGAAGTGTTGGGTCCTATTACTTATATGTTTCAGGTTGATGGGAAATGTGTAAAAAGGCATGTAAATCAATTGTTAAATACAAAACTAACACAGAATGGTGAAATTGGGGTGGAGGAGGCTGATTTAGTCCAAACTGTAGGATCCCTGGATATCGATGATATTGAGATGAACATTTTAGCGGACACTGACACTGACAAAAGTCAGTGCAACATGGAAACTGGTACTCTGCAAGTGCCTCCACCTGAACCTCCACCACAGGTGGATTCACAGGTTCGCCTAGTTCACATAAGGCAGGCACCACAGAGGTTAGATTTCTGAAAATTGTTTTGGAGTTCTTATTAAAACAAAAAGAAGAATTTAGTAACTGTATTACTGAGCTGTCAATGTAATTTAAGGAGAATGTTTTCTGGTTTGCTGTTCAACCTGGGTTTAGTATTATCAGGGGAGAAACTGTAGTGTCTGAGCACAGAACCCCAGAATGCAAATGTTCTATTTGTGATTAGTCTGAAAAAGTGGGATGGGAACTTTGTTTTGTGAACAAGGCATGCTGGGTGCGGATGGCGGAATCAAAATAAAAAGCTGTTGTTTGTTGTTACCTAAAAGGTCTGCTGCTCATTATTTTGGCATAAAAGCCCTCACGAACCACCACCTTTTCAGTAAGTAAAAGACAGAACACTTTTGATATTAATGTTTGTTCATTTGTATTTCTTTTATTTTTATTGAATTTATTAAAAGCATATAACATATGGAGGAATATTTTGGACAAAATGAAATAAATAAATAAATGCATAAATAAATAAAAGTACTGTGAAATGTGAGCATAAATAAATAAATGTGTCATGAAATGAGAGCCTTAATAAATAAATATGTCATGAAATGAGAGCATAAATAAATAAATGTGTCACGAAACATGTTTTTCGTTATTTATTTATTTATTTCATTTTGTCCGTAACATTCCTGCAAACCGTCATGAAATACGGCTTGAAATAAAACTGTCACTTTCACTCGTCAAAGTTGAGAGGGTGGGCTCTAACACGCCCTCTAGTTACTGATTGGTGAATCGATAGCACAAGAATTAATTAGAAAAATGCTTACTACTGCCGATGAAATGGATTCTGACGAAGATATTACGTATTTCAGAGAGAGAATTGAAGATTTATCGGAAGAAATTACAATGTTGGCGGCCCTTTTAGAACTGAGTATTTGACCCTTGTTTTATGAGTATAAAGTCAGTTGCATATTCGCAGCTACTTTTTCAAACAACTGTACAGCTCTGATCAGTGGTAAAGTTGTTCAGTTCAAAATATTAGTTGGAGCTTATTCATTATTCTTTATTATTCCATGTAAAAGTACCTAAACTAATACAGCCGTTGCAGCTTACCGTATATCAAACTGACTCATTCGCCTTGTGATCGTCTTCTCCGATACACCATATAGATTTGTAATCTGTCGTACTTTTAAACCACATAACAGAAGATGTTCTATTGACTCAGCTGGAATGTCAAAGGATGGACGTCCAAAGCAGGGTACTGAATCACCTGAACTGGAGTGTAGTTGAGTCCGTTCCACCTGTTCTTCGATAATTTCAAAAACAGTTTCATCTATATCGGAGTCTAAAAGGGCCTGCCAACATTGTAATTTCTTACGATAAATCTTCAATTCTCTCTCTGAAATATGTAATATCTTCGGCAGAATCCATTTCATCGGCAGTAGTAAGCATTTTTCTAATTAATTTTGGTGTTATCGATTCACCAATCAGTAACTAGAGGGCATGTTAGAGCCCACCCTCTCAACTTTGACGAGTGAAAGTGACAGTTTTATTTGAAGCCGTATTTCATGACCGTTTGCAGGAATGTTACGGACAAAATGAAATAAATAAGCAACGAAAAACATATTTTGTGACACATTCATTTATTTATGCTCTCATTTCATGACATATTTCACAGTACTTTTATTTATTTAGGCATTTATTTATTTATTTCATTTTGTCCGAAATATTCCTCCATAATAACATTCTATACAATCAAGTCAAACTTAACAAAAGTAAAGTCAAATCAACCCCCACCCATGAGAAAGAGAGGAAGGCCAACAGCCAGAGTAAAACTCTGAGAGTAGTAAAGAAAGAAAGGAGTTTTTCTCCCCAATATAAATGTTTATTCTAAAATATTATTGATTAGATCCTGCCAGGTTTTAAACAAAGTTTTGAACAGATCCTCTAAGTGAGAATTTGATTTTTTTCCAATTTCAAATAGTAAATAACATCAGTTACCCACTAACTTAACAGAGGTGGGTTAGGATTCTTCCAGCTGAGCAAGATAAGTCTACGTGCCAATAGTGAAGTAAAGGTGATTACAGAGTAAAAACTTTATTCTATAAGAATTGCTAATTTACAGTATTACATTTAACAGTTAAAAATATCAATAAGATCGTACAAGACAGGGGTTCCTCAATGGCCAGTAAATTTACCCACAGGGTATATTTGCGTAAAAAAAGCTAAAATCCCAAAGATCTCGTTTAGTTCCCAAAGATGACATGTTGCTCTTTTAACAACTGTGCCTAAAATACCCAGAATCGTAGAGTAGAAGAGCAAGAACAAACGTCTCACTGATTGATGTGTTCTCATCGACTCTGGTGTGTGCTTCATTCTGGTATCTGCTCAGTTTGTATTTAAATAATGAAATAGCATTATTATAGGCCATGATTATTGTTATTTGATCTTAAAAGAAAATGCAATAATGATATCTTATAACTTCCCCCTTGTTGATCACTTTATTATGGCAGAAGAATAAACTAAAATTACTGAACAAAACAGCGAAGAGGTAAATTTACTTTTGAAAAGTTGCCACTGGGTAAACGTGGTGAAAAACTGTGGGAAGCCCTGATATAAGGTATCTGCTTAATCAGGTTTATTAAGACAGAACTAGGTCAAAAAATATATAAAAAACTGTTTTAAATAAAACGATTTTACAAAGTATTTACTTTAGTTATAAATGCACTAAAAACCAAAAATACTTTCTTCTTTATCCACAATTTTCATGGTTATATGTAACTAAATAAAATCATTGGGGCGCACATAAGATTCAACCAGTTTTTGAAACATATTTAGTTTGGTGGAAAATTACAACTTTTTTTTGTATATTTTATGATGAAAGCAGCTATTCTATTAACTGATTGAGTTAATTAATTCATGTGGGCCCCACCATTTTAATATTTATATGAGATATCTGTGTTCTTTTGAATATTTTAAACCTTTTTAAAACGTGAAAAATATGTTTTTTAATAAACATTTACTATAAGAACACAAACAGTATCTGTAAATTGCCAGACTTTTGCCACCTAATGTTGCAATAGAAATTATGTAGATTTTAGGAGTGTTTTATGTTTTTTTTAATTATTATGGTAAATGATTGGCATTTTAAGGTTTTTGGTTGGCACCTATTGCTACTTTACAGCATTTTATTTATTTATTTATTTTTTACAGTGTAAATTTTTGTGTTTATTTTTCACATAGGCATTTTTCTGTAATACTACTTGAATTGCTTTGTTGAAGTGAATTATTTTTAACATTGACAGACAAAATCTGTTATGTAAGAATTAGAATGTTAAATTGCATTTCAATAACAGTTTTTCCTCATTAAGAGCCATCCAGCAATCTGATTTTATAAGTATATGTCAGCCAGAGTTACAAAATATTTATATTCTGTTTTAATGGTAGATTCTCGATTGTCATAAGCAAATGTTGACCTCTGGTATCTGCTTTCTAATTTTAGTGTGCCTGTACTATTTTTGCCCTTGCACACTTTATTAGGACAATCCTAAAAGAAGCAAAATCCTAGCTATACACAGTGACTTCAAATTATGAGCAGACTTTTTAAAAATTTTAACTATTAATAATGTTGCTAATATGACCATCTATTGGTCTTGAATGTTATAGATGGGCACAAACACCAAGGTTAGAGCAGTTTTAAATTTTTTGTAGTTCCCATGTAATCATTATATTTAACATTCTTTGTTATGGAAGTCTGTTGGTAAAAAGAAGTTCTAAAAGAAAAAAATCCTACCAGCTGTTTTTTTTTTTCCTCAATTATAACTTTGAACCTCAGAACTTTCTATAAAACAGCCAGTCTTTCATCATTAAATTCTTTTATGCTAGAAATCTATATTTCATCCTGTGTAGTATTCCCTCGTGAATTAAGTTTAGAAAAGGTGTACACTCTGTATATCATAAAAAGACGACAATTTGTGAAAAGACGAGGTAGATAAAAATATTGAATTTATTGAAAATTTACTGATGGTGAGGTTGATGAAAGAATTTACTCAAAAATGTAGTGTGACCTGCATTCTTGTACCTCTCAATTACTTTTCATAACTGTTACTTATGTATTCCAGTTCATTCAATATCAGCAGCTTAACTAAAATAATCTGTAAGGACATGCATGTGATGACATAAGGAAGGCTTATCTTTCTAGCTCATTTAGGGAAAACCCTTCAAAAGTTGTGCTCAAATACAAAATAGTTAACACAATTTAATGCTAAATTAATGTTTTTATTTTTTTTAGATTTTCCAACAGTTTTGTAATCTTTTTATATATATTTTGCCAGCATTTATGTCACAACTGTTCTGCCATATTGTTAGGGAAGAACTTGCTGTATTTGTAGGGTGCTTCTGTTTGTGCCTATTTGTCTAACTGAGACATTCTGTAACATTTTTACCCAGCACATTACTAAAGAGATGACATTTTGTATGAAATTTGAAGTTGTGACTGTAGTATTTTATATAAGAGGCACTTAATAAGCAGATTTTGCCAAAGACTTTTAATCTTTTTAACTATTTGGGGACCTTTAGATATACAAAAGATATTGGTGTGGTAAAGATTATACTATTTATCTGTAGGATGATTGGTGCACACTGATGTACTCCTTAACTCTCTTATGCAAAGCAACCAAACCTCTTATAGGATCATTGCTTTGTTATATTTTCCAGTCTTGTCATGCTGAACTGACCTGTGCACCTGACAGGCTCCCTCATGCTTGTTGTAATAAAGGACATCCATCTTGGAGACATTTGTAATGACTATTCTTTATTTTCCCTAACACATATCCATCTGCCAGTTACTTTGTGAATTTCTGGCTAGGCAAATGTTTATTCGTTTTGATACTTCTGATTTTGGTATGCTTTGCCTGTCAAATTTATTTTACCACATTTTGCCAAATTCCAGTTTATATCATTCTTGAAATGGGCATGATTTTTGTATAAGGTAAACTGCTACTTTAATAAATATAATAGGAAAACATTTGCGTCAACACATTTTTTTCAAATTATTAGAAACACAGGGTTTGTTAATCTCTTAATGCAAATGTGGGGGGACAAATTTTCACCTAGCCAAACCCAAACCGCATGATAAAGCAATGGAGTTTAAACGTGCTGAGATGATCTGAGAGCCACAGCTCATTTAAATGATCAAATCTTCATGAGTGAAAATGAAAAATGGAGAAGGGGGCACTGAAGATATTAAGACTAACACCGAAATCAAAAGTGAGAAATGCCACACTGCATTTAACAACCCGCTATTCACGCTCTGTATTGTTATAAGTACGATCAACTCAGTTAAGGAGCTAAGTCACTCTTTGGGCCTGTGGGGGTCTTAATCTTGGCCTTTTACTTGAGTTAGACTTGTGCAAGTCCACATTGTAAAACAGAAATTGAACTGCTATTACTGCTTATGCTGAAAACTAGAATGAGAATGTGTCGAGGTTAAAATAAGAGCGTTCTACGCTCCCCACCAAATCTGTTAAACGGTGAAAATCGGAACTATCCTGGTAAAATGTGGCTACTTGTCCATAGTACTTATTGTATATGTAAGTCAAGCAGCTGTACATTGAAGAGTATGTCAATGTCATTAAAACAACACTGATACACTAAACAAGAAAGTGACAAAATGAAATCCTTCTGCCTTTAAATAAAACATACTTTAGTGCATAATTATATCTTAGAGGAGTTAATTTATTTGAACAAAACTTCATAAGATATAAACAATATCAGTGAATATTTCACCTTTAAAAATGAGGTATTTTCATGTTTTTTATGTCTATACTTGGAACTTCATTTCATGTCAAGACCCTACGTTGCAACAAAAGTAAATCTTTTTCCATCTCTATTTTGATTGAAATGTTTAATTGTAGTTTAATTGCATACAGTCACATGAAAATATCTGCATATTGCTTTTCTGTTCTGTGACAGAAAGTAATTATGACAATTTTGTTCTTTGAAGTACAAGAAAAATCATTATTAGAGACAGACTTCTAAGGTTTGTTATTGTAGGTTTCATTACACACACTGCAAAGTTTTAAAAGTTACAGTTAAGTTAAATGAGTCATTCAATATACTTTTTATGCAAAAACAAACCAGTGATCCAATGAGTACCATAAAATAGTTTTCTTTGAGCGGTAAAAGACAAAATGTTCAAAATGTGTGACATACTGGATAATACCAGGTGACAAACAAATATATAACTTCCTTGGAGGCATATTTTTTTTCCCTTCCACTGAAGGTTTCCCTGTTGTGCTTTGTGTTAAGCCATTACTCCTGCATAATGAACCCATCTGTCATTGCTTGACAATAAAAATACCATTTTCACTTAATACCTGTTTAAATAAGCTACTAGGAATTAGACTTTGGGTCAGTCAGTGAGTTATTTAATCCTTGTGTTTTGTGAACATCTTGTCTGTTCAGTTTCGTTTATTGACCATTTGGTTTGTTTGACATTAGATTTTGCTGTAGTCCTTTTAATCTTTTCTTGTTCGTGTCATGCCTTATACCTTGTAAACTGACAACCTCTTTGCTTACAGCTTTGAATTAGAACTTTTTTACACTTCCATATTCTGAAGTTTTTATTGATGAGTAAACTATTGTAAACAGTGGCAGAAATGCGAAATAAGAGCCTCTGTAGTGTCCCTCTCTGTTCAAATTCTAAACAAAAACATCCTTGTCTTAGTTTCAACAGTTTTCCCACTGATGAAACAGAATAACAAAAGTGGTTCCAAGTATTAAAAGTGATAAACGATTTTCACATATGCCAAGGCAGGATTCTGAGTTTACATCTGAGAATCTGAAAAACAGTACAGCAGGTTCCTTCTCAATGAACCACAACTATATGACAGCAACTGCCCCTGGTCTGTATATGAAATCAAATGTAACTGCAATGTGATCAAATTATTTTTTCTAACAGTATGAACCATAAGTTTATATACTATATGTCCATACATCTCATGTAAAGAACATTGAAGGAATTCTTTATAAAAAATATTTTTTATGTGTTACTTACCCCATGTAGTTTGTAGTGATTGCAGAGAAAACCTTTCAATCTCATGTTTTGATTTAGAACTGACAGAACAAAATTTCTGATAGAAAAGGATCCAATAGTACCCAACGCTGGACGACCATTTTGAAAAAATGTCTCATGTTACTCCTCCTCATTCGTCAAGAGTCCTGTTTTCAGTTCAAATGTGTAATCTCGCATGAAAGGGCTTCCTGCTTATTTAACAACATTTTAGCTAAAAAATACTTGTATTTGAGTATATTACTAGATGACTTGATGTGTGGATTATGCAACATGAGCAATGTGACATTTTTTCATTGACTTTGCTGTTGTTTAGCACAAAAAAATGTCAAGTAATTCAGGTAACATGGATGATTTTAAAAAACTGTTTTTTGTTATGTAGCACTGGTCACAATTATCCTTCGCTGTATCAGAAACATTGCTGTGTCCATTCTCCACAAAAATATATTAAAAGCTTTTCTCAGCAATATCTTAAAACTACATGGGGTGAATAAAACCTAAAAAAATATTATTTTGGAGGGGTGTATTCCTTTAATATGCATACGCAAAGAGATACAGTCAATGTTAACATGTTTGTGTGTGCAAGCCACTATATAATCTGAAATTAAAAATGATATTATAATAAATCTGTTCTGTTACAGGAGAGAATATCCCCTTGAACTGGCTTGATATTGGGGCCAGTTTACCCTTTACGTCCCATTTAATCACTCATGAAATCAATGGAGAGTTTTCTTGTGTATTTTATGAAAGAACTTTGATTTTAAGGGTGTACTCACACTAGCACTTTTGTCCGTATGCAGCCATCCAAATTGTAGTTCATTTGATTAGTGTGATTGCTCTGTGCCAGGTCAACCATATCATGCCCAGGCTTACTTGGAAAAGGTGGGCCCAGGCATGGTTCAGTAGGATTCAGGAACAGTGTGATCGCTAAATGTGCCTGAGCACGGAACAGACATGACGTCAATGATATGACAAATCAGTTAACAAACATGGCTGCAAAGGGATCTCTCTGGTCTACAACAGAAGTGCAGTGTTTACTTGAAATTTGGGCTGTTGAGAGTATCCAGGAGAAACTGAACATAACGCACAAAAATTTGGGAGAAATTTGGTAGGATAGGGGACCATCTTTGAGCTCTTGGATAGCAAAGATCAACTGAACAGTGTTTGCGACAAACTGAAAAAAAATGCAGCTCACTGGACAAAAAAGAAAAATTTTAGTGGTATGATGCCATTGACAAAATTACCGACCTTAAACCAAGTGGCAAACCTAACGTTTCGGAGTCGTATTTGGAACACCATCAGCAGCACCTAATAGCATTATGGAGGACACTGAACTAGCAAGCCCATTCAACAGTGAGTAACAGAGCGTTTTTTTTCTATATATATATATATTCTTTATATATATGTTAACAAACTTAACAATGCGTAATGAAATATGTATTCTAAATTATCATGTATATTAACCTACAGTACATAAAGGGAGTATTATAGCCCACCAAGCTGTGAGTGATGTAACACATATGCTATCATTAGTCCATATCTTAAAGGAAACAAGTAGTAAGCTTATATATATATGTGATTGTGAGGAACTCTTATTTATATAAGTTTTTACAATGCTTATCCTGCTATTATTTACAGTCACAACATTCACTTCAGATCACACAAACACTGGGAATGAAAGCTCTAACAATGGAAAACTTGATATAATACCCCCAGAACAATGCAATAAAAGGAGGAAGAGGAAGACTTGATGGCAACCTTTTTGGACAAAAAAACAGTATGAAGAATTCATGGAAGGAGAACAGTGCTGCATCACCAGCAAGAGAAAGCGATGCTAAATGATTGGATGAAGGCACAAATTGAAATGGAGGAGCGTCGACAACAGCTACAACGGGAGGAATGCCAAGAGGCAACAGGATGTTCCGGCAAATGATGAACAGAATGTTTGATACTATGGTGCCTTTATACCAGCAGTGCACACCATCACATCCACATAATTCCCCTCATCTAAACTATTCTTACTATATTCATGAAGAGATGCCACCAACCTACATAGATGAGCCACTTCAATCTATAGAGGTCTAACCTTTTAGTTATGAAGTAGAAGTACAGGCCTATTGTTTAGAAGTATAGGCCTGTTATTACACATTTTTCCAGTGTAAGCCTGTGAAAACATGTAATGTTTTATTTTAATGCCTTAAATAGTTGAGTGGCTTAAATGTTTCTTAGTTCAAGTACTCTGTTCTCAGGAATAATGCCTCAGCAGCATCCTGCACTTTTTTTACACAGCATTGTTTTTGCCATGCTGTATTGATGCAGCTGTGTGAAAATTGTAAATTATTTTTGCATATTGACCCTTCAGTGGTTGTGTTCTGTAAATACTGATTTTTGACTTCTTGAAGTACTTTGTTCTTTTTCCAAAAATACAAACATAACATAAAAATAACACAGAGAATGCTATACAAGTAATAAAACAACTCTGGTACATCAGGAGTAGTCACAGATACTCACCTAAAGGCTGCTGGGTGGTACATGAGTACGTCCTGTACCGACTCAGTTGACATTAAGAAATAAAATACAATATATTTGTGTATGTGTGTGTCTGTGTAAACCGTGCAAGACCATTAGAGCATATGCTAAAGTAGTGCCAGTTACTGTTACACTGATATAATCTCTACAAATTTGACAAATACAAGCAACAAGGCATCTCTTGAGGCATTTGCTTGATATCAATGTCATGATATTCCTCACTGTTAATCTCACAAAAATTGTGCAGTATGAAACACACTGCAAATGATGCTATTGATGTTGCAATCATACCTCTTCGTTACGCTGCACCATCTTCCCTTAAGATGGCCATATGTCCTCTCAACAGTAATCCTTGCTTGGCTGAGCCTTTTCTTAAAGGTGATCTGTGCAGGTGTCGTTTGTTGGTTTTCATCAACCATGGCAGTAGAGTATATGGTACATCCCCCAACATCACCACTGGCACCAAACCTCTCTGTGATATTAGTAAACAGTGTGCCACTCTGACCGCTCTCGTACAATGAAGAATTGCCAAACACTCTGGCATCATGGACTTTGCCCAGCCAAACCACATTAATGTCCTAGAAACAAAAGTCTATTATCTACCACACCTTGCAGACTGAATAGAAAACTTTACGGTTGTAGTAGTCTGCTGGGCTTTCCGGTGGAGTTAAAATCCCAATATGGGTTCCATCAATAACTTCTCTAAATTAAGGGAAACCCCATTGATTTCAGATACCTTGAATAATGATTCTGAAATCATGTTCAGAGGATATTTTGATGTATACTGAACGCAGAATCTCCACAATTATGGAGGAGACATGATTGTCAATAGTGACTGCTGTAGACTGGCTAATTCCAAATAAATGGGAGATGGTTCTAAATTCAACATTGGTGGTCAGCCTTCAGACACACATTGCACCACAGGTACTGCTTTCCTGAACATGGTGGTCTCTCTGTGAAAGTGTGGAATGAGGAGATGGTGCACAGCTGCAAGACCACAGCCTTCCTCATTCTAAAATTTGCTTTCCATTCACAATCTGTCCAGCTGATCAGATCATGCCCCCAACACACACCAAATCTCTGCCAAATTCATATGTACCTGAGGCAAAATAGAGAATTAAAGTAAACTGTCTTTAAATGAATACATATACTATAGAGCATTTTGAAGTATAATTAATTAAAACAAAGTTTTTCAGTCATTATGCAATATAGCAGACAGATATTTTGTGTCAGATTATAATAATTTCTCTAATAAAGATTCTAATCCCATTGAATATTATTTTATTAATTATATTATGTATGATTAACTAGTTATAACCATTTCTGCTTTCGTAGCTTTGACGATATTAAGAAATTGATTATAGTATATAATACAGTATAATCTCATCTAATATAGTATTTATCATAATGTATATAATATTCTATAATATATTATTATATAGACCACAAAAAATAGTGCACACGCTAAAGTAGCACATATTAGTGTATGTGCTATTGTCATAATTACAACAAACATCTTCCTTTAATTTTATTTGATACCATCCATCCATTATCCAACCCGCTATATCCTAACTACAGGCTCATGGGGGTCTTCTGGAGCCAATCCCAGCCAACACAGGGCGCAAGGCAGGAAACAAACCCTGGGCAGGGTGCCAACCCACCCCAGGGCGCACACACACACCCAAACACACCCACACACAAAGCACACACTAGGGACAATTTAGAATCGCCAATGCACCTAACCTGCATGTCTTTGGACTGTGGGAAGAAACCGGAGTACCCGGAGGAAACCCACACAGACACGGGGAGAACATACAAACTCCACGCAGGGAGGACCCGGGAAGTGAACCTGGGTCTCCTAACTGCGAGTTTTTATTCTCACCTTACAGATGAACATGAATTTCCCCTTGGGATTAATAAAGTATCTATCTATCTAAATGCAGTTGGCAAAAAAAGTTCCTCCTTAACATCATTTGTCTTCTCATACATGCAGCACGATTAATAGCAAAATACTGTGCTGCACACTCAATAAATCTGTACATTCTGTCCTACACGGCTCCAAAAAAAAACAATAAAATCATTTTGACATGCTTGCTGTCACTCTGTGTTCAGATCTTGTTTTGGCTTTACACAAATTTGCATGGTGACTGCACAGTTTGAGTGCAGGCCAGTGGGGGACTAAGGAGGGGGGACAATCGTGCTCAGGCACAGTACAGAACAAGTGTGCCTAGTCTGAGTACACCCTAAAACACTCCATGTTACATCGTGTATTTTCTAGTAGCGGCCTAGAAATAAAAATATAATCTGTTTTCATGCAAAATAGAGAGAAAAAATTTTAAACCAATATTGAAAAATGATGTTTAAAAAGTCCATGGAAAATGTCTTGTTACACCTGTCACATAATCCACATGCCAGTTTTCCAGCTGTATGCTCAAACCATAAACAGCATGTGATTTTTGTGCTAAAATATTGTTTGTTACTTCAGAGATAATCAGTACAAATCATAACAGAAAACTAAAGCCTTATGGGATTGACTTTTTGAATTGAAGAACCAACAATTCTCCTCATTCATCAGTCAAGAGTCCTGTCTTCAGTTCTAAAAGTGACTCCCATGAGTTTTCATTTTATGATGTGTTTTGATTATTGTTATTACTTAACAATATTTTAGCAGAAAAGCAAGTGATTTACACATTTTCTGCATACGACTCAATCCGACATGTGGATTTTATGATGCAAGGAACTTTTTTTTTTCCATGGAAATTTTTCACATCACTTGCTATTGTTGGTCAATATTTGGGCAAACCAGCCCCTGGAGTGTCTCTTTCATGGGGCCACAATCATGATGCCTTTGCTCCCTAGGTGGCCGCCTCATCCTGCCCGAGGCCACTCTCACAGGTCTTCACCTTTTCCTCTCCAATCTTTCTCCCTTGAACCTCTGATGCTAGTTTTTCTTCTGCCTTAGTCCTTCCTCTGCTCTCCCCCTCTGACCCATGCAAGCTCTTTTTAAATCTGGTACCTAATTGGGTGCAGGTGTGAGAAACCGCTCTCTCTGCAGCCGCATGGAGGCTCCTGGTCGACCCGCCCGCTAAATGTGGAGCCAAATACACTTACTCTCCCTCGCACCTGCTTGGAGCCTGCACCTACACAGGGAGCAGTTAGTTATTTCAAATTGGCACAACCCCATGGACCAAACATCACAGAGTGGAATAAATGCAAACCATTGCTGGCTAATTAACAGGAAGTAGATTTGCCCATCAGTGCGTCACTTCCAAATTTTGTGGGAAGGGTTAATTGATTTTCTTACCTTTTGATATTCCATGTATGACTTTTTGTCTTTGGTCTTGTATTTTCTTCAGTTAACAGGGATACTTTATTTATTAGCAACCCTGAACTCAAGGTGATGCCAACAAGGAGTCTAAAAGAAGAGGTGAGGAGTGAATGTGTGACAAAGTAAGGATGATTTGAGAGGAAAGTCTTAAGGTTGGAAGAATTGGGTTAAAGTTGGTGGTCATAGCTTTCTTGCCCATTTTTGCTGTCTGGATTTTTTTTTTTTTAATTTTTATTTGTCCAATATTTTTAATAGTGCTCAATGCTCAGTTTGTTTACAGAACAGTGTGCAAGTCATTATTACAAAGCGTATTATGAAGCAGACATCTTTCAGCATGTTAAAAAACATCCTTAATATCAATTCTGTTCAAAACAGACAAAATCAGACTTTCTGAACTAATGTAGTGAAGCTTACAAACTGGGAACTGTGTAAGTGTGACATCAGGGCACTTATCTGTAAGACGGTTTGCTTTAGCCACATGCTTAATCTGTAAATATGTTTATGCTTTTGTGCACATTTAATGGACCTCTTCAGAAAAAAATAAAATTTCTGAAAAAATGTATTCAAAAAACAACAAACTGAAATCCCAAATATGTTGAGTTAGATATTGTATTTCCCGTGGAGGACACTGAGATGTTACTCCCCATATCAGTGCATAAAAACATAAAGACGCTGTAAAATATTAAGTGTGCTGGGTAGGTATGGACTTGAAGCAGACATATTTTCTGGTTGCATATCATTTAACAGCATAAATAAAACACAATCTGATTTACTGTATGGGGTTTTCTAATTCAATAGAGTTATCACCCGAGGGCAGCATCAACGCAGGTGTAGATAGCATTGTAACATAGCAATATGTCGCCAACAAGTTCATAAGGTTTTGTTTAAAGTACACAATGTACAGTACATATGTCTTTGAAGGCTTTTTTTATAATTTTGTTTTGATGATTTGTGTGTATGAACAGTACAAATGTGTTTATCAAAGGATAAATGTTTTACATTAAAGTTTTACTCTTAGCTAAAGTGTACAGTAGATTCTTCAGTACAGTGGCTATGTACTGGAATTCAGAAAGATTAGAAGTTTTTTTTATCAAGGACAGACTTATACAACAAAAAAAGCATCCTTAACTAATAGTTATACAGTCATGTGCTGATTTACAGCTGATTACGTTAAGGCAATTTGTACTTAAGGCTAAGAGCCAAACATAAAACAATAGGGTAATAATGTCCTAGAAACTGCCAACACCAATCGCAATAATCTATATATATAATTCACTAAGGCAAGACACCCATGGAAAACACGCCGGAAGGGGCGCGGATTCACTAAGCTGCCGACAAGTAAGACACCTATGGCACACGCAGGGAGGAGCCACGCCCACCAACTCCAAGACCATTGGATACGACGACAACTCGCAGAGCCACGCCCACAAATTCGGACGCGACGACACAAAAAGAACAGCGTCATTTATATTCGTCTGTCGTGGAGGCCTCATGTACTTCCGAGCCACCTTGACTGTTCATAGAAGCATGTTTCTCGCGGAGTTAAGTCGCCATATGCAGCGTGTGAAACGGTTTGCGAGGGGTATCCCATGGAATCCTTTACAACTGAGCTTAAAACACAATTAAGTAAGCAGTCTTTAAAAAGCTAGTTTTCGGTTACGTCGCACGACCTCGTGCATCATAGCAAACTGTTTTACATGCTACATACAGCAATTCACATCCGCGACAAACATGCGTCTTCTTCACTCACGGACAATTATATGTTGCTCTCTCCAGAGTTCCATCTTTTCATTCACTTACTGTTGTCTTACCGTGTCTTTCCAGAAGTGTTTAGCATTCAATACATAATTATGCATGAGATTGAGCGTGTGTCTAGTAGATTGTGTGTTGGTTCGTTCCGTGCATTGTTACAATGTTGCTCTTCTTGCTGATTTATTACATTACCGATTTTTCAAATGTTAATTTTCTCCCTGTGCTTAAAAATCATTAAAAAACCGGCCTGATTATGCGGCATATAGTACGCCGTGGGTTGGCTAGTAAATCTTATTATCATTATTATTTAATAGAGTCTAATATGTTTCCTGACTCTTTGAGGGCTCTCTATAGTTTGATTTGGTCTGCATTTCACAGAATTTCACAAAGTTCCCAAACATTTCGATGATTTTTCCAGACTGAAGGCAAAGCGCACTCTGTGTGGCTTACTCAAAATTTCATATGCAACTTCAGAGGCAAGGCACCATAACTTAGCATGTGTTTCAGAATAAAATCTCAGAAACTCGGAAGCTTAACATGTGTTATATGTAATTCAAAGCCTAAGCATTAAAGAATACTCACCGAAAAGGAATATCCAGACTGCAAATCTCAGAAGAAGCCTGTGCCGACAGCAGTAAAGAGGGCTGTATCTTTTCAGCATTAGTTGTAATAGCAGGCAGCTAATCAGTAGAATTAATATGCAATTCATTAATAGCAAACTTTAAAAGTATATATTAAATATATATATATATGTATTGTAATGAAATAAAGAGTCTTTTCAAAATAGAAAAAGATTTGGGGATTGTCCCCGTATATTGTCGTCCAGACAAATGAAAAATACGGTGATTCAAAATGACTTTTCAGTACAAAGTGAATGGTTTATTGCAACAAAATGGCGTTTATATAGCAGATGGGATGATGGGAGACGAAATGGTTGGCAGGAAGTGACGATTGGAGGCGGGACCACAGAACCAACGTCATCACGAGTAGGCTGAAGTAACAGAGTGTGGAACCGGACGTGACGTCATCAGATGGGAACCGGAAGTGACGTCATCGCGGCAATTTTGGAATTGAGTATGGCTATGTTTATTTTTCTTCCAGTTTTCTGTAGGCAGAAAGAGATTCAGGTAAGTACCACGTGATAAACCCTTGTCTCACGAGATTTCACTCACCTTTAGGCTCTTTGACTGCCTCCAACTCGCGTGTGTGTGTGATATATATATATATATATATATATATATATATATATATATATATATACAGTATCAAAGTAGAATAAAACTATAAAAACAACAAAATAAGGACTGCTAGAGGTGCACAATGAAAAATCTGGAAGACAGAGATCCTAATCTTCCTTTTGGCATTTGAAATCTTATCTGTATATATATTCTGAGAACTTAAAACAAATCAGAGATCCAAAGTCGTCCACTGGAGTAATGTGTGGCCATAAAATCTTCAAAAGAGTTAACACTTGTTCCATTTGCTGCCAACAGATACAAACAAAGGGAAGAAGAGGCTGGCACCTTACAATAAGTGCAATAAAACCCACAGTTTCACCTTGGAAAGCATACCTGGGATCTGTTTCATTAATATGCATAAATCTAGTAGGATTTTGCAGAGACATAATAACAGACACATACCCCTCTGAAAATATCCCATAAATTTTCATCATAACATTAGAATTAATTTAAGACAAAACATGGCTAAGAAGATATTACATGTCATATAATTTCTTAAATCAATTCCAATGAACTGTTAAGAATTAAAACTGATTGAATATCCATTTGGTGAAGCTGTGGAGACTTTTAACAGCTGAGTTTCTTGCAAGATAACAGGAACTCAGTTTTTACTGTAGACAAACAGCAGTTTCTTGTTGATGCTGATGGAATTTCCTTATTCCACACACTCCAGTTTCCTACAGATGTAACTCAGAAAAGTTGGATTTCAAGTTGGTATCGTTGGCAGGAAAAAAAAGATAGCTAAGATGATAATGGTCCACATGGGGTGAGGTCATCAGTATGGTCCTGTCCTTAAACCATCGCTTTTTATATTTTATATTAAGTGTCATGAAATCTGATATAGTCAGTAAACTAATAAAATGTACATTTAAAACCCATTGTTGGTGGAGGCAACAAAAACATTTCAGTTGACCTAGACAATCCTTAACACTTCAAATCCCTGTTAAAGCACTTTAATGAAGAAAAATGTTATGTGTAGGAAAAAGAATCTATACTAATAAAAGGCAAAGCCCTCACTGACTCACTCACTCACTCACTCACTCACTCACTCACTCACTCATCATCACTAATTCTCCAACTTTCCGTGTAGGTAGAAGGCTGAAATTTGGCAGGCTTATTCCTTACAGCTTACTTACAAAAGTTAAGCAAGTTTCATTTCGAAATTCTACACGTAACGGTCATAACGGTCGACAACGTCCGCCATGTTGAACTTTCTTATTTATGGCCCCATCTTCACGAAATTTGGTAGGCGGCTTCCCTGCGCTAACCGAAACTGATGTACGTACTTATTTCGATGGTATGACGCCACTGTCGGCCGCCATATTGAACTTTCCAATGTCAGTAATTTTCCAACTTCCCATGTAGGTAGAAGGCTAAAATTTGGCAGGCTCATTTCTTACAGCTTACTTACAAAGGTTAAGCAGGTTTCATTTTGAAATTCTACGCGTAATGGTCATAACGGTCAACAACGTCCACCATGTTGAACTTTCTTATTCATGGCCCCATCTTCACGAAATTTGGTAGGTGGCTTCCCTGCGCTAACCGAAACCAATGTACGTTTCGGTGGTATGACGCCACTGTCAGCCGCCATATTGAACTTTCCAACGTCACTAATTCTCCAACTTCCCGTGTAGGTAGAAGGCTGAAATTTGGTACTTATTTTGGTGGTATGATGCCACTGTCGGCCGCCATATTGAACTTTCCAACGGTCTTTGTTACTTATGGGCCCATCTTCAAGAAATTTGGTACCCGGGTTCCCAACGCTAACTGAATCCTACTTACGTACATATATACTGTACGTCCATAGCCTGCAGCTCGGTCGCCGTGTGAGGCGGTGTTGGGTCCCCCATCCCAACGCCTTCCATGTTGTTGGCTGCCTGCCTATATAAGGCCGTCCGTCGCTCCAGTCTCTACATTCCCTTCCTTGCTTCGCCACGGGATTCACGTCTCCCTGCTGATAACTACAGACTTTTTATTTAATCCACGGCTTCTCTGCTGTTTTATTGTTCATTTATTACAATTATAGTTATTGTGTAGGTATTTTAGACTTACTTTACATTGTTCAGGTACCCATTTCCTTTATCATTCCAACCGTAACCCTCATTAACATGTCTATCGAGGTGATCACCATCGATCAAAGAACTGTCACTTACCGAGTGGTTTCCATGCCCGGAGATGACACCTACCTTTTCCATTCTCTTTGTTACATATTGCACGGCCATATCAGGCTCACTCTTGAGGAACATTGTGTCTTATGTATTGAATGACTGGGACAGGTTTAAGGTGTGGACTGATGACGGTACAGGAGATAATTATACAACACAGGAGTACTAGAAGAGTGAAATTCTTAAGCCCTTCACCTATGCATCTGCATGTGAGTTGATGGCTGCCGGTGAATTGTTCGGTTGTCGCTTTCAAGTGTACTGAAATGGCCAAATATTTTACACCTTTTGATAACCGCCAATGCCTCTTAAATATCTTAGATTGACAGGTGACGATTTCAGTAGTGAACACTTTGATGTTTATGAATGTTTAAGCTCTCAAAAGCTGGATGCAAAGTTATTGATGAAACAGGTTGTATACTTACAACGCTTGACAGATGCCGAATGTCTCTTCAACACAAGTCCTACAAATACTGTCGTAATTGAAACAAACTATGAAACTCAAACCGATTATGACAGCAGATTTGAGATTTGAAACAAGATTACTGTTTACATGGCCAACTGTACGTTGCATGCTCAAGAGTAAGCTCAGCGCACAGCTTGGTCATATTACAACTGGAGGGCCGAACTCACAATGTGGTATACAAAGAGATCCTTAACAAATAATTATTGGTATATTTTCCCTCAGTTTAAAAAGGTTTAATTTTCTTCTTAATAAAAATTTTAAGGCAGTACTTCGCCGCTGCAAAGCGCGGGTATTTTGCTAGTATTAATTATAAATGCAAGCTTGCCTCCCTTGTCTTACGGAAAGCCTCTGAAAAGGATTAATAGGGTTTGCATCGATGCAACATTCTCAACATCTAGTCAATATGCAGTAGCAATTAAAAATTCAAATTAAATATTAGATTATAAGAGCTGTTGAATATAAATCAAAGAATGTTCTACTTAGAATGTATAATGCACTGGTGAGGTCACATCTGGAATACTGTGTGCAGTTGTTGTCACCACATTACAAAAAATAGGAGCACTAAAAGTTGTGCAGAGGACAGCAACAAACCAAGTGCATCCAAGAGCAAGTAAGGCCTTCCGCTAAGGGATTAAATCTTAAGCAGAGGAGACTGCTGGGGAGCCTTATTCAGGTCAGCAAGACTATGAAAGAAATCAATGAAATCAATGCTGGTTTTAGACTTGGTGAGACCATAAGCTACATAAAGCTTTTATAGAAATTACACCATAAGGTCTTACAAAAGTGCAAAGCAAAACATGACCCTGGGTCACCATAATAGAACTGAAAACACACATATGCCCTTTAATTATTTAATATGTAGATAAAGTGAAAAATACATATTATTTTTAAATAAATGCCTTTACTGATTACATATTTTAAACTACAGTACACATAAAAAGCCACATAAAATTTTAAAGGCCAAAAAAAAATCTGAACTTTTTGAGGCCCCAAGCTGTAGCTTGATTTATCTACCTCTGAATAAAATGGATCCATCAAAATTATTTTGATTAAATAGTGAATCTGCACCAGAGTACATGTAAATTAAGGAGAAGTGCATTTAAAACTGAATGCAGAAATCTGAAACTAACAACAGAGTCGTGCAATCGAAGGTAAAACCTTCAGAGCTTTTAAAAATATCTGGAGAAGACACTGGGACAACATAGCTATTAGCTAAGAAAACTTATCCTCCTTTGTTTTAAGTCTGTATGTTCTAATAAGAGACCAGGGGCCTCATGTATAAACCTTGCATACTCACAAAAATATTGCGTAATCCCATTTCCACACTCAAATCACGATGTACAAAACCTAAACTTAGCATAAAGCTACACAAATTTCCACGGTAGCGCAAACCCTAACGTACGCAAGTTCTATGCTTGGTTTTGCAAACTGGCGGCACCTAATGTCAAAGCAGTGCTACTGTTCCTGTGTGGTTTCCCTTTCTTTTTTAGATCCATATCCCTGACGCGGCTTTATCATATACACTGAAATTAACCGCATATTGTTTATTAGTTTAAGGCATCTGATTGTAATTAACCTGTAACAATATAATGGCCCATGCAATGGCCAAACTATTCCAAATACCATAGCTGCTTTAGCATTGTTTCTCTCATTTCACCTTCTTCTTCTTTCAGCTGCTCCGGTTAGGGGTTGCCACAGAGGATCATCTTTTTCCATATTACTCACACTGTATCACTCAGAGTATTTATATCACTGTATCTAAGTGGGGAATCACAGCCCTACAGCAGCTGATCAGTAAGAGAATTACCGGTATACAGCATCAAGCACACGCTACCTCAGCCATGCTGCCTATTTGAACTGCTCTCACATGACAAACGCTTCAGAGCCTTTCCTGTACTGACCTCGCGGTTCAGAAACAGTTTCATCCCAAGAACTATAAACGCACTCAATCAGTCCATCAAGTGCTCCTTGTAGAACTGTTTTTACTTATAAAGTACAATTACCTCACTGTAAACTTGTGGTACAGTTATAATACTGCACAACCTGAGCCACTTTATAAAGTGCATATTTACATATGATGGCAATTTCATTTTTAAGATGAAATGCAGCAAAATATGTTTATTATATTATACCGATAAAACTTTAACTTAATTTAAATAATCTATATTTTTAATAATTAAACATGTGAGGACATGGTGTCGCCATCGCTAGGAAGGAGCTGGCGCTCAGTTCACAGATTGTTCCTGCCTCACGTTGTATTCTTGCTGGGGCTGGCGTGACACTGGAAAGATAAATGGACAGAATAATTAAACATGTACTATGAGGATATTTTAATGTTCCTTAAAAGTTTTGAAGAATCATCATTCTCAGCTTACAGATGGCTTAACATCTATTACAGAACTGATTGTGTGTCAATTCAGTATTTGGAGAAAGAAAAGGAAGGACAGGAATTGGGGGTACGTTTGAAAGAGACACTACTGCTGCAATAAATTATTTAATCAAATGTTGCACATGGCGCAGCAAGCATATTGCGGGACGCAGGAACAATCTCTGGATAGGGTGCCGGTTCGTCACTATCAATGTGCCACCGTGTTCCCATGTTTAATAACATGCTTTAATTCCCATCATAATGAAAATGATAACAAGTATACATCTCAGTATTTAAATTATTCAGATAGCTGTAATATCACATATGTAATAGATTCTGAGTCCTGTCGGAGGAAGAGGAAGCCTGTTTAAGAAGCACGTAGTGATTCACACACATAGAGCACATAGAAGAACACATACAAAACAAATCATTTAACATGCTACTTTATTTATGATAGGATTTGAGAAACTAGTAAATTAAATGATTTAAAGATGAAGTGTATGATGTTCTACTTTAATGGCAAAATAAACAACGTGGTTAAAGTGGAAATTTTGAGATTAAAGTTGACATTTCAAGCTTTTTTCTCACTGTGTCCCTATTTTTTTTTCTTTTCTCTGTACTATAATAAGCTTTCATATGACACTCAGACGGTTGGCTATGACTCGCCTTTTGACGACGACTTTGATATCTGACAACTTCTTTTTTATTTTGGGCACTGTGCGACTTTGTGAACTTGAGCTCCTGAGTTTCTCTGACACTCTATGTCACTCGATCAACTTCCTTTTGTTGTTTATACCACTTTTTAAACCAACAAATAGTAAGTTTTATTATTGCCTCCGCTTGTTATTTGCTGAAATTCTTCTATTTTCCCCTGTGCTTTTACCATTGCCTTTTCACAGAATGCTGAGCTTAAGGGCTATTTATATTGATTTGCATATTCAAAGAGGCGCAATTCTGGGAGGAGTCAAGGTGGGGCAGCAGGCGTGTGCACGTTTGTTACTTTTCATGCTGACTGGGATTTATGGAGCGGAAGAATATGGAAGTTGCTGAACGCACAGATTTATGCATCTGGATTTTTTTGTGCATACACACATTTACACGTTTGTCCTTACGCCATGCTTTAGTGTGAATTCTTCGCACAGTGTTATGCATGAGGCCCCAGGTGTCTCGTGTATAAAAACTTCTTTATATTCCATACTAAAATTTTGCTTACCCTAGAAAGGCAAAAATTACACAGGCTCTAAAAAAAATCTGATTTATGTAACACACAACACCCCAAGTTCTTATATAAATCTCAGATGAAGTCAAAACTTTGTGCTCATACCTGTGCTTTTAGCCACTCCTCATCACCTTCCACCATTTTGGCTTGATAAACACCATTTTCAACTATTCATGACCTAATCTCGATATAAATTTGGCAATGTTTCTGAGTGACATCTTTACTTTCAAACCATGGGAAAACACAGAAAACAAAACTTCAGTAATTGCGAACATAAGGTATTACTGACATTTGTCTGAGTTTAAAGAGTGGCCAGGGTGGCTTGCTCCCACACAATGGATGCACCATGTTACTAAAATAAGTCTGAAATAAGGGGTATTTTTCCTCAAATTTTAATGCCACAGTTAACACTAGAATTACCAGAGTTTACGAAAAAACTTGTAGATCCGTCCCAACTTAAAACGCTTTGCACCTCTCCGTCAGCGTCTTTTGCCCTTTAAATGTGTTGATCACATCCCCAACCGGCACACAGTTTTCTCAGCTCAAGTCTGTTTACCTGCGTGTCAGTTGCTTGGAGTTGTATAGAGTGAGAAGTCAAGCAAAATCACACCTTTTATAAATACTGTATCGTTATTTGGAACACTAGCATTTCATGTGTGTTCGTGTCTACAACGATCTATGTAAACACATCGTTAAAACAGAAAAGTTTTTCATGTTTTAGTAATAATTGACAAAATGTAGACATGAAGTGTATAATGTGTGAAGCCTGAATTCCAAATATCAAAGAAACACTTTCACAAAAGGTACAAATATAACAGAACAAAATAAATAACATTCGATCTGGCTTTTATGTAAGTAACATATAAATGTTAATGTTTTGGGCACATGCACCGTCCTTTGTATGTAAGAGCCAGATCTACAAATTAATAGACACTGACGGAGAGGTGCTAAGCGTTTTAAGGTGGGACGGATCTATGAGTTTTCTCGTAGGCTCTGGTAATTCTAGTGTTAATGGAAATATGTTAATAAATGAAGTAGGCACATGGTGACTCAATGACAGTGCTGCTGCCTCTGAGGAGTCTGAGGGTTGCACTCAGGTGATCACGGAGTGGAGTTTATTCATGGGTCCGCTAGGGTCTGCTCCAGTTTCCTCCAACAGTCAAAAGACAGGTTATGGGAACTTGCAATGCTAAATGTGCCCTGATGTAAGTGTATGGTTATGTATGTGTGTGCACACTTCAGTGGGCTGACACCCTGTCCAGAAATGGTTTGTGTCTGTGTCCACTGCTTTCTAGGCTAGGCTCTAGCTGCCTCCTACCCTGGATAAGTGGGTTTAGAGAATGGATGGATCAATGAATACTATAATCTATCCTGACCAAGCCACTTTTACCTGCATGTTTCCAATCCTTAAAACAGATAAAGAAATACTTGTTAATTTCAGGTTAGTTTACTGCTTCAGATTTATCTTGAGAGAGGTTATTTCAGCATGAATATGTTGTATTTATGTAATTTCCTCTTTTTGGCTGAAAGACTTTCACAATCCACTTTACTTCTCTCCAAATCCACCTTTGAGAACATCATGGTTAATACCTTGTAATGTTTTAAATAATCCAAAACTGTAAATATTTGTTTTTGATTTTTACACAATATGATATCAAGACAGGCTTCCCTCTATGCTCCTACTTTAAGATACAAAGTTAAAAAAATCATACATTGTAGGAGTGGGCAATGATAATTTTTGAGAAGATGAGAGAATAAACACCTCCACGCCTCCTATGTCCTACATTTGAATCTGATAACTGGTAGTTGTTTACATGGAGTCTGCACAGTCTCCCTGTGCACATACATTTGCTACAAAATTTCTATAAGATCCCCAAACACAGACATGTTGGCTTTTCTAAACTGGCCTTGTCTGGCTGTGTGCATAGTCTTGCTGATGCATTGGCCCCCCGTGCCCCTGAATTAGATTAAACAGTTTAGAAAATATTATGTCATACAAAAGCAGAGGAGGCTCTACAGTAATATGATTGGCTCTTGCTCTGCATGAAAACACTTTATTTTTTATTTCTCCTAGATCATTGCCAAATTGCATCAGAATTTGATTATTTAAATACTGTTATCATGTTGCATTTCACACTTCTAATGGTCTAAATGAGGTCTATAATGCACTCCAGGCCTTATGTCTTTATCTTTGCAGCATTCAGATGTAATTTAAAGCATCCAAATATTTAACTTCCCTTCCATGTCTACACCTCTTTTAGCTGATTTATTCACATTTAGTAATCAGCCAGGTTTTAGACTTTATTTTACATATGTTCCTGTCTTGTACCACAAAACACGAAAACACAAAACTCAGTACTTTAGCAAAACCAGCAACTCGAAACAGGAACAGCACGGTTATTTATTGTAGTGGGATCTACCACTCAAACACAGCAAATGTTCCTTGCATCACCCATCGATGACAGGCACTTATAGCATGACTGCAATTGTCTCGTTGTTGCTTCTGCAGTACTACGCCACTGTGCTGTGAACCTGCGGTTGCCGCAGCAATGAACAAGCAACCCTCCACAGATGCGACAATTGCGCTTCTGTGTGTCATCCCTTGGGGGGGGGGGCCCAAAAGAGTTCAAAAACCTCACAATTTTCTGCTATGTTTCAGCCTTATGCTAAAATTGTTTAAGTTCATTTTTGCACACATCAAAAATTTAGAAATGTTTGCAAATTCGTTAAAAAATAAAAAGCTGAAACATCTCATTGACACAAGCATTCAGAACCTTTGTTGTGACTGGCTCAGGGGCATTCTATTCTATTGATCATCACTGAGATGTTTCTATGCCTTGTATGGAGTCCACCTCTGGTTAATTCAATTGGTTGGACATAATTAGGGAAGAAACACACATGCCTAGAAGTTCAACAGTTGACAAGAGCAAACAACACTCAAAACCCCGGAACCGAAAACAGCATTTTAGAAATGTTTGCAAATTCCGCTCAGGTCCATCCTATTCTATCATTGTTAAGGCGTTTCTACACTTTGTTTGGAGCCCACCTCTAGTTAATTTAATTGGTTGGACATGATTAGGAAAGGCACACACCTGTATGTAGAAGGTCTCACAGGGGATCACTTGTATCAGAGCGTAAATCAAGCCATGGAGTTGAAGGAATTGGCTGCAGAGCTTAGAGACAGGATTGTGTTGTGACAAAGATTTTGGAAGGTTTAGAAAAAATGTCTGCAGCTTTGAAGGTTCCCAAGCACACAATTGCTCTCATAATTCCTGAATGGAAAAGGTCTGGAACATCCACAACACTTCTTAGAGCTGGCCACCTGGTTAACTGAACAATCATGGGAGATTGTCCATGGTAAGAGAGTCAAACAAGAACCTGATGGTGTTGAAGCAGGCTGACATGGGTTCCCTTAGCCCCAATGAAGGCACTCTGAGACTCAGGACAGACAGTAGAATTAAGCTTTATTACAGTATATAATGTGCAAGGGAAAGGAGTTATATAAATAAAATGTATTAATATTATTATCCATACTCAACTCAGATGGAACAATGAGGCCCCAGCAATGGACACCTTTTACTTTTATTATAATTCTTACAATTTTAGCTATTATTCTCCCTTATCTGACTTCTAGCATTCCATTGCTGTAGTCCTGCCTCTATTTAATTCCACCAATAATTCTTAGTTAAGGGGGTGTCAAACCCCGCTCTGCCCGTCTTATCTGTTTGATAAGGGCTATTCTCTCCCCCACTAATCTCAGCGCTTGCTACAATGATTTACAACAAATAGTTCACATTTCCTTCTCTAAGTGATGGGCCCATTCTTCAGCTCACTACAACATCTGACCTTTAACTTTTGAAAAACTGATGTTTTCTGGCTCATACAAAATAATAAAGAATATGTAGGCATGTCTTTTTAATTATAACTCTTACATCTTAATGCTTAGTATAAAACAATGCTTACATTCTCATGTGCTTATAAGTTTCTAGTACATGTAAATTACCAATTTTAAGAATACAATTTTCTTTAATGATCACTGTGGGTGAGCTTCAGAAAACTTTTGTGGATGTAGAAGAAACTTCCAGAAGGGCAGCAATCCTGTTTAATGTTTTTGCATTGTTTAAAGTTATTATTATTTTTTTTACTTAACTTTTTGAGCTGTCTAGCGATGTCCCTGCTCTTTCTGGGTTTATAAAAGACATCATCCTGATGATCATACATCCAAACATACTTTTACATACTTTTTGTTCTGTCATGTAACTTCAGGGAGGCTATTTTTGTGTAACAAAGGCATGGAAACTCAGTGTTTAGTGAGATAAACGTTATCTTTGTGGATTGCTCCATTTTCATTTTTTAAGGTTCTGATTCTCATTAAGTCACAATGCAATACACTGAGAATAGTTCCTTTAAACAACAGAAATCAAAATTACACAAGATCAAGAGGACCAACCATGTTTTAGATTGTCTTTGTATTTGTGACCAATACTGAGATCTAGAACAGTGTCCACTCAAGCTTCATGTTCTTGATATCCCCAGTATGTCTTTTATACTTGTAATTAATTTAGACCATTTTGCAGAGATCTCTTATCATTTTGATATTAAAGAAGTCCTTTTTTTTGTTGATCACTATGAAAAAAAAGCAAAAAACTCCACTGAGGTTCAATGTGGTATAACAATAACGTGGAAATTTCCAGTGGGGTGAATATATTTTATAGTACTCAGTGTCAACATACTACATTAAACGCAATGACGTAACACCAAAAACTAAATGCAAAGAAAAAAGTTGAACTGTTGTCATTCACGAGGAAAGGAACATAATGCAGACAATTAAGAGAGAAGAGGTGATTTAACAACATTTAACAAATATATACATAGTGCAGAAAGGATTTAAGCAAGTATTTTTTTCTGGTCAGCTCATGCAACACATCATACAGCACAGTAAATTCATCTTTGCTGCTTCCCACAAGGTCACTCTGTCTTCCTGAGTTGGATTAGGTTCCATTATTACAAACACCTACACACTATTTCTAAACAATGTTCACATTTTATGAAACAGTCCTTCAGTAATTGTAAAATGAGACATGCTTTCAAAAAAAAATCGGCTTCAATTTGTATTTCTAAAACGTACTAGAGAAAAAAAATTTAAAAACTAGAACTGCCCAATGCCTGAAATGTCAGTTACTTACCTTGCCACACAAAAAGATTAAAGGCTCTACTGAGTACCAATCATAACAATTTGGTGTGCATTTGCAAATTAACTTTTTTATATAACTGTATTGCTTATAAATTGAATAAAAGAAAATAAAGAAGTCAAGAGAAACTTTAACCATGGCAGTGTAATGTATGCAGCTCTTGTGATTGTGAGATAATGGAACATATCATTCTCAAACCCACTCAACCCAATTCAAGGTCATGTGGAGCCATCCTGGCAATGTTAAACACAAGGTAGGAACAAGCCATAGACTAGGCACCACTTCATTGCTGGGCCCTAAAATTAAATGAATTTGTCATTTCTTTTAATCTTGATTTTCAGAAAACATTTGATAAGGTGCCACACGAGAGGTTGGGCATCAAACTAAAAGAAGTGGGAGTTCAGGTTGAGGATGATGATGGTGGGAAGCTTTAACAGAATTGGCTGAGGTTAAGAATGGTGTCCCACAGGAGTCAGTGCTGGGAACCACTGCTAATATTAAAATATATAAATGATTTGAATAGGAATATAAATAATAAGCTGGTTAAGTTTGCTGATAATACCAAACAAGGTGGATTGGCAGATAATCTAGAATCTGCTGATTCAATACAGAGGGACTTGGGAAGATTTGTGGAAGATGGAATTTAATGTAAGTAAATGCAAAGTATTACATATAGGAAGTAAAAATGCTCAGTCTGAATACACAATTGGAGGTTTGAAAATCGAAATTACACCTTATGACAAGGATTTAGGAGTTGTAGTGGACTTGACACTATCAGACAGTGCTGCCAGCTAGTGTTCAGAACCATTAAGAAGGCTAACAGAATGTTCGGTTATATAGCACAATGTGTGGAGTACAAGTCCAAGGAGGTTATGCTGAAGGTTTATATTGCAGTGGTGAGGCCTCATCTGGAGTTCTGTGTGAAGGTTTGGTCTCCAGGCTACAAAAGGACATGGTAGAGCTAGAAAAAGTCAAAAGAAGAGCGACTGGGATGATTCCAGGTCTAGAGGGGATGAATTATGAGGAAATATTAAAAGAGCTGAGACTTTACAATTTAAGCAAAAGAAGATTAAGAAGAGACATGATTGAAAAGTTTATAAAGTGAATAAGTACAGTGAATTGAGACTGTTATTTTAAAATGAGTTCATGGAAACACAGCTGGAAACTTGTTACCGGCCAAACATTTGGAAGTTCTTCTTAGAACTACACACACATGGAATAAACCTATCAAGTAGTGTAGTAGACAGTAGGACTCTTGGGACTTTCAAACCTCAACTTGATGTTATTTTGGAAGATTTAAGTGGCTATAACTGGCAAGCTTTGTTTAGCTGATTGGCCTTTTCTTATCTAGATTGCTCTAATTTCCTGTACATTAATATAAAACCACTGTGTCTAGGGAAGTGCCTATAGGTACATCCACATGATCTGTCTCCCTTTCCTAGACTTAAGAGTGAGAGATCTGTAGGCAGGGGTGATCATACTGTCCATAAAGTTCATTTAGCAGTTCCAGACACTCCGAGCCTAGCATCTGGTGATGAGGTGTTAACTGTTTACCTCTTTTAAGTCTGAAGGCCTCGTTTTAGGACTAGAGGCCCTGTGGATCATTTCTTTTTACCTTCTTTACCCTTCATTGAAACTCTGTGATTTCCTGTGCTTTCAGCTTAGCACATATATATATATTTTTTATGTACGTACATTTTCATTTTACATTGTGTAGCTACACTTTTTTGTAGTTACATTTTAGTTGTACTGTTAATGGACTATATAGGCACAGAATTATCATATTGTTCAGGCATTTGCAATCTTTACCAAACTCTACTTTTCTCTGCTTTCTTTTCTGGTTCCTCTGTCTAGTTCTTCTGACCAAGGCACTGTGCAGTCACCTGTGATGCTGGAATGAAGGTGGGTGGTCCAGAAGTGTATGAGACCAACTGAACTGAATCCTGTCAGACAAAGCCTGGAAACAATAAGGAATGATTAAAGCACATTTATGTTAGGTACAATGCCCAATGGGGACTGGGTAATCTTTTGCCATTGGAACCCCTGCTAGTACAACCAAACATGATTAAAAAAAGAAAGCATCTATGGAACGACTTGCCACAATCTCCTTGGATGAAACCTGCCAAATTGAATCACTGAGACCAGAAATGTTTAAGAACCAAAGCCAAATTAATGTTAAACACTTTTCTCTTATTTATTTCAGCACAAACCAATTACAGCATAATATAAATACAATGAGTCAGTGTCTTTCCTATGTAAAATGTATTCTCAACAATGCAATTATACCATAACTAATAAAGAAAGCAGTCTTCCAAATTGGTTATACTGAGTCATAGACTCTACCCTACTCATCAATCTCCGAAAAAAGACTCTCAAACTCAATCAGGCTTTTATGATCAAATCCTGGATTTATGTCTTAAAAACTTGTTTCTGTTTTACAACAATCTTTAGCCTTAAATGACATTCTGTTTTGGTATAATTCTGTTTACCATCTTCTATATTTCATGCTTTCCTTATCCTGAACATATAAACACACACAAAATTACATTCTTGTGTGTTGACCTTTTTAATTGTATTCCCTTGTTTCTTATTTTAGTTTCACATAGCCAAAGGTCTCAGACTTACTATTTAATTGCTTTGAAAAGGGTAGTTATTTTTTATTTAAATACATATAGTATTTCAGAGCAGAGAAGTTTTGTTATGACACATCTTTGTTCAAAAGGTTATTTAAGTACAGCTCACAAAAGTTGAACTTACCCCAGTGGTTTTGCTCATGAATGTTCATATTCTTTTTAGCTCAGATCTCTTACTTGATTTGTAAATTGTCAATCTGTGTTTTTAGGCCTTGAGTATCTCCAGGTAATTTCTGCTACAAATCTGGTCTTAGGCCAAACTTTTGCTAGTGGCCCAAGTTGGCTTAGTGTCTTGTTTTCTTACTAATCATCATTATAATTTTCTGAACGTGCATATTTAAGTGCAGGGCTATGATTAGTTATGATAGTATACTGGCTGCATTGAGTGAGAGGCTTGAATCAACTATGAACGTGACATCATTCCGTCATAAGGCACAAGGACGTATTTATCGAAACTCACTCATACCAGTTCAATTTAGAGACCCGTATTGGTCTAAAATATACCTGAGACCATTGAAACGATCTTGGTGAAAACAGGTCAGCGCAAAAAACTTGACATTCCTACTTGCCTAATTTCTCCAAAATAATTTTGAGTTGAGTTTTGAGGGTCCCTAAAGTGACAACATTGTGATAAGGGACTAAAAGCAAACAACTTGGCAAAAACTCACTTAGAATAATGCACAAATTTCACACAGATAGTGGCTGGGTCAAGAATTTGTTAAAGTACATGTGAGTGGCCAAGGACTTTTGTGAAATAGAAACAAGAGGAGATGAAAAATTCAGCTTGACTATAGTCAGGTACAATAGCGGCCAAAATCAAGAGATCAAAAATGCCAAGCGAGAATTATGAGTCAAAGACAAAAGAATTAAACCAAACCTAGTACTAGGCCCTACTTACAGCGCCTTCAGAAAGCATTCAGACCACTTCACTTTTTTAATATTTTCATGTTGCTGCCTTTTCCCCAATACCAAACAACACTCAATACCCAACAATGACAAAGTAAAAACAGAATTTTAGAAATTTTTCCAATTTTTTTATAAAATAGGAAACCCTTTGAAACACCTTTGGCATCGATTCAAGCCTGGAGTCTTTTTGAGTATGATGCAGCTTTGGCTTTATGCCAAGTTTAGATTTTATACATTGCGATTGACTCAATTCCATTGAGTGTGGAAATGGGAGTATGCAACATTTTTGTTCAAATAAACAGCATGGCTGAGGCAGCGTGTGCTGTATACACCATGTACAAATACATGAGGCCCCTGGATTTTGGGATTTTCTGTAATTATTCTCTACAGATCCTTTCAAGCCCTACCAGGTTGAATGGAGAACTTTGTGGAGACCTATTTTAGGTCACTATAACGATGTTCATTTGCGTTTAAGATCAGGCTGTGACTTGGCCACTAATGAACATTCACAGAGCTGACCCAAAGCCGGCTGTGCCATTTCTGCTTTGAGCCATTGTCCTGTTGGCATTTGAACATTTGGCCCATTCTGAGAACAGGAGCACTCTTGAAGCAGGTTTTCATTAAGGATACTTCTGTGCTTTAATCCGTTCAGCTTTCCTTCAACACTGACTAGTATCTCAGTCTCTTAGACTAGTCCCCACAGCAAGATGCTGCCACCACCATGCTTCAGTGTTGGAATGGTATTGCACAAGTCATGACTGATGCCCGGTTCCCTCCAATCAAGACATGATGGAGGACAAACAAAAAATCCTGAGAGTCCCTGACTTTCTGAAAACTTCAAGCCGACTTTAATTTGTTATGTGTCCACTCTGCCATAAAGTCCAGATCACTGAAGTATTGCAATGGTAGTTGTCCTTCTGAAGGTTTTTCCAATCTCCACTCAGGTTTTCTGGAGCTCAGCCAGAATGGCCATCTGGTTCTTGGTCACCTCTCTTATCCTGCGATTGCTGAGTTTTTCTGACTTACAAGCTCTAGGAAGAGTCGTGGCTGATTCAAACTTATTACATTGAAGAATGACTGTAGCCACTGTGCTCTGGGTATCTTTAATGATGCTGAATTTTTTGTAGCCTCCCACAATCCTGTCTCTAAACTCTGGAGGCAATTCCTTCAACACCATGGCTTAGTTTTTGCTCCAATACAAACTATAAATTATGAAACCTTCTATGGACAGGTATGTGCCTTTCCTAGTTATGTTCAACCAATTGAGATGAACACTCGAAACAAGGTGTAGGAGCATCTCAAGGATTATCAATAGAATGGGACAGGCCTGAGCCCTATCAAATCATACCATATCATATCAAGACGTCTGAATGCTTGTATCAATGGGACATTTCAGCTTTTTATGTTCAATAAATGTGCAAAAAGGTCAAAAAATACTGTTTTTGATTTCAGTGTTGGTTGATGTAAAAACAAAAATTAATTTAAATGATTTTAACGCACAACTCCAACATAGCAAAATGTGAAAAAAGCTAAGGGGTACAAATATTTTATGGAGGCCCTGTATAAAAAAAAAAGCAAACAACGCCATGAGATGTTGTTTATCCACTGAAGGACACCATATAAGGAAAATGCTGCCATATCGTACTTAGAGTGTCACTTTCTTGACGTCATTACCTCAACGATCACAATCAGGTGGTGAATCCAAAACACTTTGTCTAAACAATGAAAAACAAGACAGAATGCCATCACTGGGCACACTCATGCCTACGTTCAGCCATTTTAGCATTCCTGGTAAACTTTGTTTTTTTTAGATGTTGGAGATAGACTTACTGAGACACAAGGTGAAAATACAGACATGGGCAAATTTGTTGGTACCCTTACAGCTTCAATGCCTCCTGAAAAGTGACTACATGAAAAACAATTGTCCCATGTACACCTGCATGCCTTTGACATGTCATTGAGTTTAGCAATTTTTTTCACCCATTGAATAGACCATAAATAAATGGTTTAGAATGATTTTTCAAATTAGCTGTTTTCTTGAATTAGTATCACACATGTCTCCAATTGTGTAATTGTCAGTCAGCCTATTTAAATAGAGAAAAGTAGTCAGTCAGCCTTCTGGTTTCATTATGTGTCCCACACTGAACATGGACCAGAGCAAAAAGGAAAAAGTTGTCTGAGGAAATCAGAAAGTAAATTCTAGACAAGCATGTTAAAGGCAAAGGCTAGAAGACCATCAACAAGCAGCTTGATGTTCCTGTGACAACAGTTGCAAATATTATTACGAAGTTTAAGGTCCATGGAACTGTAGCCAGCCTCCCTGGACGTGGGTACAAAAGAAAAATTGATCCCAGAATGGGGAGAAGGTTAGTGAGAATGTTAGAAAAAAAGCCAAGGACAACTTCCAAAGAGATACAAACTGAATTCCAAGGTCAAGGTCCTTCACTGTCTGATGGCTCAATTGGTCACTTTTTGAGTGGCAGTGAGCTGAATGCAAGAAGACCCAGGAGGACTCCACATAAAATGCCAGAATGGAATTTGATAAAATGTATATTGACAAGCCACAATGCTTCAGGGAGAATGTCCTTTGGACAGATGAGAAAAAACTGGAGCGTTTTGGCAAGTCAACTGAGCTCTATTCTCATAGATAAAAAAAAAAAAAATAAAGCTGCCCAAGTAAAGAATAGCATACCTGTTATGAAAGATGAAGGAGGCAAAGTTATGTTTTGAGTCTGCTTTGCTGTATCTGCATATTCTCCAACATGATAATAAGCTAAAATGCACAGCTAAAAGCACCCAAGAATGGCTAAGAACAAAACATTGGACTATTCTTCTATGAGCCTTGATTTGAATCCTATCAAACATCTATGGAAAGAACTGAACCATGCAGTTTGGAGAAGGCCCCTTCAAACCTGACGCTGCTGGAGCAGTTTGCTCAGGAAAAATAGGCCAAACGACATGTTGACTGATGCAGAAGTCTCATCGAAAGCTCCAGGAATCGCTTGTTTGAAGTGATTTACTTTAAAGGCTGTGCAGCAAAATAATAGGTTAAGGATCCCATTATTTTTGTCCATGATTTTTCATTTGTGTTATTATTTGTATTATTCTGTTGAATCAAAACTCAAAGGAAAGTCAGCTTTTTCTTAAATAATGCATAAACTATGATGAGTGCCAGTTAATTTGTCAGTTTCATGTTCTTTCAGAAACAATTGTGGGTTCTTCTTTTTTTGTGAAATGGTACCAACAAATATGTCCCAGTTTTTACAAATATTAAAATTGTGGTTATTGGGCTAGCATTTGAGCCTGGTCTACTGAAGTTGGGAGACAGTGGCATTAACCATAGCACCACTGTAGTCTAATTTTAACTACATGCGTTCAATCTGTAGATATAATTTCTGACCACTATGAGATGTGATAAAAATAGACAAAATTCTGACCCTGCAAAAAATAGCCATTTGCTAGACTGTGTGGCATGCTGTTATACTGGGCAGGGTCCTACAAAACATTATTGTTGAGTGGTATATGTAAACCCATCAGCTTTTAGATTTAAAAAGCATCCGTGAGGTACAGAGTGAAGGAATATTGTGCTTCAGTGGTCATCAGGATAGTCTGAGAATGCAGGCATATTGAGTTCTCATTTACTTAAGTCGGCAGAAATATCATCTTCCAACTGTAGTTTAAAACTAGCTGCAGTTATAAATCTCTTAATCTTGGAAAGGATAGCAAAATATATATTAATAACACCACCTGTTACAGTCTTGCCTTTTGGCAACTCTCAATGTAGTTAATCAAGTATGCCAGTGGAAGAAGTTCATAGGGAGTTTGTTTTAAATTTATGATGCAGCAGTTAAGGAAAATATAGTGAAGAAAAACTAGCACTACAGTTTTACCAGCTGAACACTACATAACTGAAAAAGTCCAAAAAATGAATTCCTCCAAAATGTTTTACACAGAAAAATAAACTCCCCATTAAATATCACCTAGTAATAATATTGTTAATAATAGATAAACTTACCTTCTACCACTGTGTTGTTTTGTTATTTGGTTTGCATGTTCTGAATGTGTCTGCATATTGGTTACTCAGGGTACTCAAGTTTTCCTCCCACATCCCCAAAGACATGCCTGTTACAGTGCCTATAAAAGCAGTCACCCCCATGGAAGTTTTCACATTTTATTGTTATACAACATTGAATAAATCAAGAGAAAAAGACTCTTTAATATCAAAGAGAAAACAGATCTGTGCAAAGTGCTGTAAATTAATTACACATATAAAACACAAAATATCTGTTGTCATTAAGTATTCACTCCTTTTAATAGGACACACCTAAATCATCACTGGTGCAGTGCATTGGTTTTAGAGTTACCAAAATAGATGGGATCATCTGTCTAGGGATATAGATGCACCTTATCCAGAAGAGCCAACTTGTGCTGAGTCAATATGGTGACCAATTCTACACAATGAAGACAAAGAACACTCCAAGGAACTCCTGTAAAAAGGGGATTTGGGAATAGCCCAAAGCAGGGGACAGAGAGAAGAAAATATCCAAAAGACTAAATATACTTTGGAGTCCAATCAAATCAATCAGTAGGGAATGGAAGAAATACGACACAGCTGTAAATCTGCATGGAGAAAACCATACCCAAAAACTGAGGTATTATGCAATGGTAAGAAATGCCAATAAGAGACTTTTGAGAACTCTGAAGGAGTTACAAACTACAGTGGCAGATATTGGAGAGACTGTGCAGACAACTTGTTGACCAGATGCTTCACCAGTCACAATTTTAAGAGAGAGTGGCAAAGAGATAGACACTGTTATGAGAAATGCACTGAATTTACCAGAGGGAATATGGGAAACTCAGCAGTTATGGAAAAAGGTTCCATAATTTGATAACCCCAAAATTGTGTTTTTAGGTCATCAGAGTAAATAACATGTTTGATGTAAGCCAAACATTGTACATTATCACAAAAGCATCATTTCCACTATGAAACATGGTGGTAGCAGCATCAGGCTGTGGGGATGCTTCTCTGCAGCAGACCCAGGAAGGCTTGTGAAGGTGGAGGGTAAAATTAATGCAGCAAAGTACTAGGAAATCCAAGAGGAAAACCTGTAAGAAACCTGCGACTTGGGAGAACATTTGTTTTCCAGTAAGGCAACAACCCCAGGAATAAACGTAAAGCTACTTAAGAATAGTCTAAAAATTGAAATTTGCACTAAACATATTTACATTATAAACACAAACTGGGAGCATCCCACCTAAACCGTACAAGTGTACAGTTTTCTGTTGTGCTCGATCCCAGGAATATTCCCCTTAAGGGTCCAGCAGTAGTCAGCAAGTTCATTGGGACTCCATTTGCCCTGGTATTGCTTTTCGATTTCAGAAATGTCCTGATGAAACAGTTTGCCATCCTTGTTGCTTACTGCTCCAAGATTTTTTTTGGAAAAAGTCAAACAGCAATAAAAACATTTATGTCCTGAATTTAACTTTACAAAACCTGTAAACCTTAATAAGGGTTTATATTAAATATACATCCTAAAAAAAGACATAACCTCAAAACTATGGATGTCAGAAATCTTCCAAGCACATTGCTGAAATCAGCATGGAAAAGTATTTTTAAAACTAGTATTAATTGTTCTGTGACAAAATCTTTGTTGACGTACATTACTAGTGATGAGCCAGTGATAGAAGAAAAATTGAATTTGCAGCAAAACTACTTAAAAACATAAAATCATGCCATTTTGTGGCCAGTGAAATTCGCACCATTGACATGGGAAAAGGATTGTTTCATTGCATCTGTACCCTTATGACAATGCCGATGCAGAGATTTCCATTCCCATCAGGGAAGAGCATGATGCTTTTAACATCATGTGTATAGTTTAAATAGCACTTGCAAAGGTGAGATCTAATCTAGATTACATCTTTTGTCTTAAGGTAAGTCTTTTTGGCTCATTATGGGTTGTGTTTAGCAGTGGTGTATTTCCAAAAGACATTTCTAACTCGTTTCTTTTCCTTTGGACCCTTTTCTGAAAAATGTACAGGTCTGTAAAAAGTGCAAGGTGTTGCCAAGTCTTGCTGAATCCAAGAGACAAAAAAGTCCTTAAAAGTGGGTGGGAACATTTAGATGGCTCACTGAGTGTCACATTTCTAAACCAATCTAACACCTCATGAAGGCAGTGCTCAAAGTAGGAGCAGTGATTTAGAACTGCAAAGAGCAGCGGTACTCTTGTTAACAATGCACAGTCGAAAAGTCTCCTAAAAAGTCTTATTAAACATATGATTGTGTGTCATGTGTGTGGAGAGCACATTGCACGTGTTAAAAATAAACATAACCTGATTCAAGAAAAAAAACCTTTCCACTGCAGACCAGGCTCATGCAAATTCCTTTATTTGTGTCAGTTTCCTGGTCATTGTAGTTTGTATAATTGCCACCCAGTATTAAAATTGAAAGTTAGGAAGTGCCATGCCATCTCCTGCTTTAGTTCTTTGTAGAGTCAACTTTTGAATGCATGGAAGTGTTGAATTCCAGATTAATGAAATTATAATTGAGTCTAGCTTCTTAAAGAATGATTTGTTAATGTATATAGGAGTTAAAACAAATAGAAAACAAAGCTTGGGAAGGATGTTCATCTAGACAGCATTGATTATCCTGGTTAATGTGAGATGGAGGGCAGGCCATTTGTTCACTTTTTTTTTATTTGTTTCTATGCTGATAACAAAATTGTGTTAAAAAAGTCTTATATTAACCTGGGATGTTTACGCTATGTTCTCCCCGTGTCTGCGTGGGTTTCCTCCGGGCGCTCCGGTTTCCTCCCACAATCCAAAGACATGCAGGTTAGGTGGATTGGCGATTCTAAATTGGCCCTAGTGTGTGCTTGGTGTGTGGGTGTGTTTGTGTGTGTCCTGCGGTGGGTTGGCACCCTGCCCTGGATTGGTTCCTGCCTTGTGCCCTGTGTTGGTTGGGATTGGCTCCAGCAGACCCCCATGACCCTGTATTTGGATTCGGCGGGTTAGAAAATGGATGGATGGATGTTTACGCTTAGATATTTAAACTGTTTTGATAAAATGAATGGATAGCTGTCTGGTCTGACAAGATTGTGCACAAGAGAGTTCACTTGAAAAAGCATGCTTTTATTCATATTGATTTTTGAGTCCAGATATTTTTTTTAAATTTTGCTAGTGCATTAAGGACTACTGGTAAAGATGTTTGTGGGATTGCTACATGCAGTACCAAATCATCTGCGTATAGTGATATTTTCTGGTAAAGTGATATTTTCCATTCCAGTATTTCTCTTATAATCTTTACCTCTAATATATTTCCAAAATGAATGGCCAGTGGCTCAATTGCAATTGCAAAAAGCTATGGCATTAGAGGGCACTCATTGTTGAGAAACTTTCTGTAACATCAGATTATACATTGGCATTGGAAGACATCAATGGACGAGTGGTAAACATGAATGATATGTTATTGCAGGTCCTATGTGTGTCCTCTCTTGTTCAGCATTACAATGATGGCGCAGGAGTTGATGTGAATTTGAAAGAATTAACGTCTATGCTTGTGAAAATATGAAATGCAAAATATGCATTTGAAATAACAAGTGTGTCACACCCCATCAAAAGGACTGCTGTTAAGAAAGGTGATAACAAAAGGCCATAGGAAATGCAGATTTCAGTACTTAAAACACCCAAATCAGCCAATCTGCCAAATGACACCAGTAAAACGGACAAGGCTGCACAACACCTACCTACTAATTGTACATCCAAACGATTAAATAAAGTGAGTTAATATTACTGTCTAATTGGAAAGGCAAACACACCATATCAGAATATAGCTGATCATATAGTGACGCAAGAGCCCAAATGACAGAAAGACAACATAGCAAGCAGAAACCTTACATAGACCACCACAGCTAACTGTATTTGGGAATGTATATGTGTCTGTGTGTTTATCTGTCTCCTGTGTCATTACAGTGTACAAATTAATCCTTAAGCTTAAGTTACCTTGTGCTACTACTGCAGCTCTTGAATGGATAACAACAGTTTTAGCTTGTGTAATATTAGTATATGTTCTGACCATTAGCAGGCTGCTTCTTACTTTTCGACAACCACCATAGCTTTTTCTTCAAAGATAAAGGTACAGACAATCAGCACAAGTGTCAGATGTTAAAGATATGTAAATGACTGTTCATAGAAGCAAAGTCCATTATCATCTGCATGTCGTATGTTTTAGCAAAGAAAATCCATTTTGATGTTATATACTATTTGAAACTGGAAAAAATCAAATTTGTACTTAGAGGATCTGTACAAAACATTTTTAAAACATGGCAGGATCTAATCAATAACAACATTTTAGAATAAGCATTTAAATTGAGGAAGCAGGTTTTCGCCCCTCTTTTACTCCATTCATCTTTATTCATTTATTACTTTATCCGTTTACTTATTTTTACTAGCATAAAGTTTTACACTGCTGGCCTAGCCCTGTTTCTCAGGGGTGGAGGTTGATTTGTTTTGAACCTTTTTTATTATTTTTTACATTTTTTGGTAAAACCTGAGTTGTTTGTTTAGAATGTTATTTGATTTTACCAAAATTAATAACATTAAAAAAAAAAAATCTATTTTGTTTACTCCTAAGCTCAATTCCTTTCTATTAGTTTCATTCCTGAGCACACTTCCAGTCCCCCTACTGTGTCATTCTCATTAAAAGCCTTACTAACAATTTTATTTTGGGCAAAAAATTAATGATTAAAACTGGAAAAGAATTAGAAAAAATGATTGAATGTTTTAAAACTTCATTAATTAATCACGAGCACAGTAGATACAAATAGATGATTAGTGTGTGGAAACCAAAAATACTTATTTGAATGCCCGTAGAAAATAAAATAATGAAAGACTGCACTAAAACACATACTGGATGCTCATAAACTATAGTCTATAAAGTGTGAATCAGAAGTTTTCCTTTTTTTCTAAAATTTAATGATCTGGTAACTCATTTACGCATTCACTAAATATGAATGTATTCATTTTATTTTAATTTTGTATTTCACCAGTTTTAAACTACAGTTGTCTCACCTTCTTGGTATTTGGTACACCTTTTAACTAGTGATGGAATAAAGCTACAGATATCTTAATCTGACTCCAATTTATTGTTAATATTTAAAGACTACTTTTACTGTAAGTTGAGAATTGATAATAGCATAATAAAATGATAAAAGTTAGCATTGATCTTCTACTGTTTTCATACCTTTAAGTTATATACTGTACACTTAGAAAGAAATATGACTTTAACTAATAATCACCTGCAGTGGGCTGGCGCCCTGCCCGGGGTTTGTTCCTGCCTTGTGCCCTGTGCTGGCTGAGATTGGCTCCGGCAGACCCCTGTGAGCCATTGTTAGGATATAGCGGGTTGGACAATGACTGACTGACTAACAGTCATCTTTTCATATGAAACCTCAGAGGTTAAGTGCTGTTTAACTAACTTGTGCTTTAAAATAAAACCTCAGGGACTAAGTAGCTTTTTTTAGCTTGTGTTACACAAACAATATTTCATGTGGAACCTCAGAGGCTTAGTGTTTTTTCCAGAATAAAAGTGTCTAGATTATTCAAATTCAAAGCCTAACAATTAACAAATACTCCACATATATCCTCTTTAATAAAAGCCCTGTGTGCGTCCAGGTGTCCGTGTGTGTGTGTTTTCTGCTGAAGTGCGCATGCGCGGGGCCGCAACACACATCGCACCGTGCCCTGCCCATGCGCACAGCAACTTGGTCACACACACACTCGAAGCTGGGCCTATCCGCGCCAGCACATAATAAGCAAATAAAGCACACATAATGGAAGCTGGGCACACAGTGAATGGCCTTGCCGCGGCAGCGCATCATAAGCAAATAAAAGACATCATTGCTGGCGAGATTGCTGATTAGGTAGTCGCGGCCGTGCACATAAAATCCGTTGCTGGGGAGACGCCACATGTACAATAATCAGCTACACGCCAGCACAGATTAAAATACTTGCTGGGGAGACGACACAGTCACGATTATCAACTGCACACCACACATTATATCAGTTGCTGGGGACACTCTGCTGATTGACCAATGTTGTGACAGAAAATTAAAGTCATAATACGGACTTCAAAGCCAGTATTACTGTCAAAGAAAATTACAGGCATTTTACGGAAATACAAACCAGTATTACTGCGAGAGAAATTTAAAGGAACACAATACACTGGTGCATATTACAGCCACATACAAGCCAGTATTACTGCAAGAGAAAATATTACGGACAGATCTACTAACAACATGCCACCCAAAATAAAAAAGGACACGTCAAGTAGGACAAAAGACACAGACAATCAAATCCTGTATAAGTAACATCTCCTGGAAGAACGGTCAGCTCAACAAGTAAACATCAACAAAAGAAAGGCTGAAAGACAAAAAAAAAAAAAAAATACGAACAAATAGATCGATTGAAGAAAAGAAAATGAGCGTCAGAAAAACGCTAAAAGAGAGAGACTCAGAAGAGCAAACCTTACAAAAAGTTGGCATTTACTTGCCAGAACCAGTATTCAGCCATGGTCAGTTATATGTTGCATTATCAAGAGTTAGAAGTTTTCCAGATGTTGTTGTCAAGGTTGTAGATGGTCCTGAACAAGGCAAACTCTTGCCAAACTCAGACAGAATATTTACAAGAAATGTTGTCTATAATGAAATTTTATAGAAAAATTTCATGAGGTAAAAAAATAGAAAGTTTTTCCTAAATATCTTCTTCAGATTTTGTGTATTACAGATTGTTACAAAGGTTTATATTAAGGCAATATTAATTATACTTACTGTATTGTCATACGTTTCTATTTTATTTTTATTATTATTTTACTTTAGGCTTCTTGCAAAAATATTTTTGACAAAAAAAAATTAAGACAAGAAACAGAATGAGGTCAGGGTCCCTTGCCATTTAATATAGACTGTTGCTACTAATGTTTATGCACTACTGTTCTAGCGCCCGTTATTGTAACGGGCTTAATGTCTAGTGTATGAATATTTAGACTGTTAACCTTAGTTTAATTTCCAGCCATGTGTCCACAGGAAAAAAGGGCTATACCTTTTCTGAATTAATTCTTGCATTAGCAGAGTAAAACTGACATGGTTTATAATAATTGCCAATTTATTAATCAGCAACCTCAAAAGCATATGCAGTAACAGAGTAATACAATTGCAAATATATGACGGATAATGTCTAAAAACATAGACATTTTCTGGGTGAGTGCCCTAGAATTTTCCAAATTAGTCATTCTGTCCAGGCTCCTTATACTCTGTTATATGACCTAAGCCAGGTTTCTTGACCAATCTGGAGCACCGACTGGAACAAAGACTGTGATACAATTACATAAACCTCTGCAGATGAATAGTTATTAGATGGAATGAGGCGTGACTCCTGGGAATGTGCAGCTGACATAATAGACTCGACTTTGATGTCAGAAAACATTAAAACAAGTGTGTTGTGTAACCAAGTAGCTGTTGTCCCCAAGAAAGGAACAAAGGCTAAACTGAACTTTGGCATATCTTCCAAAAAATCCCTTGAGAGTCCTTTTAAATGACTATTATTTAATTACTCAGGTTCCTTTGGTGGTTTAGCAGAATCCTGCCCACTTGTTATCCCATCAGAGGAAAAATGTTTTCTTAATCTTTGGTGGGTAGACAAGATTACTGCTGATGCAATGCTTAGAACAGGTATCTGTACTCAGGTCATTTACAGTGGGTCAATTAGTAAAAATATTCTCCTGTCCATATTTGCTCCAACATGCTACAAAGTAAACTGAATTCATCAAGTAATGCGAGAGAATGGCAATGTTCCGCATTTTGATTAGCACGTGCAAGTATGAATTTCACTGTACTTTGCACATAATGCCGTAACATAATAGGTTCAATTTTCAAATGGAATACAATATCACAAGACATTCTTTTTATCATGTTTTTAGAATATTAAATGTAATCAAATCTGTAAAGTGTTGCAGCAAGTGATCTCCACAATAAACAATGAACAGATTTTTTTAAAACTTTAGCTTATGGACCCAGGTCTTAAAGGTTATAATAGTGCACATTTTTCTTCATCCAAGGTTAACTAATTATTTATTGATCTTGTTCTAAAGAAATTGAATGAATCAGCCCATATATTTAATTATTACTTTGGAAATAAAAGTCCCAATGCCTGTAAGCGATATTTTATGTACACTGATGAATAATGCATATTTAATAATAAGCAGTACGAGTCTTCAAAAAGCAGGACCTTACTGCGAAAGATATCTACCTAGTCATAATTTCAATTAATAAAAAATTAAAACAGGTGCAGAAGGTTTGATATTTGCAGAATTCTTAGCAAAATGTTATTGAAAATGATTAGGACACCAGCGGCACTACTGAATATACATTACATTAAGACTATATTTTTTTAATACAAATGCCTGGTGGAGTAAATATTTTAATTAAGAACTGTCTTTATATTTGTGTACAGGATGTACTTGATAGAAATGATTGTTGACTTTTGTTACCATTTATTGCCTCTGAATTCAAAAAAAGTATGAATGACAGAAGAGGGAAAATACACTGTTATGAAACCTGCCAGAGTTATTAGGGGCAGAGGAAATGAAGAAGAAACAGAGGAGGTGCAGTACCGGACTGAAGATGGGTGGGCACCAATAAAATAAGGAAGAAAAGGTAAAAGCGTAAAAAAAAAAATGTGTAGACAGCTTGTGGAGGCTCAGAGAGGCTGCAATGGAAAAGGAAAAGTATGAATGAAGCAAGCAAGGTGGACCACCTGTTGCATATGTAAGGAAATTCTGACACCCCAGGGTGTGGTGTGTGGGACCATAGTGGCTCACAAGCTTAACTGCCATGCTGTTTGTAGTTAAATATTAACTATAAAGAATGCTTATTCATTTATTGTTCTTTTTGTAAATATAGAGCAATTGCTGTATGTTCATTAAGTTTACAATTCTAATTTGTTATAATAATTAGGATAAGAAACTCAAGTTAATGAAAATCTTGCTTAGCCTATCTTCATGTATAATCTTTATACTAAATGTTTTGTGTCAGAGAGACCTGGAAAGCTTAGGTTAGCTTCTATTGGGGTAAATTAGCACAGCTAACAAGTACAGTCCAATATAGACCTGAGGTTTTCTCAAGAACAGAATGTTTGCTCTGATAAATGGTCCTAATGAGGTGGTCATTTCGCTTGTTCCAATAATCAGCATTTATGGATACATATTAACCTAGGTGTGAATTGCTAAAGGTCAGATATTTATTACAAAATAGGCATATCTAGAACTGAACTGTGCGCACATGTGAACCTTGCAAGTGGTGTGTGTGTGTGTGATAAATACAATCCTTGCTTAGTACAGATAAAGAAATAAAGTGTCTGTGATTGATTTTATTTAGGTTCTTACTTGAACCCCTTCATAAATTGATAAAGAAATGACCCAGGGGAATAAAAATGTCTACACATTAAAAGCTTAGCAAGTGGCAATAGTACCTCCATTATTACCTAAAGATTAAGAAGGTGTAAGAGGACAGTGTAAATTTATCAATTCTAGCCTTTCAATTAATGGTGGCAACACCTCCTTATGAAGAATGGAGCTTCATACTAAGGGCAGTGTAAGAAATTTTCTTTTGTGCTAACAGGCAAGCCTTTTCAGAACAGCTTAATTTAATACCACAGTGTTAAGAGCTATGGTGGTGCAGTGGTTAGCTATACTGTCTCAGTGCTAAAGACCCGAGTTCAAATCATAACCTGGACACATTCTCTTTATATTTTTTCCAATATCTGCATATATTTTGCTGTGGATGCTCAACTACATTCAAAAGGTATGCAGGTTATGTGAAATGGTATCTCTTATTTGGTCCAGTGTGGCTGGGTGAGTGAGCATACTGTTAGGTTGCTATGTTGTGCTTGATGCTGCCAAGATCGGTAGCTGCAATCCCTCTGGATCCATGCATTAAAAATAAGCAGTACAGACAATGGGCTTCATGTATAAACGGTGTGTACTCCAAAAATGTTGCATATGCCCGTTTCCACACTCGCTTCGAAATGTATAAAAACTAAATTTGGCATAAAGCATATTCTCATGGCAGCCTCACAACATGAGTACGCACGCTACTGCTCGGTTTTGCGAAAGGGCAGCACTTAGCCTCAAAGCAGTGTTACTGTTTCTCTGTGGTCTCCCTTTCTTTTTTAGATTCACATCCATGATGTGGGCTTCATCAAATACACCAAAATTAATTTATATACTATTTATTTAATGATTTAAGTGACATACAGAGAATACCCCCCTGAGCCACTTTATGAACCATTTGCACTATCTGCACTATATGTACATATATATTGTACATATGCTTTCATATTATAAATTTTTCATTGTTTTTACTGTATTATAATTAAAAATTAGCTATCCTCTTGGAGATGTGTGCTGTTAGAATGCTATAATGAAATACATTAAAGTATGTATATTAAATTTTACAGATACTGTACATCTATTCATCCTTCCATCCATTATCCAACCCTGTTATATCCTAACACAGGGTCACGGGGGTCTGCTGGAACAAATCTCGGGCAGAGTGCCAACCCACCGCAGTTTACAGATACATTGTTAACTTCATTACTGGGGTATGGTGGTGCAGTGGTAGCGATGAGCTGGAGCCCCATCCAAGGATTGTTCCTGCCCCACGCTGTATGCTTGTTGGAACTGGTGCAACCCTAAATGGATGGAATAATTAAATATGTATGTATAACAAAGATTTTTCAATGTTCCCTAAAAGTTTTGATAAACTGGTGTACTAAGCTTACAGCTAGTTTTACATTTATTACAGATGCTTTTTGTGTGGCAGCTGGTTACATGGAGAAAGAAAACGGAAGGACAGGGATTTGGGGGTGGTAGGTTTGACAGGGTCAATAGTGCTACAGTAAATTATTCCATCCAGGGTCGCACGTGTCCCGTTAAGCATCTTTCAGAAGACAGGAACAATATCTGGATGGGGTACCTTCTCATCACTACTGCTGTGCCACCCTACATCCACATGTTTAATACATGGCTTAATGCATTTCATCAAGAAAATGATAAAGTATACATCTTAGTATTCTAAAATGTTCAGACAGCTGTAATATCATCAATGTCATGTATTCTGTGTGGTGAACTCTGCCGGTGCTTGTATCGGCGTAAAAAAAGCCTGTTTAAGAAGCACATAGTGATTAATGACTGGATCGGGGAACACTAACAATACAAAGCATTGTGAACTTTTTCTAAAGTTTAATTTACGTCATTCTACTTTAGTGATAAAATAAACTTCGAGAATAAACTTTGAGATTTTTAGATTTTTCTCTGTGGCCCTAATACGATTCCATATGACACTTTTCAAATTGACACTTCTTTTTTATTTAGGCACTGTGCAACTTTCTGAACTTTAACTTTGCCTTTTGTTGCTTAAGCCTAAGCTACCAAATAGTATGTTTTTCTTTGCCTCCACTTCACTGAGTAGGACCTCCATTTTGTATTCACTGAAATTCTTCTTTTTTACACATTTTCACCATTGTCTTTTAACAAAACACTGAACAGACTGGGCTATTTATATTGACTTGCATATTCAAATATGCAAAATTCTGGAAGGAGTCAGGGTGCGGCTGTAGGCATGTGCATGTGTGTTAAAGTTCATGTTGACTGGGATTTACAAAGAGAAAGTGTGTATAACTTTGCATGCACACAGTTTTATGCATCTGAAAGTTTTTGTATGTATGCCATGTTTCTGTATGAATTCTACACATGGCATTAAACGTGAGGCCACATGAATGAATGTTTAGTGCTATCAGCCTACGCATGCTGTGTTGGCTATTGTTTTGTTTTCTTCATTGCAATGTCACAGAACCGATCACATAGCAAAGCAAGTAAGTACTGGTGATGAGTTTTCCAACAAAGGGTAATGGAGACAAAAGTTAAAAAGTTTTGAGTTTGAAAATCAAATGTGATTCTTGTTGCCTTGTAATGGCTGTACTTATGACTACTATATTTTGTTACGTGTGTTTTGGAACTTTGGCTTTGAATTTAAGTGTTGCATACTGAGGACACAGACATACAGTGAAAAGGGCTTGTCATAATGTAGCCTCACCCCTAGCCAGGGGGCCCTAACTAAAACCTGCCGCCTTTGGCCTCTACAGGCCCAAAAATGGGGTGCTGGCTTTAAAAGTCAAAATGTAAAGAAAGTCCCAAAATATAACCAAATCATCTAACAAAGCAGTGAGAACTGTAAAAGACAATCCAAGCAAGGAATACTGGTAAAATAGGGATTTATTAACTTAAATTAAAAAATAAGAAAAAAAAAACAAAACACAAAAAGGGATTGGCTTAAAAGTCAACCCAAAGCAAACAAGTTCTAAAACAATATCAAATAACAAATCCAATAAACAATGCACTTTTACGAATATACAGTATCTCTTAAGACTAGTTAGCATTTATTAACATTTTGTCAATGACATCTGCTAGCACCTATTTGACTTTTAGATTTTTGCTTAGTGATTGTTGGTTCCTCTGAAAGTCTGGCTTGCATTCCTGTTCACGATCCTGGCATGTATTTTAAATACATTTTTTTTCCTGGACCTTTGCTGAAAAACTGTCTCAATATAACGTCTGGTGTCACCTACATGTTTTTTATATATTTTTTGCTGAGTGTCTGCTGAATTGTGACAATGGCTGGAATAAACAAAACTATTGATTGGTTTCTAAGTGATGAGAGGGCATTGCTTTAAGAAACATTTGTAATTTGATCTCTGGAACTATTGCTGTTTTATTTTTTCATATTAATAATATTTATATTTTTAATATTCATAATATACAAAAAAACATACTTATTGGAAAGGAGCATTACATTGTGAAAAACATTTTCTCAAATGTCATCTCTTTGTTTCTCATCATATCTAATTGATAATATTGATACACAATCATTTATCTCTGTTATAATCAACGTTTATAATAAAATTGTATTTTTGCACTTAGGGAGGTGGTCTCATTTTTTCATGATTTCATATGCATTACTCAGATTACGTGCAAAGTAAAAAAAGTTGTAGTCACCTAAAAACACAGAAAAAGTGTTAGTATTATATAATATTTAATTATAATTAATTAAATTATTATATAATATTTATATAATATATAATAATATATAAGTTGCAATAAATTTCTATAGGTAAAACTGCATTTAGCTACATTTAATTATGGATAAAGATGGTGGAAATAAAAAAATATACAAATTAAATCTATTACCAGGAACACAACGGGGACGTATCAGCTTATTGTACCCAGTACATCTTTATGTTTACATGGCATGTTCAATATTTACACATTATTGTTAAACTGATGATGTATACATTAAAATAAAATTTATAATAGTTATAGAAAGAATATGTGTTATATTGAATACTGTTTTTAATATTGTGTAAGCATTTATAGTTCCATGATACAAAAAATTGGGATGGTTGTTTAAATAAAATACTACTTTCAGTTCAGTAATTTTTCTCAAATTTCATATTTTTGCTTTTTATCATTATAAATATCTGTACAAAATTTGAAATATCTATCTGTAATTATAGTTGACTTTAAAATTTGTGAAAGTATTCAGTTAAAGTATCACTTCTGGTTGCCAGAAGTGGCCCAAAAGTTGACAGGATTCCTTATTTTTGATATAAAGCAGTTGTACAAAATCTCATTGGCCGAGGTCAAAGTGTTTTCGAGTTATCATGTTTACACGCAGACAGACATAATTTCAAAAATGGTATTTTCGGACTCAGGAAGGTCTGAAATGTCAAGATTCATCAGAATCTCAAGGTCAAATTTTTTCATGATTCCTATACTATCTTAATGCTACGTACACGAGAAAGTAAAAAAGGGAGAAAGTAAGAGTAAAATGCAGTGTTTTTATATACCAACTGCCTTTATTTAGGAGTATTTGACTACTTTTTTCACACTCTTTATGTCAACATAGATTTTTTTCCTGTTTGTTTTAGTCTTATGTTTTTTTATTGATTACTGATGTGTGAGCCTAATACTCACAATATGTATTGCGGTTTTATCAAATCATTTTTTAAGGTGGTAGTGCTGCTGCTTTGCAGTAAGGAGACTGTGGAAGATTGTGGGTTCGCTTCCCGGTTCCTCCCTGTGTGGATAGCACTTTGAGTACTGAGAAAAGCGCTATATATATGTAATGATTATTATTATTATTATTATTATTATTATTATTATATCATGTCTCTACTTTAAATTCCATATGTTAGAGGACTATACTGTTTTTTTTTAATATAATAATGTTTTCAGCACTTATAAACTGTGACAATGAAAAAGTACTGAAAGAGTTGTTGTACTTTACAATGACATCAATTGATGGCAATTTATGCAAGTTTGTAAAACTGTCTCAAAAAATTACCAATTAGTGGTCCCGCTGAGCAATCTGATTGGTCTGTTAGACTTTGGTCTGATTGGTCAGTTTTGCTTTTGCTGTTCTGTCAAATGTGATTGAGATAGGAAGCACCGGACAACAGAGGTTGAAAAACACAAAGATACAGAGGAAAGACACAGGAAGAACGCTGAGAGTTGCCTTCAAACACAGGAAGAGGAAGTATTTGCAAGTACATGAATAATTTTTTCACCGTAGGTGATTGGGGCCCGACTACAATTGGTGGTAGTTAAAATGCAGACAGGATATAAGCAACAAGTCTCAAACAGTGTCTGAGAAGCAGGATTTATGAGAATGCAATTTAGAGAGACAGGTTTAGACAAAGGACGGCACGGTGGCGCAGTGGTAGCGCTGCTGCCTCGCAGTTAGGAGACCCAGGTTCACTTCCCGGGTCCTCCCTGCGTGGAGTTTGCATGTTCTTCCCGTGTCTGCGTGGGTTTCCTCCCACAGTCCAAAGACATGCAAGTTAAGTGGATTGGTGATTCTAAATTGGCCCTAGTGTATTTGTGTGTGTCCTGTGGTGGGTTGGCACCCTGCCCAGGATTGGTTCCTGCCTTGTGCCCTGTGTTGGCTGGGATTGGCTCCAGCAGACCCCTGTGTTTGGATTCAGCGGGTTGGAAAATGGATGGGTTTAGACAAAACAAGGATACTGAAGAAAGGCATAGGATGAGTGCTGACAGTACATGTAAGGTTTGGGGTTTTAACCCCAGAAAACCATCCTTTAATAAATTCCACACTGGCTCCAGGAATTGGATGACTCTATCAGTACTATATGGGATTTTAAATATATTGCAGGAGACACACACATATAGACAGATGTTACATTTCTGTGTATTAGTAAGAAAAAAATTCACTGTTATTTGTAATTATTCTCCAAGGAGGAAAAAAATGGTGAATTAAACAATTTACATTTCAATGGAAAGGATATATTGTACATTATCATAAACAGTTAAACAATTGCAGTCATCCTTAATTATAAAAAATGCTAAGCTCATTAATCATAACAGGTTTAGTGACATAGTGCAGTAGAAATCCGGAAGGGGATTGCTGTAGGACATATGAAGGACAATGTTTGCTTTAATCATAATAGATGCTCTCAATTACACTTGTGACTGGAATCCACTTAAAATATTAAAGAGATTACATTTAACATTACTTTGGTCATAGCTATTCTGAACTTTATTCTTGCTTAGGGCTGTATGTTCATATGTGGGTTCTATGTTTTATGCTGTTGGATGTAGACATGTTTGCTCTGCATTATTTTTGTTCCTTATGTCCAAGTTTTTATTAAATGTAAGACACACCATATTTACAGAATATGAATAGTTCATACAAGAAAGCACATTTGTATAACTCCCAACTATGCAACTACAAACTATTACTCTTCACTGTTAATCATTTTTCTTTTAACACTCTGTGATGCCCTGGACACGCAGCCATGGTTCCCTTTCTATATCCAAGGCACTATTAGACATTACTGAGACAAAACTGTGGCAAGTGAAGAGACAAAGACAGTTGCTCTGTGTTCAAACTGTAAATTTTATTAGTGTTTAACACTAGAAACCCTGAAGCCTACAAAAAACTTTGTAACCCCGGGCCACCTTAAATTCCTTTGTACCTCCACATTAGCATCTTTTGTTTTGCAAATGTGTCGATCAGCACAAGCAGCAAGCAGACTGCTGATGCATACCCCACCCCCATCGACACAGCTCAAGTCTTGTTTATCTGGGTGTGAGGTGCCTACAGATGTAAAGGGTAAATAATATATTATTTGGAATACATGCATTTCATGTGTGTTCCATATGTACAACAATCTATGTAAATGTAGGATGACAGGAAATGCAAGAAATGTTGAACACATACCTAAAATAGGAACTTTTTTCATGTTATAGTACTAACAACAGAAGTTTGACATAAAATGTGTAATGTTTGAAGACTGAAGTCCAAATAGCAAATCAACATTTTCACAAAAGGTACACAAAAAACAAGTCTACTGCTTTTATTCAAGAATATAACTGAAGAAAAAGAAATCTGGTAAAGGTACATTGCTGACACAACTGCTTGGGTGGTGCAGTGGTAAAAACTGCTGACTCATAATCAAGAGGTCCCAGGTTTGATTCTGGGTGCTTCCCTTAATTACCATTTTGAGTAATCAGCTACTTTTATTGTTACTATTGTACAATAAAAACATACATTTTATTTCAGTCTGTAACAGCGAGTGTAAATTTATGGTATTTGTAAAGGTTAGTGGGTTTTTTTTTTAATTCAGTTATATTCTCTTAGTTGCATTCACACTCCCCCAGATCTGACACTGCTGTTTTCAAATAAAGACGTGCTTTAACAGAGGTGAACTCAGATGATGATGAGGGTTTTACATCGGAGAAAGAGAACAGAAGCTCTCCCCACAAGAAACAACCACTCACATATAAGAACAACACAGCTGCACTAGGCATAAAAGCCAAAGATGGCACCGTTTGGATGCATCAAAAGGTTGGGTGTCCACCTGCCAGTCAGACTGCCCCACACGTGTCCTTCAACGAAACAGCACGGCTTACAGAGCTTGCCAAGGTATCGTGCAAAGCCTAGTTTGTGATTATGTTTTGTGATGGTCTTTATATGAAAAACATTTATATGTTACTTTTATGAAAGGTATATTGAATTTTGTTTACCTATATTTATGTACTTATCTTCCTACAGTGTAAAGTCACAAGTATTTTGCAGAGCTTCTTGTGTTTGATCAACACAGGCATGCTGACCAAATATATGTGCAATGCTACTTCAGTACGCAAATGACTTTAGCTGCAGATTGAAGCTTCTGTCATGCTCTATGCAACTGTTGTTTCGGATCTGCCTTTGTCCAGTAACAGTTTCATAAGCTTTTTGACCTTAGTCTCGGAAAGTCTTTGTCCCATGGGACGACAGGGATCTTTTACTGAATAAGGAGTAGCATTAATTAAGAAGATGATTAGAATGACAACCTGCAGCCACTGCGGCCTACCAGGACCGGATTTGGACACCCCTGCCCTACACGTAGGGCAAGAGACAGCAAATATTTTTTATTTATTATATTACTTTTCTTTGACAGGTACCATGGCTAGAACTTTATAAATCAGCTGCACTGTTCAGTGTTCATTCTCTGAAAGTCAAAAACGTACAGGGTATTTGACTTTCAGAGACAGAAATCTACATGGTCACTTCTTATGGATCTGAGGAAAGAGGTGAAAAAAGAGATTATAGATATCTAGGACCCACCTCTGATAATAATGTAAATTGCAAGATTAATACCCAAAGTATGTATTCTAAATGTTGGATTGTTCACATTGGAAATGGGTTATTATGATGTATATTTCGAGCAGCATGATCCAATCTGTTACTATGGTTAGCTCCACTACATAGTTAAGTCACTTGACAAATTGAAATCTAAAGAAACTCCAGCAGCTTTCCAGATAGACAGCCAAAATTATTGATGTGGATGACCTGATAAGCTTGTGCCAGAGGGCATTGCTGAAGAAACAGGGAATCGTCTCAGATGATGACAGCGACCCATTATGTGCAGTGTTTACTTCAGCAGATCAAGGAGGATAGTCTCCCTAACAACTCACACAAGCTGTTCCAGGGATTCCTTTTTTTACTATGCCATATGGCTTTTTAACGAATGGCATCAGCAGCAGCAAATACTTAGCAGCAAACAATGTGTCCATATAACCATGGTCCATGATGAAGCTATGTAATTCTTCAAGAATTGTTTTTTTAATAAATTTCAAAAGGTTGTTTAAAATATAGTGGAATGCTTTTGAGTGGTTTTGTGTGGTTTGTAGCTTTAAATGTCTCCCTGTGATTTTTATCTCTCTGCATTTGCCTTTGAAGAAAAATGGCCTGTTGTTTTATGTAAACGTGACTAAAAAAAAATGTAATATTTTGTTTTGTTTAAATAATATGCTTATGGTTACCATTCTATTTTACAGTGAGTATTCAGTAACATTCATTGCCATGCGTACTTGAGCGTAATGGTTGTAAATTTTGGAGGGATCTAATGTCACGTTTTTTTACTGTATGAGCCTCATACTCCTCAGATGGTGATGTGAATACTCAATGATTGACTGATAGTAAAAGTTCTGCTGTTTTCTCTTAATAGTCAGTTGCAATTATTTTACTTACTGTGATACATTTGTCAAAAACTTAATATCAAAACTTTCTAATTTTCCTAATACAAATCAAAGCTTTGTTCTGCGCAAGATATTCTTTTGAGTTGTATCCCAATAGGCCTAGTGGATCAGTGGTTAATACTGATGTCTCATAGCTACGTGAACCTGGCTTAACCTTTGTGCCAGTTACTATCTATGTGGAATCTGCATGTCTTCCTTTTGTTCCATGTTTGCTTGTAGGGGAATGTGATTATATTCTTGTGCTTTAAAATGTTAAGATGGATCATAGACAATGTTTCATGTTGTTAAACTAAACTGTGGAATGGTCTGCCTGCTACTATAAGAGACGCCCCTTCAGTCTCAGCTTTCAAATGTCAGCTGAAGACTCACTACTTCAGTTTAGCATATCCAGACTGCATCTCTGTTGTTGGTCTTTAGCACTAAAACCTAAGTAATAAGATAGTTATAATTTTCTACTAACCCTCGCCTATTCTGTTTCTCTTCTCGGTACTCAAATGTGGCACTTGGTGCCACTGTCCACCTGCCTAGTGGTTTTGCCTGCCTAAGGTAAAGTCATCTCTGATCAAGGATCACAAGAATCGTTTGGAAGAGGGGTCCTTTCATCAGATTGGCTGGCCCAGTACTGACTCAGCTGAGGAATGGCCAATTGGGGGAGGCAGCTTGATGGCTGAGGACTCCAGGACTCTTAACAAATACAAAACGTAATATTTTTATTTTATCGTTATACTGTATTGTGGATTACTTGTGTTTTGTTCTGTGTAGTGTATTGTATTGATCCCCTTCTCTTTGACACCCACTGCACATCCAACCTACCTTCTTAGAGAGTCAAAGCTGGGGGCTGTCAAGGGGCAAGGCCTGTTAAAGCCCATTGCGGCATTTCTTGTGTGATTTTGGGCTATGCAAAAATAAATTGTCTTGTATTGTAAACTGAAAGTTCTTTTATTTTGTTTTGCATTTGCACTTTCATTTCTGTAAAAACAGTTAGATGGAAGTATAGATAGATAGATTCTGCTTTTGGCATATTAAGCAGGCTTAAGAATGTTAAAGACTATAATGACTGAATAAACGTTTATTGCCTGATCCTGTAGTAATTGAGTGATTATTAATTTGGTTAATTAATCATCAATCTTACCTTTGGCAACATTAGTAATTCACTAAATACTTCTGCAAAGTTCCTACTTTATTTACCTTACCTTTCTCTGTTGTATGGTGGGGTGTCCGGGGTTAGACTTAAATCAAGGTTACTAAGGCATGCTTGTTTTAAGGAACAGAATAATATAATTTGTTAATAAACACATGGATTACAGAAGTATTATAACTGTACATATATATATGACATATAAGACAGGACACAGACAGACTAGACAGACAAATTTGTAAAATATAGGCTGGCTGTTTACTGCTTATTTACAGTTGTTGGCAAAGATAATTAGTTTTTACAATACCAAGTCTTTACAAATGATGTCCGATGTTGTGTGGAGTTATTACTTTATTTTGGTCCTGGTTTAAGTGGAGGATTCCTCATGTATTGGAGTGCACTCTTCTCTTTGCTTCAAGATCCCTTGTCCTTGCCTTCCTTACTCACCTTCTGCTGTCTTCTCTGCAACTTCATGGAGAAAAGCATTACTTTCTTGAAGTAATGGCTGCTTCTCAGCAGACAGGGCTCAGTGTTTAGCTTGGTACACTAGATCTCAGCTTTCATGTCTACAAAAGAGAAGAATGGGTCACCTTTCCAGTTCTCAAGTGAGAGAGTGGCTCACAGCTTGTTAGTTTCTGAAGACAGTGCCCCTGGGAAGAATCTCAGAGTTCTTTCGTATTTCCTCCAGAATTTTAGTGGGGGTGCCCCATGTGAATTCCTGAACTTCTCACCTAGTTTATAAAGGAAGGTTGAACCTTCTCCTGATTGAATTAAAGTTTCAGTTGAAAAATCAGTGTTGTAATTGGTGAGTTAGCCTGTCCATCCTGGTGTTCTCATACTCCTCTTGCCATGTGTATGACTCCTTGTCATGGCACATATATTGTAGAAAGGAACTATAATGACCTCTTTCAAGTTTGGGGACTGCCACCATGGTAATCCCCTATTGTCTTCATTTATCTAATTTAGCATCCTGACTCATTCCTATTCTGTATGAAAATGCCACGTATTGGTCATAATTTGTGGTACCACCTAAGAACCATTCTTAACATTTATTACATACCAACATGTTAAGTTTATTGAACAACATCACAACATATAAACACCACATGAACAAACATTTATAGATTATAGAAATGCAGCAGAGACAATCCCAGTCTTTTTTTTAGGAAGCCAGCTATGGAATTTGAACCTGCAATCTAGTAATCTCATAGCCTACCTTCTTAATTGCCTAAAGCTATTGAGGCATCAATAAATGGCCAAATGAACGCTTAGGAAAGCAGAATTTAAAGCAGAGAATATTCAGTTCTCTGAAAGGCATTAGAGATCACACTGTGAACACTACTTTCAGTTCTGGTCACATCTTGCTAAGAATATTGAAGCATTAGAAGAAACGCACAGTGTGCAGAAGCTAATCTTTGATTTGAAGAGAGTGGATTACATTGATAGTCTCAAGAAATGAGATCTCTGAAGGCTCAGCAAGGGTTTCACTGATGTTACTTGGATAGAATTAGCAGGGTTAATGGCTGAATTTTCTTTTACAAGAAACAAACAGCAATGGAATAAAATGGGAAAAAGTAGTTTCAGGACAAAGGGACCTTGTAACACCTTATCCACAGAAAATGTTACCAATTAAAATACAAAGACATCTAGAGGCTCTGGGCACTATTAAGGCCAGATTGACGATGCACAATCTATAAGAGACAAAGTGAGCTGGAAGGTTATTCTGATGAATCTGAAATCTTTGTTTGAATATTTTGCTTTTATTACACTCATTGGATATAAAACAAGTATTTTAAAAGTAATAGTAAAAGTAGATAGTTAGGTGTAGTTTCCTGCATCACATAACATTCTCAAGCCTGATTCATACGTCAGGATCGCTGGGGGTATACCAACCTATACACGCAGCACTGGAGCCTGAACACATCTGGACAGGACACGAAGTTAGGTCAAGTCAAGTCACTTTATTTCCACATCACTTATCACAAATGTACAGGTGAATGAAAAACTTGTGTGAAAGGTCCACAGCAGTTTTAGTGCAAATTTACACAATAGAGTATACTGAGGATTAATGAATACATTTAAATATCAATTTACTAATCACAAACTGCACACTAGTGTTTCCTCCTCAGAAGGAAATTTGGCTATATGCAGAAACTCGATAGATAGATAGATAGATAGATAGATAGATAGATAGATAGATAGATAGATAGATAGATAGATAGATAGATAGATAGATAGATAGATAGATAGAGCCACACTATGGTCTGAACACACACTAGAAAGACTAAAAAGCCTGTAAGACACTTTTCATGACACAAGTCTGCTGAATGATTGGTTGACTGATAGTCATTAGTGTTAGTGTGTCAGAGAGAGGATGTTCATAATGGCACTCAGTTTTGTTTTCAAATTCACCTTTGCTACAACCACCAGATGTTTCAGTGGCCTTCTGTTAAGTGATGTTACCAGCCCAGCACACCATAGTGTAGAAAATCGTACTGGCCATCACAGAGTTGTAGAAGATATGAAGGATGTCACTACCACTACCCACATTAAAGGAATGCAGTCTCCTAAGAAAAAAGAGTTTGCTCTGCCCTGTCTTATATAGTTCCTCAGTGTTGCGAGACCAGTCCAACCTGTCATTGATGTTGACCCTCCAAGTACTTGTAGGAGTGCACTGCCTCTACATCCACTCCTTGAATAGTGACAGAACACAGAGACGCTTTGGTGTGGCGAGATTCAGTAACCAGTTCCTTGGTTTTGTTGATATTAAGATGCAGACAGTTCTGTCTGCACCAAGAAACAAAGTTCTCCTCCTGACTCATCTCCTCTGTCTCATCACCTTTATCAATACACCCCATAAGTGCAGAATCATCTGAGAATTTCTGCAATTGACACAACCTGGTGGTGTACAGAGTGAAGAGTATAGAAGACCGGACTGTTCCTTGTGGTGTTCCAGTATTGCTCATATCCATATGAAGGCAAAGGACAACAAACATTTCACATACAGTTTTTTTAGAATTGTCAATGCTGATGAAACCATCAGTGGCTCTGTGTACAACTCCTACCCAACAATTGTACTAATAGATATGGTTTAATATTGTAGCTTATATATTGTTGAATTAAAATTCAACAAAACAAAAGAAGTGGTGGTGGACTTTACTTGTGACAACAAATCATTCTCACCTTTAGACATCCATGGCCAGATGGTAAAGGTTGTGGAGAAATTCTAGTTCATATATTTGTTATGGTAAAGAAAACTCACCAAAGGCTGCTGCAGTCCTTTTTTGAGATAATTAAATGAGAGAGGGTTAAGGGAGACATAACTATTTTCTGCTGGTTTGTTTTCAAAAGTCTTCTGACCTTTTCTTCCATGGTTTGCGATGGCAATAACTCGGCCTGGAATAGAAAACAACTAGGAACAGCTGTGTTTTTGATTCCCACCTTGCCTATCCTCTGTTCACTTGCTTTATGTGTAGTAAATAACTTAGCTTAATCAAAACCAGGACTACTACTTTGCTGACTCACAAGATATGATGTGCATGTATCTCACATGTTGACCTTAAGAGTATTCTATACTAATTTAATTTATACTTTATTGGTACAACGTTAACCATATTTCACATTTTTATGAAAGTAAAGTACTTATGTGATATAGCGGGCACATGTCTCCAAACGAATGGCGAGTTTTTAATAAATAATCCAGTTGGCCGTGTCAGTCTCCATAGGTGCACTTGTACAACTGCAGGGAGTTGATGAAGTAATTGGGGCGAGACGCACCTGCACGTGAAGTTGATATCATTCTCAATTGCTTCATTGGCTTCCTGCAGTGCATGATTCAGACGCTGTGCCCACGGAGCTATATAAGTATGGGCTTGCACAAAAGCAGGTAGAGTGATAGTGCAGCATTGGGGCAAAGAGAGAGAGAACTATTTAGCTGGCTAAAGAGAGAGAAGGTGATATGGTCAGAACTCCTGTGGCGGAGCGAGGGATCGGCGCTCTAGAGAGGGATTGTACCCACTGATTGTACTGAGGAGTGAGTGTGATCGAGTGGGCATCCTCTCCAGGAATTCAAGGGACGACTGCGCGGGCGTGAAGGATGACAAGAGGACAACTGACCCCAAGAGGTCTGGCAGACACAGATGGAGACAGCCAAGACGGGGGTCAGGATTGAGAGAACCGTGGCTACTGAAGTCTCTCCAGCTAAACAAGCAATGAATGAGCTGGAAGACTTGGAAGGAGTTGGGCTTGGCTCGTATAACCTAATGACTGTTGCTGGTTTTTAGTCTTGTAGTCTTGCTTTTAGCCTGGTTTTAATTACTTGGATTTTTTTTACTGTTTTTCTGGATTATTTAGGAACTTTGAGATCTGCATGTTTGGACACAAACTGTTGATTTTTTATTGATAATAAAAGCACTTTTGAACTTTGCACCATCCCCTTGCTTAGCATGTGTTTTGTCCCCATCTGTCAGCTCATTCGGTTACATTATCAATATTGTTGAGTTCAAGAGGCTCCCAAAACAGGAAGAGGGAGCATGGAGTAGGACCTACACCGTCACAACTTAGTCCTTAGATATTTAGTTATTGTTGGTTTTGTTAACTCCCCATTTTTTGTTTTGGTTGCTTAACTACTTTAGTTCAGTAAAAAATATAAATCTGTTTCTAGGTTGTTTTTATTATTTTTGTAATCTTTTTATATTATTATATATGTTACTATTTCAATTTCTATTATTACTGTATTGATGTTATTTTGCTATTTTATATGCATGCTCTGGTTCAATCTCAGTGGGGTGATTCCTCAGTGGGGAGGTGGCAATCATTGATTTCAGAAGCAAAGAACACCCCTCTCATTTTTTGATTATTGCTTTTTTCACTTTATATTTAAGTATTTGTGTGCTGGGCTGGTAACATCACTTTAGAAGAGGCACCCACCAAATCAACAATTAAAAGGGCAGGCTCAGCTATAGGACATACTCTGGACCCCTTTGAGGTTGTTGCGAATGAGAGGATTAAAACAAAACTGAGTGTCATTGTGAACAATGCTACACATCCTCCCTCTGACACACTAACACTGAGGACTTTCAGCCAACAAATTATTCAGCAGAATTGTATCAAGAAATGCTATGGGGCTCCTTTATACCAACTGCAATATCCCTGCATAATGCCTTACTGGGACATTTGGCTTACTGGCAAATTTAATAATTTAGTAATTCATCTTAAAACACATAAACTTAGTCAGTCAGTCATCATCACAAAAAAGGACACAAAAAATTAATACTTAAACAATAAAGACATGTTTTTAAGTTTGTCTATGTATTTTAATAGTGTCAAAATAAGAATATTTAACAACTTAGGAAATGTACACATAGAGTAACATTCAGGTGTGACTTAGTTATCTGAAAGAGCGTTTTTTTTGTTATTTATTTGCTTCATCAAAGAGACAGATGTCATATTTGTATTTTTTAAATACTTTGTCACAGGGTATATGTGATGAGTGATAGAGATTTCCTCAGATCTTCACGCCTCTATTAGTATAGGGTTGCATAAGCCGTAGCCACACACTCTACTTTTTGATTACCTTGTGCTGAATACCGAAAATCTGTTTGCCAAAAAAAGTGCCTTTCGTGCATGCAAAAGAGGAAAATACTGTAGACAATATATTCAGGTTGAAATAACCTCTCATAAGTTAAATCTGAAACTGTGAACTTACCTGTTAAAATAAATTCCTGCTAAATTAAAAATTCTGCAGAGTATTTATCTATCATTTTTAAGGACTGACTTTGGCCAGGATAGATATGGTACCCTTTGATCTATCCATCCACTAAACTCACTTATTAAGGGCAGGGGACAGCTTGCTCCTATCCTAGTAAGCAACAGGTGTCAGCAGGAGCAATTCCTGGACGAAGCACCAGTCCATCATAAAGTGTCACATACACAGTCACATATCAGGGGATGATTTAGCATTGCCAGTTCACCTAACCTGCGTGTCTTTGGACTGGGAGATAATCAGAGACTACCAGTATGGATCTACATGCAAACTCCACACAGGGAACACCGAGATGTGATTCCCTGACTCCTTACTACAAGATAGCAGCACTACCACTACATCTATTGATAAATGCAATAACCGTGGCTTTAAACATTTAGGATAACAATACACTTCAGTTGAGACGTATTTTAGTAACATAGTACATCCATTGGTGGGGAGCAGGCCTCCACGGCCACTCCTTAAATGATGTCAAATGTCAGTAATATCTCAAGTTCATATTCACTGAGTTTTTTTTTCAGCATTCTTATTGTTTGAAAGCATAAATGTCACTCAGGAACATCGCAAAATGTATATGGTGATTAGGTCATTAATATTCAAAAAGGGCATTTGTTAGGCTATACATGGTTACTGGTGGGAGGTGACAGGGAGGGCCTAAAAGCATGTGCATGCACACATACAGTACATTTAAAATGATTCAAGATTTATAAAGGAACTTGGCTTAGGACCTGCTATATGTGTAAATCTTTTTTTTGTTGTTGTGTGTACCCCATTTTTGCCTTTCTAGCATAAGTAAAATTTTAGTATGGAATCTAAGTAAAATGTTACACATGAGGCCCCAGGAGTACTGGTTTCCATCTCTGTTGGCATACATTTTTGAAGTGTCTCACAGCACAGAAAAAAATTTTCAACATTGTTGGAAGAAACTTCAGGGTTAAATCTCTAATATTTAATGCTAATTATGTAAAAAATATTTTTAAAAAAATACAGTTCTGCTTCATGTTGTAATTTCCCCAGCATTGACTGCACTGTTCACCTTGACATCAGACTAGAAGCAAAATACCTCTTAGCTGAACAGTCTATTACCTGTACAATATGCATCCCAAGTCTTATTAACAAAGTGAAGTAATTCGTAAGGATAATATTCAGGGATGTATTCACACAGTGTAGAATAGTGCCTAAAAATTTGGATCACAAATAACAAGGTTCATTCAGCAATGTCGACTCCAAATTCAAAGTGGGACTCCAACCGTGGATCTTGGACTTCCACTACTTCAATTTTATTTACGCAGTATATACAGTTTTACAATTGTAGTCTTCTAAGGTGCTTTAGATACAAGGAACTACAAAAAAATGCAATGTACTGCATTTTATTGACTTACCTATGGCTTATTTGTTGTTTGATAATTGATGGATGGTTGTTTTAACTAGCATTTTTGCTTAGTAACTAAGAGGCTAAACAGTAAACCACAAGAGTGCTAGTTTAATCCCCATTTCTAACTCATTATGTGACCCTCCATCAGTCACTTAACTTGCCACGGATTTGAGGACAGTATGGAATTTTAGTTAATAAATAATAATCTTTGAAGACATCTTATACAATTTATAATCTTTGAAGACATCTAAATCAACCTAATACAACTATATACATACATGAAACTGAAATAGAATAAATTACTGAATTTAGGATTGAATGTAACTCAAAAGTTAACTAAATGTAGCTTAATTCTTAAGCACATGAGGTCTGTTCCTCATCTTAGAGAAGCCACCAACGGGATTCTCCAAGCTTTAAATGAGGTAAATGAGTAATGGACACCCATCTAGAAACTGAGAAAAAACTAATGGGAAAACCCAAACACCCCTCCTATGAAGTGGTGATAAGATCAACAGAATGATCCATAAACACCCCTCCTAAGGAAGCAATGTTCAGAATAATGGGAGAATGAGTCAAAAATTACTTGTGGCTTTAGTTGATTGGATAAGGTGATGAGGTGATGGTAGTAGAAAAGTATATGATGATATGTTTACTTGATTGCTCACTCCATGGACTGAGACATTTGTGCATACCTCTGTACCAATAAAAAAATTTTCTGTATTCTCATCTTGGCTTCCATGGCTGCCTTCTTTTAAAGATGGATGGAAAGTTTTGTCCATGACAGCAGAGAAATGAAAACAATTGTGTGATATGCTGCTGAGTCATAGGTCATTTTGAAATAAAGACTCATTTTAACAAATAGGTGCAATTGTCTAGGAAAACAAGAAGTTGCCCTAATTCCTCAAAGCTCTGGTAACTTGGGTACAGTTTCTGTCTGTGCTTACTCGTTGTGTCCTTAGTCAGAGTTGTTACAGAATGAGATCTTAGTGCCTTTTTACAGTACCTGTATGTCCATAGCACAGCAGTCAGTATTATTAGACTTCGAGTTTGGGCTGGGTTGGTGAGTCAGAGGTTTCCCTTGTTGTCTGGTGCACGTGTCCCTTTAGTTGCAAAAAATTACACCTTTTGTGTACGTAACACAGACTTTCCAGAGCGTCTGGCACTTGAGTTACATAAACAGCGCCTCTCAGTGTCCGGCCGCATATGTCACCTAATGCAGAGTTTCCCAACCTGTGGGCTGCAGTAGAATCCCCAACCCAAATAATCACACTTGATTCGCTGCAGTGGCATTGCAGGTGGGCCACAGACAACCATCCCCCACCTCTAACAATAGTGCCTAATTCACCATGACTGATCCCAGACTACCCCTCCCAATCCTGCACATGCTCAATTCACTGATAGAGTTTAGCTATGAACCTCTAGAGATCTTCAATTGGAGCCAGGGTTACCAGATCCTGGGAATATTTCCAACCCAATGAATGAGGCTGTTCACAACCGGGGAAGTTTTGGGGTTATAGATGTCCGGGTTGGGCACTCCTTGGAGATTTTCTCCTGTTGACATCTCTCTCAGGCCAAACGCTTTGTGATTTTAAAATCCTGGACATACAAACAGCCACGGTAGTGTATTATATATAAAGATCTGCCATCTTTGTTTTCTTTTTTGCAAGTGTCACTTGAGAACTGCATTTTAGTTAATGACACCAAACTTCTTTTTATTAATCCTTGCATGTTTTTGATATGGGAACACTTTATTTTTCACCTTTTCACAACTTCTTGTCTGTGTCTTTTAATCTCTTGACATTAATAACCTTTGGTCCATTAACTACAAGAGCCCGGAATGTACCATAGCACCCGTTCCCACTACACATTGTCTTACAGAAGATAGCACAAAGTGGATGATTTATGGATGAATATTTTGGTGGTTTATTTACAGTTGTTTCGGAGAGTATTTTCTGTTTTGAAACACTATGTTCTCCTTTCAATCAATTAATAGAAGCCTTAAAGCCCCCTTGTCATTTATAGTTTGTCAATAAACAAATCATACTAGTTTTCAGTACTTTTGCTTCTCCAGGATAGCAACAAATTAATCTGCCACTTGTATAAGCAGGTATGGTCAAGTCACTTCGCTCTCATGCTGCAGGCCAGTGGGACCACCGAAGCAGAAGAGACACAGGCATCCCAAGTAAAAGGCATCCACTTAACAGTTGATTGATTCTAGAAAGGAAGTCAATGGATGTATTAATGGGCAAGAACTTAAGTGAAGCGTGAATATTTAACTTTCATGTGGTGTAAAATTTCCAGTGCTGTTTACTTTAATAAAAGACATGTAAGCCTGTTACAACATTTCAGAGTGTATTAAACAACTAATGTTTGTCGATAGTTCATGAAAAAAAAATAAAAATGAATCCTTTTACTCTATTTGCACACGTTTTCATATTTTGAGCAGAGGTGAACATACTTTGGTTCTGTATTTATTCTGAGTGCAGATTGTCCCATTAATTCAGCCTGACACCTCCTTTAACAAATCATACCCAGCAGAAAAACTGACAGCTCTTTGAAATGATGCTAACCTTCAGCAACAGCTTTATGTCCTTTCACTGTATGAACCAGATTAAAGGTTAAACCTGTTGCCTACAGCATTTGTCGCCACTCGTTTCATTTTAATGTCAATTTACCAGCACAGTGGTTTGAAGACACAGTGTACAATTACAAAATAACACATCTGTTTATTCGACATGGATACAGGTGGATCAGAACATAAGGAAGGCTGAGAGGCAGGCTGAACATATACATTTGGGGGCTGTGAAATGTCCATGAATCATATTATGGACTTTGTCTTACCTTGAATGATTAAATTGAACTGCAGTATTGCAAATTAATATGATCCATCCATCCATTATCCAACCCGCTATATCCTAACTACAGAGTCACGGGGGTCTGCTGGAGCCAATCCCCGCCAACACAGGGCATAAGGCAGGAAACAAACCCCGGGCAGGGCGCCAGCCCACCACAATAATATGATGATCTTGTTAAAATTTTTGTTTTCCCATTTTATGGAACCAAATGTATAAGAGATATTTAAACTGTCCAGGTAAGAGGCCTCTTGGTTTCTTAGTCTGAAGTTTTGTCAATGAACAGAAGTGCAGTGTAAGCTGGGGAAGTTGGAACACTAAACAGGACTTTAGAGGTTGTATTTTCATCATTTTATACTTTTGTTTGCTTAGCTGGGAATCTTACAAAACTGACCATCAGCCTTCTCATTATACCAATACAAAAACATATAAGCTTTCAGGATTTATTTTTAAAGTCGGTGTTACCACACATTGTGTCCTGTTTAGGTCAGAGAAGGGCAGAGCCGATACTGAAGGGGCTCCCCTTGCTAGCCCCTCTCTCAGCTGTTGTTGTAAAACTGCCAAAAGTCTCCATTACTCACTATGTCCTTGATTTACTTGAGAGTACATAACTTGCAACAAACAGTGCCTGACAGTGGAATAATCATCATCATCATACTACTTCTGTTTGAGCTAAATAAAGATTTAAAGCACACCCAAGTTGTATGATTTTGTGCATTGCCTTATACTGATCAACCACAATGTTAAAACCGCCATTGGGTAGGTGCATCTTGTGATGCCAAAACAGCTCTGGCACGTTAAGGCATGGACTCCACAAAACCTCTGAAGATGCCCGGTGTTATCTGGTATCAAGACATTAGCAACAGACCATTTTAAGTCCTGTAAGATGTGAGGTGGAGCTTCCATCAATTGGACGTGTTTTTCCTGCACATCCCACATATGCTTAATCAGGAAATTTGGAGGCCAAATTGGAAGAGAATGTCATGAACTCTTTGTCATGATCCTCAAACCATTTCTGAACAATTCTGGATGCATTATTCTGCTGAAACAGGCCACTGCCATCAGGGAATATCATTGCCATGAAGTGGTGTATGTGATCTACAACAATCTTTAAGTAGGTGATATGTGTCAAAGTAACATCCACATGAATGCCAGGAGTACCAGAAATTTCCCAGCACAACATGCCCCAGAGCATACATTTGCCTTCTTCCCATAGTGCATCCTGCTACCATCTCTTTTCCAGGTAAATGGCACATACACCCGACTGTTTACATAATCTAAAAGAAAACAGCACTCATTAGACCTGGCCACTACTCCATGGTCCAGTTCCGACGCTTATGTGTTCATTGTAGGCACTTTTTCCGGTGGACAGGGTATCAGCAAGGGCACTGTGACCAGTGTAAGGCTACACAACCTCGTACACAGCAAAGCTGTGATGCAATGAGTGTTCTGTGATGGTGTGGGCTAGCTCCATGCTCCCACTTCTGTTTTTGAGAGCCTCGTGAACCTGACACAGTCGATAACGTAACCGGATGAACCAGCAGATGAGGACACTCACACAAAAAGCATGGGGTAGGTACATAAAAGTGTCAAGTGCTTTTATTAAAACAAAAATTGTGCAGTGCAAAAAGTTCAATAAATAAATAATCCAATTAAATTAAGTGAAGGGGGTTAAAATCAGTCAAGCAATCCATTAAAATGAGGTTAAAACTGAAAAAATCATTTTCCGATGCATCTCCTTAATATGACCCTCTCCTCAGCCCAACCCCAAGCGGGTCCTTGCAGCTGAGGTGACAACACATCAGCAGAACGGCCTACTTTCTGCACCTGTTTCTAGACTTGGACCCCTGCAGCCTTCTATGGTCCCCTGCAGGGCACTACACTAAGCCTCTGACTCCTGCTGCCTGGCTTACATCCCTGTGGACAACAGCTTCCCCACATGACACCTCAATGAGCCTTACATTCCCCTGCAGCCTTGCTGCCTCTATCCCATGAGTTGCTCCAATTGAGCAGCGTGTATGTAATTCCACCTTCCAGGTTGCTCAGCTGGAGTGACCATCAGCCCCTGAGTGTTGGCCATGGGCTCCTTCAAGAGACTTCCTCCTGGCCGTCTGCCCTTTCTTTTTGGCGTTCTTGATCTTTTGCTCTGGTACTCTGTGCCTCCTGCGTTCTCTCTCCATCCTTTAACTTCTTTTCATTTTCTTTCGGTTATCTTCGATCTGTCTTTTTCATATGTTGGGTCTTTCTTATAGGTCTCTGTGGGTGTAGGGTCTCAATCACGCACCGCAGGAAGCCAATGAAGCAATTGAGACAGACCACACCTTCACAGTGGTGCGTCTCGCCCCAATTACTCCACCAGCTGCTAAGTGCGCACACCCATGGAGAAGCAGCAAGCCAATCATTTATTTATTTATTAAAATTGGCCCTCTTTTTCTGAGCTGTGGATTCATGATACCACCGGCCAGCATTACGTTTTTCAGTAATTTTTGCTACAAATAACTACCCCATATAAAAATGCAAATAGCTAAAGAAGAAGCTGTTTTGTGGGATCAGACCAGATGGACTAGCCTTCACTCCCTTGGGCACCCACTGTCCTTTCTTCAACCACTTTTGGTATGTACTAACGACTGCATACTGGGAACAATCCACAACACCTGCTATTTTAGGGATGCTCTGATCTAGTGGTCTAGTCATCACAATTTGGACCTTTGTCAAAGTCACTCAGATCCTTAAACTTGCCCATTTTTCCTGCTTCCAACACATCACCTTCAAGAACTGACTGTTCATTTGCTGTGTAATATATCCCACCCCTAGGCCGGTGCCACTGTAATGAGATAAGCAATGTTATTCACTTCACCTGTTAGTGGTTTTAATGTTGTGACTGATCAGTGTATATACGCTCTGCTGGTTTTAATGCAAATAAATATATTTTACAAGTGACAGCATAAAAGTCAATGCCTTTGTCTGATTGTTATTCATTGTAGCACTTGAGGACATTTGGGTATAGTACTCCATAGATGGTAAAACTGGGTTGAAGTAAAGCCTTGCAAATAAAAGATAGAGTCTGTGTCAGCAGGCAGCCTGCCTTGGGTTGAATATTCAGGGTACAAGAAGGACAGTAAGATTGGTAAGAGGTTACACATAACAGTTTTATAGCTAATCTTAACATTTCTTCCTATCCACTATTAAGAAAAGAACCTAAAAGGTTAGTTGGTACCTTTTTTGTTTGGTGATCTAATAGCATGATACATGTTTGTCTTCTGTTTGAAAATAATATTCTTTGGTGTATGCATAATTAGAGCAGAGTGGTGGCTCAGAGACTAGGAATCTGCGCTGGCAATTGGAAGATTGCCGGTTTAAATCCCATAAATGCCAGAAGTAACTCTACTCCGTTGGGCCCTTGAGCAAGGCCTTTAACCTGCAATTGCTTTGTCCTGGGTATGACGTTAATCTGCCTCCAGCCCTGCAGGCAGGTCCTCCAATTTACAGGGAAAACTTGGCCGTTGGTGGCAGGATTGGCACTCCAGCCAACATAAAAAACCTCACACTCTTCATGGTGGTGCTGAGGTGTCACCCAATGCACTCGGGCCCCAATCCAGGTGGTTTGGTGTGTGGTGGGTGCAGCAATGTGCTTATCAGAGCATGCTTCCCAACCTTTCTCAACATATAAAACAACAAAATACTGTAATAATAATCAATATTGTTTGTTCACTATTTATTCAGTAAATTTATTCACTAAATATATGTTTTTATTGTACTAATTTGAACATTATTTTACAAGGAGGTGTTTGAATGAGTATACATGTCGTGAAGTGTGGCCATAAATGTTTTAATCCATTTAGTCATTAATTTTAGTTTTTTCATAAGTACACTGGCTAGCAATGGTAGGACATACAGTATTTTAAATTTCAGCACTATTTGTTTTATTATTTTCTGAAACAGGAAGAAAATGTGACATTCATTTATTTCCCAATCTTATCTCTTGCATGACTCAACACTGAACATTTGTGCTGAGCTCTTGTTAAACGGGCTGTTAATAACACTGCCCCTTTTGTCTCCTATTGATTTCATTTCATTTGTTGATGTCAGGAACTAATTGGATTCTTTGCCCTACGTGTGGATTTCTCTATAACTGTCTGATTTCTGTGGGGACTTTGAACTTAGCATAACAGATGGTGGAACCAGGGCATTAACATCTTAAACATTCTTTCTGTTACTGTTTAAATTGTATGCCTCATAATGAATGTTATTTTTTATATTTTATCTATAATGTATTTGTAAGTATGCTGAGCTTAAAAATTGATGCAGTGTTAAAACAAATTGAAATGAATTGCAAAAAAGTCTTCTAAAAATGTGTTAAATCTCTTCTCTCTGCAAATATTAACATTCATATTCAAAAGCGTAAACATAGACTCACTGAGCAAATTATTAGGAACACCCATACACCTGCTTATCCAAATAATTATCTAATCAGCCAATCATGTGGCTGATCATGCAGAAATCATGATAAATAAAAAAAAACAGAGCACATCACAAACAGGAAACACAACTCACATGGGACTGAGTTTTTGAATTATAGATTCACGTCTCCCCCTCTTTCACTGGTCAGTAGTCCTGTCTTCATTTCAAAACTTAACTCCAAGTGAATTGCATTTCTGTTTATGACGTACGCTGATTTTACCAGAAGTATTTAACAATGTTTTAGAAAAAATTTAATGTATTTTGCATATGACTGGATAATTGAAATGTGGATTATGTGTAACATAAGATTTTTTTTCATTCAAGATGTTTTTCATATCGTTTGCCATTGTACAGCATTTGTCACCATTGGCTTGTATTAAATCGATGTAAGTTTTTTTTTATATCTTTATGAACAGAAGACTTAACTTTTTTGTCAGTCAACATTACAAACCTTCTTCACCACTACAGCATGGTATAATGACCACATAACTGCGCTTAGCGCCCTGCTCTGCCTGTCAACCTTACTATCCCTTTTTCCCTCACACATGAGCAAGAGATACCTAAACCCCTCCACTTGAGGTAGTCACTCAACTCCCATTTGGAGAGAACAGTCCACCTTTTTCCTACTAAGGACCATGGACTCAGATTTGAAAGTGCTGATCCTGATCCCTGTCGCTTCACACTCAGTTGCAAACTATCCCAATACATGCTAGAGTTCACAACCCAATCTACCAAAAAGTACAGATGCGATTCTAAGGCCACTGAATTGGACAACCAACCACCCTCTCCTGAGTATTCCTTGACATCCTGTCCATGAAAATCACAAACAGGATTGGAGACAAAGCAAAGCCTTGGCAGAGTCCCACACCCACTGGAAAGAGTGCAGATGTTTTATAAGAACACAGCTCTCACTGTGATTAGGTAAGGACTGAATAGCCCTTAATGTCCCCAGACTTTTATACTCTTCCAGCAGAACCCACAGAATCCCCTGAGGAGCACAGTCATACACCTTCTCCAAGTCCATAAAACACATGTAGACAGACTGGGTATACTTCCACACCACAAAGCTGGTCCATTGTTCCATGGCCTGAATGGAATCCACGTTGCTTCACCTGGATTGGAGGTTCCACTAATGGTCAGGGTGACCTGTCCAGTACGACTGCATAAGCTTTACTAGGGAGGCTGAGTAGTATGTCCCACCGATAGATGGAGAACACTCTCCAGTCCCCCCTTTTTAAAAATGGTGAACACCAGCCCAGTCTGCCTTTCCAGGGACAATGCCTTTGACAAACATTAAAAAGCCATGACTGCGATGGCAGCCCAACATATGTTACTTAACCCTTGACAAAATTGGGTTCGGTAAAATATTTAAAAAAATGTCATTGTGTATTGAGTGAATAAACCTGAGTTAACCCATTTTTCCTTGAACACTTTCTAATACACCACTTGGCAACTACTGATGACAGAAGGAAGAAGATCATTTAACCTTAGATGTAGTCAACCCTAGTTTATAAAGATGGTGACTGCAGCTGCATCTCTGCAACAGTCTTGTAAGTGTGACTTAATAGAGCAAAAATTAAACGTTTGGGATATTCAGGTCTACACTGACGTCCTATAGGGTGAGGATAGGGTCACCACTGGACTCTTTCATGACAAAGTAGGACAAAATTTTTCCCTTGGGAAAATTTATTTATTGACCACACTTGCACTTGAGTTCACTCCAGACGGCACCAAGTACTCTTGCTTGTATATATTGTGACATGTAAGTCACTGTCTTGCACCCTAAAACACGAGGCAGAATCTCAGTACTTTAGCAACACCAGCTCCATTCAGCTTGAAACAGGAGCAGCACGGTTATTTATTGAAGCAGGATCTACTACTCACTTATACACAGACACAGCAATCAAGCAGGGTTGTGGCCAAGTAATACTGTTCCCTGCATTTATAATGTTCCTTGCATCACCCATTGATGTCAGGCACTTTTAGTGTGAACGCAGTCGGCTCAGATTTGCTTTTGCTGAGAGGCGCTGCAGCTCTGTGAACCCTGGTGACAGATAAGCTGTCTTCCACAGATGCGGCGATTGTGCTTTAGGACGTGCTTTGGCATGTCTTCCCATTGGGGGATTCCCAAAACAGTTTAGAAACCTTACAATATCTATAATGGGACACTTCATTTTGCATCAGCAGTATTTTCTGGAACCGTACCCGTAGCTGCGTTTGTTGAGGGTTTCCAAATAGTAAAAAAAAGTTCAAATGCAGTTACCAGACAAGCATTCCAACACTAGGATGACTCGTCATACATAAAAAATTCCACAGTCCAAGTGCTTCTTTTTTAAAGATTTTAGTGAAATTCAAAGCAAATAGGGAAAAAGGTTGAAAATATACACAAAAATGGGATGAAAAAGGAAACTTATGGTATTCTGCTTGAGGATTGAGTATCTGGGTAAAGGTTTCTATATTATTTAGATTTTTAATGAATTCCCGAGGAGAAACTGTCTTTTTGAATGACCTTTGGCTGTCAAAGCACAGGGTCAGCCATTGTACAGCACCCCGAAGCAATTTTCAGGTTATGTTATGTCATTTACTATATCTACAAATATAATTAACATACTTAATGTACATACAGTCAGAATCCCCTGAGGAGCACAGTCATACACCTTCTCCAAGTCCATAAAACACATGTAGACAGACTGGGTATACTTCCACACCACAAAGCTGGTCCATTGTTCCATGGCCTGAATGGAATCCACGTTGCTTCACCTGGATTGGAGGTTCCACTAATGGTCAGGGTGACCTGTCCAGTACGACTGCATAAGCTTTACTAGGGAGGCTGAGTAGTATGTCCCACCGATAGATGGAGAACACTCTCCAGTCCCCCCTTTTTAAAAATGGGGAACACCAGCCCAGTCTGCCTTTCCAGGGACACTGCCTTTGACAAACATTAAAAAGACATGACTGCGATGGCAGCCCAACATGATATGTTACTTAACCCTTGACAAAATTGGGTTCGGTAAAATATTAAAAAAAATGTTTACAAAATGTCATTGTGTATTGAGTGAATAAACTTGAGTTAACCCATTTTTCCTTGAACACTTTCTAATACACCACTTGGCAACTACTGATGACAGAAGGAAGAAGATCATTTAACCTTAGATGTAGTCAACCCTAGTTTATAAAGATGGTGACTGCAGCTGCATCTCTGCAACAGTCTGGTAAGTGTGACTTAATAGGCTGTCTTCCACAGATGCGGCGATTGTGCTTTAGGACGTGCTTTGGCATGTCTTCCCATTGGGGGATTCCCAAAACAGTTTAGAAACCTTACAATATCTATAATGGGAAACTTCATTTTGCATCAGCAGTATTTTCTGGAACCGTACCCGTAGCTGCGTTTGTTGAGGGTTTCCAAATAGTAAAAAAAAGTTCAAATGCAGTTACCAGACAAGCATTCCAACACTAGGATGACTCGTCATACATAAAAAAATTCCACAGTCCAAGTGCTTCTTTTTTAAAGATTTTAGTGAAATTCAAAGCAAATAGGGAAAAAGGTTGAAAATATACACAAAAAAGGGATGAAAAAGGAAACTTATGGTATTCTGCTTGAGGATTGAGGATCTGGGTAAAGGTACAGTCAGAAAACTCAATACTCTTAACACCAGTCTGTCTAACAGTTAATGTTTCATTCTAGCTGTCTAACTTCATCCATCCATCCATTATCCAACCCGCTATATCCTAACGACAGGGTCACGGGGGTCTGCTAGAGCCAATCCCAGCCAACACAGGGCACAAAGCAGGAAACAAACCCTGGGCAGGGCACACACACAAGGGACAATTTAGAATCACCAATGCACTTAACCTGCATGTCTTTGGCCTGTGGGAGGAAACTAGAGTACCCGGAGAAAACCCACGCAGACACGGGGAGAACATGCAAACTCCATGCAGAGAGGACCCGGGAAGTGAACCCAGGTCTCCTTACTGCAAGGTAGCAGCGCTACCATTGCGCCACCGTGCCACCCTCTAACTTCATTCTAAGGGCTATTCTATTGTCACAGAGCTAACATTATGAATATTCCATTTTCTTTATCTTATAGGGGGTTAAACTGAATATTCCATTAATTATTTTAAGCTACATTATATAAAAGTTCAAATCTAAGAAAACTATTTGCTATTAAAGTAACTTAATGGATTTGGCTCTTATAGTATCTACAGTGAAGTCATAGTTACACCCATGACTCCTTCAACATTATTCCCTTGTATTATTCTACTGTACAAGCAAAAAAGTTACTCTGCCTGATTGAAGGTATTTTTTTTATTCTTAATAACATACAAAAAGAACGAGTGGATGACAAATTGGTCTTCTATTTTATTTCCTTTTAAAATGTGTTTTTAAAAGAAGAATCATTGAATAGAACAAATAAGCAGATCCAATTTTTCTGAAGTGACCTAGAATTGGCTTTGAAGGCAACAGTGCCATTATACAGTAATATGTTTTGCTCAGATACTGTCAGTTTTAATAAAGGTTCACTGAAGATATAATCCTAAATCAGAGCAGGATAACTGAACATCCTTCTTTCTTCCTCTGTTTTCTTAACTGAGATGTTCTATTAGAGCATCATGGAGAGCCTTTAACCTAAACCAGAGGCACTGGTCTTAGCAGAGTGTATTTCTGTACAACAGCTGTAAAACATTAATTTTATACATTATAATTCTCAACATTCCAGTTCTCTGTAACTGATATTGAGTGCTGGATTGCTCTAGAAACATAATTACAATCACACATGTACAGAATATATAATGTTTTTAAGAGACATACTGTCACTGTTTGATATGAGTTTGAAAAATGGACAGCAACATGAAGCAAGCCTGTTTATGAAAACACATTCTGACACACATTTCTTATGGCAGTGATGGTGATTATTATTGTTTTTTTTTTTTTGCTGAATACATGTAATGTCAGAAGTTTGGTGGAAGTGTTTTACAAAGATTACAACTAAACATAATTAGAATAATTATTGACTTGGTGAATCATTTAGTTTCTTTTTTGTTATTCAACTGCATCTTTGTTGTCTTCAGCAGATTTAATAATCATCCATCATTTGGCATTAATATCTGTAAACAGAAATATAGAATTTGCAATTTTAAATGGTAATTAAATCCCAGTGAATTAATCAGGCTGAAATAACTGTATATCATTTAACAGGATTTGTAACAAATTATCATATTTATTTTCTGCTGCTTCATAATACAAAAATGGGCATGTTGTATTTCAATTAAAAACAGCAATAATTAAATTTAGAGAAGAAATCAATAAGTGAGCTTTTCAGGAATGTCTTTTATGTTGTGGCAGTATTACAAAACACCTGTCATAAATGCATGACACCTGTTTCTTTCTGCAACTTCGTGATATGCTTTAAAACTATTGGGAGTTGCTAATTTGGAAATTGCTTTGTTTGAGGGTATGCAATCACATCAAATGTCCTTTCCTTCTTGTGAATAAATCTTCTTTGACTTTTGCTATAAAATGTTTTCAGATGGATGGCATATTTGTGCATGGTAGCAGCACTGATGACCTGGGTTCAAGTCTTTGTTTAAATATTCTTTGGGTGGGATTTTTGCATTCTCCCAATGCCTGTTCAGGTTTTCTCAAGATACTCCAGGTTCCATTTCCCTAAGATGTGAATGTTACAGTAAATTCAGAAAGTAATCAAACCCCTTCTCTTATTTCACATTTTGTTATTTTACAGCCTTATGCTAAAATACTCTAAATTCATTGAAACAAAAAGTCTTCTTGGGACGAAACAACAAGCTTCACAAATTTTTCTTTGCAGATCCTCTCAAGCTCTGTCAAGTTGGATGGAGACAGCTGTTGCTGTGAACAATTATTTGCAGTCCTTTCCATTGTGGACTGTAGAGGATGTCACAAAGCCCCACACTCCAAACACAACCACATCAAGACAAACCCGGGTTTAAATGAATATGTTGTTTTAAAGAAATAGGTTTACACCAGTACACTCACTTGCACTCTTTCAGAAATCTTCACAGGGGAAGATTATCACTGTATTGTGATGATATATACTGTATTTCACTATATCTACACCTTTTCTTAGCATACTAGTGAGTACTGGCATGTCTTCAGAAATCTTTTTGGGGGATTTCCCACCTAATCAATTGTCCTTCTATTGTAACGATATACAGTCATATGAAAATTTTTGGGAACCCTTCTTAATTCTTTGGATTTTTGTTTATCATTGGCTGAGCTTTCAAAGTAGCAACTTCCTTTTAATATGACATGCCTTATGGAAACAGTAGTATTTCAGCAGTGACATTAAGTTTATTGGATTAACAGAAAATATGCAATATGCATCATAACAAAATTAGACAGGTGCATACATGTGGGCATCCCAACAGAGATATTACATCAATACTTAGTTGAGCCTCCTTTTGCAAATATAACAGTCTCTAGATGCCTCCTATAGCCTTTGATGAGTGTCTGGATTCTGGATGGAGGTATTTTTGACCATTCTTCCATACAAAATTTCTCCAGTTCAATTTGATGGCTGCCGAGCATGGACAGCCTGCTTCAAATCATCCCATAGATTTTTGATGATATTCAAGTCAGGGGACTGTGACGGCCATTCCAGAACATTGCACTTCTCCCTCTGCATGAATGCCTTTGTAGATTTCATACAGTATTTTGGGTCATTGTCTTGTTGGAATATCCAACCCCTGCGTAACTTCAACTTTGTGACTGATGCTCGAACATTATCCTGAAGAATTTGTTGATATTGGGTTGAATTCATCCGACCCTCGACTTTAACAAGAGCCCCAGTCCCTTAGCTAGCCACACAGCCCCACAACATGATGGAACTTCCACCAAATGTGACTGAAGGTAGCAGGTGTTTTTCTTGGAATGCGGTGTTCTTCTTCCGCCATGCAAAGCATTTTTTGTTATGACCAAATAACTCAATTTTTTTCTCATCAGTCCAAAGAACATGAATCTGGCTTGTCTAAATGAGCATTTGCATACAACAAGCGACTCTGTTTGTGGCGTGAGTACAAAAATTCCTTCTTTTTCATCATCCTGCCATACAGATGTTCTTTGTGTAAATTGCGCTGAATTGTAGAACGATGTACAGATACACCATCTGCAGCAAGATATCTTTGGAGGTGATCTGTGGTTTGTCTGTAACTATTTTCACAATCCTGTGCATATGCCGCTCCTGTATTTTTCTTGGCCTGCCAGACCTGAGTTTAACAGCAACTGTGCCTGGCCTTCCATGTCCTGATTCCATTCCTTACAGTTGAAACTGACAGTTTAAACCTCTGAGATAGCTTTTGGTAGCCTTCTCCTAAACCATGGTACTAAACAATCTTTGTTTTCAGATTTTTTGAGAGTTGCTTTGAGAATCCCATGCTGTCTGTCACTCTTCAGAGGAGAGTCAAAGGGAAGCACAACTTGCAATTGACCACCTTAAATGCCTTTTCTCATGATTGGACACACCTGTCTATGAACTTCAAGGCCTTATGAGTTAATCCAACCAATTTGGTGTTGCAAGTAATCAGCATTGAGCAGTGACAGGCATTCAAATCAGCTAAATTACAAGGGGCCCCACATTTTTGCACAGACAATTTTTAACATTTGATTTAATTTCATACAACAAAATACTGCTTCACTAAAAATCGGAAAACACCCCAGTTCTCAGCAGATGTTCCTAGGAAATGAAGACATACCACTGTTATCTTTTTTGTTGAAAGTAGAGTAAATTATTATGCAGGCTGAGAGGGGTTCCCAAACTTTTTCATATGACTGTATGTTTCACTGTACTGGCACCTTTTCCTAACATTCCAGTGAGTCCCACCACCTTTTTAGATATCTTCATGGGGTGGGGCCCCCCGACACTTTGGTCAACTATCACTGTATCGCCATAAATAAAGTACCACTAGTTATTTGGCTCCACTTCACACACGTGTTCACCTAAACAGAATATGATTCTTTTTCTGCTTGTCTTACTTCAACCTCCACTGCATCTAGACAAGCTGTGTCCTTCCTCTACACTCAACTGTAACACCCTAATTGAGGTGAGAAGGCTAATTTGATGCTGGAGGCAGGAGTACTTTCAGAGTCACAGCATTACATGGCAGAAGAATGTCTCGGTCAGGTGGAAGCACCTCAAAGTAGGGACACCTACTTTTGGCAGCTCCTTCTGGAGGCATCCACAGCACCCAGAAAGGCTGCTTAGTGAGTTGCTAAGTTGTCCCACAGTGTATTTAGAAAGCAAGTCTATCCTTACCATACATTACATCAGAGATGTTTGAGTGGTTCAAGTCCAAGGTCTGGCTGGGTAACTCAGACATTCCCAAATAGATCTCTAAACTACTCCTGTGTTGTCTTTGCTTTGTGCTTTGAGTTGTGTGAGATGTGGCCAGCTTGTCATCCCGGCCAATACCCCCAGGCCGCCAGATGGAGCCCTCCCTGCAGTATGGAGGTGCCTGGTGTCTGGAGTCGTGAACAGGGGTTCAAGGGAGTGATAGCGCCCCCTATCTGTCACAGTGGCATAGTCGGCAGGATACTCCAGTGTCTATTGCGGAGGACCTGTATGAAAAATTTCTGTGGGCACAGACCCTCGAAAAGCTGGCATTCTGACCCACCACAACAACTCCAGAACCTACCTTCACCAAGTCCAACTTGGGAAAGAAGAAGGGCAAGCAGAGCAATATCACCAGCAGGAGTGTCCTGTGTGCAATGGCCGATGCTCTGGATGAGTTAAGGAGTGGCCTTTCAATCTCCAGGAACCAGCGATCGTAGGTACAGGGTGAAAAGACTTGTACCTGATCTGGAAGTGATTGAGAGTCACATGGACTGGGGATTGGAACACTTCCGGGTCAGGGTATTTAAAAGGACTGTGGGAGCTTCCAGACGGTGAGATGAGCTGGGTGGTAGGAGGGCAACGCGTCTGGGAGTAGGAGGATTATATTATTGTGATTATTATTGTATTGAATGAGTATAGTGGAGGAGAAGGTTCTTTGTGCACTGTGGCATTTAAATAAAGTCAACTTGTGGACTTTTACCTGGTGTCTGGAGTTGTGGACAGGGGTTCAAGGAAACGATAGCGCCCCCTATCTGTACCAGTTGTCAAAGTCAGTTTCATGAAGCCAGATCAAGATGGGTGGAATACCTTTATTGACACTGGAGCCATGGTAGGGGAGGACTGACTTACAGCTGGTAGTAACACTTCTTAAATACACTTATCAATCACAGAAGTGCGTGATTAGTTTAATTTCTCATGTCCTTGTTAGTTACTGATAAACAGGACCCTTGGAGTCAACATACTGCTACACCAGATTATAATGGTCCTCTTATCAATATTTGTCCTTGTGCTAAAGTAACAGTAGCGTCACTGATCAAGCGGCTTTAATTTAGACATTTGCAAAAAGTGCTAAAGGCAAAAGCTAACAATTAACATTCTCCGCAAGTCTGGACTTGATTTTACTGTATGATTTCCGGTATTTTATAATGTCGTCGTATAAGTTGAATGCGGGAAACTCACGCTATTGGTCCAAGAGATTATAATATGCTAACGCCCACCTGAGAGAGTAACCACGGAGCACACTGCCTTTTTTCTATGTATTGTGCCTACGTGATCACACGGTAATACCTGAACTATTCCGAAGCAATGTTTGCACTGATTTGTGTTTTTTGTATCACACAACCTCATACACCTTTATTGTAACAGCATCCCTTATCTAAGATGGAGCGTTTGATCAGAAGAAAATATGAAGCTGGTTTAAAATTAAACATCGTTGAAGTAGCGAAAGAAATTGGTAACTGCACTACTGCAACAAAATTTGATTTGTCTGAGAAATTGATGTGAGAGTGGAGGAGGCATGAAAATATAAAAAAAAAAATTAATTGTTGCATTTTTGAATGGGCATATAAGTCGGGGTCTGATCGATTTTTCGGGTTTCAAGACCAGACTTATATGTGAGTATATACGATAAATAAAAATGAAAATTATATTTATTTGTAAAAATCACCTCTCAAAGGGTTATTGTCCTGTTGGAATATGAATCTTTGGCCCATATGAGGTCCAGAGTGCTCTGGAGCAGGTTTTCATTAAGGATATCTCTGTACTTTGCACCATTCAGATTTTCTTCAACCCTGTCAATCTCCTTGTTCCTGGTGCTGAAAAACAATGATACAGCATGATGTTGCCACCACTGTCCTTCACTTTTAGATTGGTTTTGCATAGGTGATGAGTGATGCCTGGTTTTCTCCAAGTGTGATGCTTAGGACTGAGGCCAAACAGTTCAATCTTGATCTCTTCAGAAAGAAGAAACTTATTTCTCACAGTCTGAGAGTCCGTTAGGTATCTTTTGAGAGAAGTATGTACCTTTCCTGATCATGTCCAATCAATACATTTCGCCACAGGTGGTCTTCAAACAAGGTGTATGAACATCTCAACGATTATCAGTAGAATGGAATACACCAGTGTCAAACCTCCTGTCAAAACAAGGGGTCTAAGTACTTGTGTCAATGTGGTATTTCAGGTATTTTATTTTTAATAAATTTGCAAAGACTCCTAAAATTCTGTTTTCGCTTTGTCATTCTGCAGTAAGAGATAATGTTTAAAGAAGCAAAAAAAGAATTTAAAAGATTTTAGCAAACCTACAACTCAACAAAATGTGAGAAATGTGAAGGAGTCAGAGTACTTTCTGAAGGCACTAGATGTCTTGAACACAAGCTGTAATATTCCAGTAAAATTATTTGCTGATTTCTGCACTCTTTGCAGTGCTTTACAGTTCTGAGCTGAGCAGGTACAGCACTAGAAGCTAATGTGACCAGTGAGGATAGACTACACTATGCATCTGTAGAAGTTTCTGAACATAGATGGAGACATCTAAGGCTTCTTGACAATAGCGAGGATGTGTTGTGCCCACGTCAGCTCATTATGGATTGCTAAGTTTAATATGTCCCTGCACCTGTGTCTCTAAGCATTTTATCACAGTGGGCGTAAGTACAACTGGTCAGTAAGGTCTGAGACAATGAAGATTTGTTTTCTTTGGCACACAGGTGATTGCCTTTTTGAAGCAGCCAGAAATGGTAGATTTGCCAGCTAATTAGTCACTAAAGATTTTTAAAACATGCTCTAAAATTCCTTCCAGACCAGATGCCATATGGACAATGACTCATTTAAAGTTTTATGTTTGTCTTCAGTGAACGATGCGCCTGAAGCAAATATGACTCTTTTATGTAAAAAAAAAAAAATTTTTCATTTTTTGTTTGTACTTGAGACATACTACTTTTTTTTTATTTTGGACAAAAAAACACCACCAGATCTTTACTTTTGGTATTGGTATTATTGGTATAATAATTTTTTTTCCAAGCATGTTTTAACACTTGAAAATGTAACCTTGAGAGAACAGTTCTGTTAAAAAATCACTTGTTAGGACACAAAGATAAGGTATGCAAAGACAAAAGTGAAGATGACCTCATCCATCTTTATGATGATCATTTAGGAGGTTAAAATGCTTTTAAAACAGTGGACTAAAACCTAAAGTTACAACAGTACACACAGCAGCTCTTAATACAATACAATACAATTTACTTCTATATAGCCCAAAATCACACAAGGAGTGCCGCAGTGGGCTTTAACAGGCCCTGCCTTTTGACAGTCCCCCAGCCTTGTCTCTCTCTAATACCTACAACTATTTCATGTATGTAGTTCCAAACTCATATTCTATTGGTGTTTAAATGGGTTTCATTGAAGGATTTAAAAACCTTCTTGTATAAAACTAGTTTGATTGATGTTTTTATTGATATGCCACAACCAGGGTTCTTTCCAGACTTATTGTGTATTATCTTTTTTCCATAAGAGGATAAAGGATGTTTCTCAACAAGAATGTTTTTGTTATATGGTGGAACAGGATATGCAGCAATATAAACTTTGATTTATTTGTGAATGTAATGGATATGAACTTTCAACAAGACAAAGTTGTTTTGTGGGCTACAATTTGTACTGTGCAAATAAAATGTACTTTTACATAAAAATTGTTTTTTTTTTATTTTAAATAATTGTTTTTCATGTTTTATTTAAATGCCATTAACTGTATTTATTATTTGTAATTTGTATTTTCAGACCCAGGAGCATAATGCTGTAAGTTGGAGTCGAAAACATAGTGAAAAGGGTTGTGGCATCCAAAATGATCCCCAGAACATGACTGGACCTTCAATAGCCCGATCAGAAGAGGCTCATCCCAAGACAGCCAGTTTCCCATTACTACCTGTGAGCTTTGGAATAAGCAGGCCCCAAGAATGAAGAGCTAGTTTAAAGGTTCAAATATAGCAAGAGTTTCACAAGAAATATAAAAATAAATGCCTGCAAGGGAAAAAAACCTTCAACCTCTGGCTATGTGGAGACAAACCACATAATGAAACTTTATAAATTGAAGCTTTATTTAGCACAATAAGAAAATAGAACAACATGCTCAAAAGAGCAAAATGAATATTTGGCTAAAAGGTAATACAAGGCTAACAAATCCAAAATCACTAGAATGGAGAGAAATTTGCAAAACGCCAGAGGTCTTTGTAACATTGTTAAATGAAGGAAGAATATTTTCTTTAGATCATTGTGTAGCCTATTAATGAAACTGTTTTATTTAGAATTAAGTTGGAAACAAAGCTGTATAGATTAACGGGATTTAGTAAATCAAGCACTGTACATGATTTATGATACAGTTAACCAATTGTGAAAAAGGTTACATGTTTGACCATGGTAGTGATTTGCATTTAGAAATATTTAAAGTAATATAATCTTTTATGCTTTTAATTTGGAATCACTGAAAATCAATTTTAGTTTAATTTTCAGAAGAAAAAAAATCAAAATTGTGGTTGCATATTTTAATATGCATTGTTTTAGGTACTTACATTTGTAAATTTCTATAAAATAGCATCTAACGTTTATATGGATATTATTTGTTAGTTATACCAGTACAGATATAGACAAGGATAATGATTATAAGAATTTTTATTTATAGAAGAGAGAAAAAATATAAGGCATTGTTTAAAATAATTATTAAATTATGTTTTTCTGTTTGTTTTATCAAAATAGTTTGACTATGGGAGGCTTTTTTGACTGTTTTTATTCTCTTTAGCCAGTTGGGAGGTCATTATTCTGAAACCTAGCACATTAAGCGAATGATTTTTACAAATGAAATTTAATTTAAACTTCACTTTATGAAGGAGTACTTTTTTATTCCATGATACTTTCTTATCCTACAACACTAATCTGTGATATTTAGCAGACACTGTAGAAGGTTTTAATTTCATTTAGCCATCAGTCATTTAAGCAGTTTTATAATAATTGACACCCCAATTTAACCCTAAACCAACAGCGATATTAACCAAAGAGTGATTCTTGTCAGAAGACTGTGACATCTTAGATGGCCCAATGCGATTTAAGCAGTGTGTGTCAGGTGTGCCAGGTAAATAGACTAGTATCATATTTGCCACTGATCAGAGCTGTGATTTTGTTTGAAGCTAGTATCTGCGAATGCGCACGTGACTTTAGATTCATAAAACAAGTCAAATATTCAGGTCAAAATATTAGTTGGTGCTGGTTTGGTCTTTCCATGTCAGATTCTTTAAACTGGTACAGTTGCAGCTCACCCTATCTCACACTGGTTCACTTGCCTTGTGATCATCTTTTCTGATACACCATACAGATCTGCTATCTGTCATACTTTTAAACAGCATAAAAGAAAGTGTTCTATTGACTCAATTGGAATGTCAAAGGATGGGCATCCAGGGCAGGTAACTTTGTTATCCAGTCCGCTGCACCTGGGGCCTCATGTATGACGGCATGCATAGAATTCACACTAAAACATGGCGTAAGGACAAAAGCGGAAATGTGCGTATGCACAAAAAAATCCAGATGCATAAATCTGTGCATTCACCAACTTTCACATTCTTCCACTTCATAAATCCTGGTCAGTGTGAATAAGTAACGCACATGCACGTGCCTGCTGCCCCACCCAAACTCCTCCCAGAATTACACCTCTTTGAATATGCAAATCAATATAAATAACCCTTAACGTCAGCATTCTGTGAAAAGGCAATGGCAAAAGCACGAGGGAAAATAGAAGAATTTCAGCGAATACCAAGTGGAGGCAAGGAAGAATGTACTATTTGTTGGTTTAAACAGTGGTACAAACAACAAAATGAAGTTGATCGAGTAACATAGAGTGTCGGAGAAACTCGAAAGCTCAAGTTCACAAAGTCGCACAGTGCCCGAAATAAAACAGAAGTTGTCAGATATCAAAGTCACTGTGAAAAGGCGAGTCGTAGCCCACCATCTGAGTGTCATATGAAAGCTTATTAGGGTACAGAGAAAAGAAAAAAAATAGGGACACAGATGGACTGACTGAGTGCATTTATGGTTCTTAGGATGAAACTGTTTCTGAACTACGATGTCCCCTCAGGAAAGGCTCTGAAGCGTTTGTCGCATGAGAGCAGTTCAAATAGGCAGCATGGCTGAGGCAGCGTGTGCTTGATGCTGTATACTGATAATTGTCTTTCCGATCAGCTGCTGTAGAGCTGTGATTCCACACTCAGATTCAGCGATATAAATACTCCGAGTAGTGCAGATACAGTAATATGGAAAATGATGGTCTGCTGTGGCAATCCCTAATGGGAGCAGCTGAAAGAAGAAGAAGAAGGTGCAGTGAGAGTAACAACGCTAAAGCAGCTATGGTATTTGGAATAGTTTGGCCATTCTGTGGATCATTATATTGTTACAGGTTAATTACAATCAGATGCCTTAAACAAACAATATGCAGTTAATTTCAGTGTATATTTTAAAGCCACGTCAGAGATGTGGATCTAAAAAAGAAAGGGAAACCACACAGGAACAGTAACACTGCTTTGACGCTGGGTGTCACCAGTTTGCAAAACCGAGCAGAGAACTTGTGTATACCAAGGTTTGAGCTAGCGTGAAAATATGTGTCGCCTTACGCCAAATTGATTTTTTGTACATTGTGATTTGAATGAGGAAACGGGAGTACAGTAATCCCTCCTCGATCGCGGGGGTTGCGTTCCAGACCCCCCCGTGATAGGTGAAAATCCGCGAAGTAGAAACCATATGTTTGTATGGTTATTTTTGTATATTTTAAGCCCTTATAAACTCTCCCACCCTGTTAACATTATTAGAGCCCTCTAGACATGAAATAACACCCTTTAGTCAAACGTTTAAACTGTGCTCCATTACAAGACTGAGATGACAGTTCTTTCTCACAATTAAAAGAATGCAAACATATGTTATCTTTAAAGGAGCGCCATCAGGAGCAGAGAATGTCAGAGAGAGCGCTCGCTAAGAAAAGCAAACAATCAAAAATCAATACGTGCTTTTAAGTATACAGAAGCACCGCGATAAAGCGGCATTTTGTAGAGGAGCGTCCGTGTCCTCTGTGCAAACAGCCCCTCTGCTCACACCCCCTCCGTCAGGCAGAGAGAGTGAGAAAGATAGAGAGAAGAAAACAATCTCAAGCAATCAATCAATCAATCAACATTTATTTATATAGCACATATTCATACAAAAAAATGTAGCTCAAAGTGCTTTACAAAATGAATAGAGAAATAGAAGACACAATAAAAGATAAACATAAGTCAACATTAATTAACATAGAATAAGAGTAAGGTCCGATGGCCAGGGTGGACAGAAAAAAAAAAAACTCCAAAGGCTGGAGAAAAAATAAAATCTGTAGGGGTTCCAGACCAAGAGACCGCCCAGTCCCCTCTGGGCAATCTACCTAACATAAATCAAACAGTCCTCTTTGTATTTAGCGTTTTCATCGAAGGACCTGATGATGATGGTCACGTAGACATCTGGCTTTCAGTCCATCAATGTTGGTGCATCATGATGCTTTGAGTAGGAAAAGAAACCGGAAAAAGAAACAGAAGAGAGAGTAGGGGTCAGTACGGATTTTAGAGCCACCATGAATAGTTATTATGAAGAATTGAACATACAGAGTATCAGTATTAAGTTAAAGTGAAGTTATGAGAAGGCCATGTTAAAGTAATGTGTTTTCAGCAGTTTTTTAAAGTGCTCTACTGTATTTGCCTGGCGAATTCCTATTGGCAGGCTATTCCAGATTTTGGGTGCATAACAGCAGAAGGCCGCCTCACCACTTCTTTTAAGTTTAGCTTTTGGAATTATAAGGAGACACTCATTTGAAGATCTAAGGTTACGATTTGGAATATAACGTGTCAGGCATTCCGATATATAAGATGGAGCGAGATTATTTAAGGCTTTATAAACCATAAGCAGTATTTTAAAGTCAATCCTGAATGACACAGGCAACCAGTGTAGTGACATCAAAACTGGAGAAATGTGTTCGTGCGGGAAGCATATCTTATATCATTGAGGAGTTTTAGTTAATATGTAATACATGCTCTGATTGGGTAGCTTCTAAGCCATCCACCAATAGCTTCCCTTGTATGAAATCAACTGGGCAAACAAACTGAGGAAGCATGTACCATCAATTAAAAGACCCATTGTCTGCAGAAAGCGCTTAACCAGCTTAAAAATCCGTGATATATATTTAGATGTGCTTACATTTAAAATCCGCGATAGAGTGAAGCTGCGAAAGTCGAAGCGCGATATAGCGAGGGATTACTGTATGCAACATATTTGCCATTGTAATTTCTTCTGATAAATCTTCAATTTTCTCTCTGAAATACATGCTAACTTTAGCAGGATCCATTTCATTAGCAGTTGTAAGCTGTGATAAAATATAATATTGCGCCCGACCTAACTGATGCACGTGTAACACACAATGAACTTTTATTTTTCTTCAGCTGGAGGGCACGTCTTCCCCGTGAACCCTCCAGCCACAACACAGTCCAAATAAGCACACAGCAAATCACCACAACAGTCCTGTTTGGCACCACCACTCTCCCTTGTCAACCTCATCCTCTTCTTCCCAATTCTGGCTCCTGAGTGGTGGTTGCTGACCCTTTTTATAGCCCACCCGGAAGTGCTCCAGGTGCTTGATCACCTGATTGCACTTCAGGGCAGGGCTGTATAGTTGTCTAGGCCGGCTCAGGGACCCATGCAGCACCCCTTGGTGGCCACCCCAGATCCCAACAGGGCTGTGGAGAACTCTACCTCCCATGGAGCCCTGTGGGAAACTGAGGCACCATCGTCAGCCAGGGAGGCTGCCACCAAGCATCCCGGAGCAGGTACTGAGGAGCCCATGGTTGCTGCCCCGGAACATAGTATGTAGAAGGGGCATCCTGGCCGGGCATGGGACCCGCCTCCCGCCACAAAACATCTTTCTAATTAATTCTTGTGCTGTCTCATTTACCTCCATCTCCCGCACTGACGTATTGAATTAGGTACGACCAATCTACAAAAGGCGCCAATCAAAACACAACATGTGCTAGTGCCCACCGTCTCAATTTTGAAGTGACAATTTTATTCCAAGCCATATTTCATGATGCATTTGGAGGAATATTTCTTACTAAATTAAAAAATAAATAAGCCAAAAAAAATGTATTTTGTGACACATTTATTTATTTATGCTCATATGTCATGCAGTTTTTATTTATTAACACATTAATTAATTAAGTAATTTAATTTTATCTGAAACATTCCTCCATAGTATCCAAGAAATATTGTGAGTAAATAAAAAGACAGGGAGATAAAATGACGAGACAAAATTCATAGTGCAGGCTAGAAGAACTGGAAGACCCTATGAATGTGTAAATGAGACTTCAGTTTTTGATTTTTTGCATATTTGCAGACCTTTCTGAAAACATGTTTTCACTTTGTCATTATGGGTTATTGAGTGTAGATTGATGGACAAAAGCTGCAAATTTATCCATTAAAAATAAATGCACAACACAATCAAGACCGTATAAAGTAAAGGAGTCTGAATACTCTCTCAATTCACGGTATATCGGTATATTCGATTAGGTACAGTATGGATCCAGATCACACCAGCTAGCTTGACAAGGAGCTTGCAGTTAAACTGGAAGCAACAGAAAAAATGCAAAAATTTGAATGGCAGATATTAAAATATTATTTGTAGTAACACAAATATAATGCCTTAGTCAGTATGTAAGATTTCATAAACAAATTCCCACGTGCCATATGTCGTCAGATTGCTGACTTGAAAAGTAATTAGAACATCGCCTAAACAGCCTTGAGATAAATTTGTCAACTTAATTCTGCAACATATTACAAGTAAGCATTTAGATATTGGTTTCTTGAAAGATATGCATTTTGTTGAAATGCTATTGCCACTAATTTATGTGAAGCAACTGCATGTTATAAAGAACTCATAAAAATGGTTGTGTTAAAAAAAAATTTTAGATGACCATCAGGTATGTTCCTATTAAGTAGAAATGTGACGTTTTTTAATGGTTGTGTGGGATTTGTATAATTTAAGAACTATACACACAGACCATCAGTCCATTATTTAAACAGCTTGATCAGTTTTTGCTCCCTTTAAAATGCTCTGCAGAGCCAATACTACCTGTCTTGCTCCCTCCGTGGAATATTTGACATGCCAAAAAGACAACCAGCGATTGATTTGTTTCATTTTACCTCCACTTAATTTTCTTCTTTCTTTTGTCTTTTCCTTCCTTTAGCACTAACTCACACCAGCGCAAGTTAAGCTGCCTGGCTATGCTTAAAATCCATTAAAAACACCCCTCCAACCCTGAATGGACTCCTCTGACCACACTCTACCTCTTACTGTAACCTACAGTGTGGCGAACTTGCTTCAGTTTGCACCACCACAGGTTTTTCACTGTTTTGCCATCAAGAGTAGCTGTCGAACAAGTGAAAGAAAAAAATATTAAAAACATTCCAGTTGAAGTAGTCACCATCGAAGTAAAGCTAAAACAGTAAACTTCATAGTTGAAGTTGCACTGAATGTTTCTCTGTTCTAAGACAGACACGCTTAAAAATTCACAAATACTTTTCAATATTAGATTTTGAAATCTCAAATCAGTGTACAATGTGCGCCGTTCAGGATATCGAAATGAAAGTTGAACTGTCCTTATTTTTTTGAAGAATACGTTTGTAAAGTTTCAAGAAAATCAGTTTACTGGGAGCTTAATGCAGAGAGACAAACAGACATGGCAATCGCAATAGATGCTTTTCATATTAACTCTTAAACCGCCGGAACTGGCTATAGTTGGTTCCCAATGCAATTTGCCAGCACCACAGAGCCGAGTATATTCGATGATGTACATTCATTGAACACCACAACCAGCTATTATCGCTTCACAGAGCAATTTGCCAGCACGCCAGAGCTGATCAGTCAGTGTCGTACATTCATTGAGCAGCCAGCTCATGACCACTGCCAGCCCCAGCAGAACTGCAGCACCACTATCCCTGGGATTCAGCCGCTGCACTAGACCAGCCTGCAAGCATCAGCGCTTACCTCTGTGTGCTTGCATGCAGCCAGTTCAAGCACAACTGTCTCTGTGATTTATTGAATCTCATCAATGGCGTCAGTTGCTCCTTGTACATATTGTTGCAGTAGTTTTTTTTATAGTTTTTACAGTTCATTGGCAGTGTGTAAAATAATCAGTGTTGCAGTAATTGTGATGCTCTTTGCATGAAAAAAATGTGATCCGTGAAAATTTCACTTTTTTTTTTTTTTGAGTTAAGACGTTTACTTAAAATGGGCAGCAAAAAAGTACATGGCATCCAGGGGTGCATTAACCACCAAGTATGTGGCAGTTTAAAGGTTAAATATTTGTTTTTTAATTGAAAGTGTAAGAGTCAACCAGAGATTGCTTTCTTTCATTTGTCCTCCATTTCATTTTCTTCCTTTCACCTTTTTCTTCCTTTAGCACTGACCCACCCTTGCTTTTATCTGTCCTAACTCCCAGCTACTGTCCGATAATTACTATGCCATCATTTGAACGGTAATCATTTAATTAAGCAAATGCATCTTACACTGGCACAAGTTAAGCTGCCAGGTTGTGATTAAAATCCCTTACTCCTGCACCTATTTAGGGTAAAGCAGACATGGAAGCTGGATAGATAAATGGAAGCATTGTGTTGCCGTTTACCTCTTTTCCTTGCAAACATTTTGAGGTATTAATATTTTAATATTTCACAGTTGTAGCCACATTATGGTTTTGTGCAGGACAGAAAGCCTCTCTTTTAAGTTTGGGTCTAGGTAGTCTGGCATTGAGGTGTATCTAGAAGGCCTAGACCAGAATTTTTTTTTTTTGTAAGCCTGCTGCTCTATTTATGCTTTGAGGTAGAAGGATTTTAATACAGGTATGACATTAATGATAATCATATTAATTTCAAAAAAATCTAATTCCTTATTAGCTTTTGAGGACCAAAAATATTTTTTGTGTAGTGTATTTTTTTGGAATAATGATTGTTCCATTCGTATAGACATACTTGCTTCACAAATGAATTTAATTACCTTTCCTACAATTCAATTTTTCCCAGTAAGTCGGCTCAGTTTTATCTACCCTTCATCACTCTCTTGCAGTGGCTAAGCAATGTGCTGTACTCCCTCAAACTGGAAAAAAATGAGAATTAATGAAATTCAAACAAGCTTTTTTTGTAAAATATGCAGGAAATTCTTGGATTTATTTTCTTAGCTTATGGCCGTCTTTAACCTTATACCTTTATAATCTGCTAATTGTTTCTGTATATGACATTTACTGTAGGAAATCAGAAGACAAATAAAAAGTATTTTCAAAAAGGGGAATATTTTTGTGTGTTACTGTAAAGTAATGTATTGGTATATTGCTATAATTTCCTAATAGTTTGAATCAAAAATAAAAAGGCTGTGCTTTACATAGAGGCAACACTACTCTGAAAATTGTAGACAATTATGGAGAAAGATATTTCAGAAGCAGTTGAGCCACTAGAAATGGTGGTTTACAGAAGATAATTTAAAGCTTGTACTGTATATAAGGCAGAAACAGATTTGTTGCTTTCAAGATCACCTTGTCACATTCTGAGACAGCTCCTTGTTGGTCTTTGTGTCAAGTGTATGGGTGCTCTGATTAAAGATGTCATAAGTGTCATACGGGCCATTATTTAAATTACATACTAGATGGAGTTTTATACAAGGATAGTGTCAAGAATTATCCATGCTTTTGTGGTAATTTTGTTTGGGTTGGCTTTTCCCATGCACAGTTGGCGGGACTGCTCCGAGCCAGCTGTCCTGCCTTCTTCCACCACACTTTCATGGTATCTTCAGGATCCTTAGGAAGAACACCTCCATTTTTCCTTACTCCTCCACTGTTATCAGCGGGGTCAATCTACTACTGGGACGTCAATCACACGATATTCTGTGGAGCTACCAACCGCTCTGCTTCCTCCTTCATCGCACTGACTCAGGTCACCAATATTTCCTTCTCACTCACAGTTCTCTTTTCATTCTTCCCCTGTTTTTTGCCCCAAGTCTTTTTATATGCAGATAGGGGTGCAACTGTGCTGATGACAGACCCCAGAGCGCTATTGAGGCAATTGACTGAACCACGAGTTTCTACATGTGAATACACAATCACCATAAATATCCCCTGAAGCCCGAGCATCTTTATTAAATTATTTATTTAAAATTGCACATCACCCGTGTCCCCGCTATACCACATGCTGGTTTTCTGATGAAATGGAATCTTCAGGACAGTATTTTCTTGCAAAATGAAAGGAAAATATTCAAAAACCTTGAACTAAGACAAAGAAAGCACAAAGTAATATCTAGAATCTGGAAAAAAGAAGGCCCCAAACAAGTAAGAAAATGAATGAGTGGCAGTCAAGCTGTGTTCATAGACTTAACTTCACATCATCAAAGACATTGTTATCACAAATGCATTTATTACATATTTTTGTAATTGTGAGTAACGTTCAAATATAACAGCATTAATAAAATTTAATTACATGTGCAGTACTAGTGTACATAAAGTATGTTTTTAATAGAGTTTTACAATATTATGTGGTTGAAACTGTTTCCACAGATGGCAGATACCAGATTCATGTGCTACTTATTCATTGTTACTTGCTGGATCTGAGGAGGATCTGAGATTAATTTGTAGTTCAAATTTCTTAAACATAGCATTTTTCAAAGAAATACCCAACGGATCTGTGCTCAACTCTCAAGCTAAAATTGTTGGCTGTATCTGACTATAATAGATGGCAGATCACTGTGGTGATTTGCTGACAAATTAGTGTCAGAGGAATCTTGAATTATTATAATCTTTAGATAATGCAGGTTGTTTTAACCGTAACGGAAGTATATGTTTAGTCACTGTAGCATAAAATGTCACCCGTCATCTTTTATTCATTTCTACATATGTTAAGCTGCTTGTATTTTCTACTTTTATGGACATGAACATCATGCCACTTACCTGCTTCGATTTCAAGATGCAGGAGAAGAGAACTACTGAGATTAAAGCTTGTGCGAGAAAGCATGTGGCCGCAGAAACAAGTGCAAGATGGGTGGAAGGCAGATGACTATTTATATAATGAGACCTTTCTGCTTCATTCTGGTACAGTCTTCTTCTTCTTTTGGCTGCTCCCGTTAGGGTTTGCCACAGCGGATCATCTTTGTTGTCCACATATTGATTGACAAAATTTTACACCAGATGCCCTTCCTGACGTAACTCTTGGGACAAGCACGAAGAAACACACTGATTTGTGCATCCCCTGTGGCTGGTACAGTATACAGTACTAAACAGTATAGTTACTACCATATTGAATAAATAAACAATAACGAATTAAATTAATTCATAAACACCTAATGTCGTACCTATGTACTAATATGGTAATACTTGGTCAACCAGTCCCTGCCTATATCCAAATCCACCCCTTGCCATGTCCTGCAGCGAGGTTTACTAGCTTCAGTGCACAAGACAGCAGGTTTTTCACTGTTTGGTCATCAAGTATGACTGTCAAACAAATAAAAGAAAAGAAATATATTAAAAATAAACAAGTTGAAGTAAGGAGTAGGAGAAGTGAGCTGCTGAGACTAAAGTTTGTGCAAGATGTATGCAGACACAGAAACAACCACAAAATGGAGTGGAGGCAGAATCCAGACTGTTAGGATATAATGAGACCTACAGCTGCATTCTGGTACAGTAAGGGTACTTACCGTGTATGTTGATGAAAAATTAAACAGTGTAATTACTACCATATTGAATAAATAAAGAACATTGTTATTAGCTAATTGAACACATTCATACACACTAAAAACATACTTTTTAATATGGGAATACTCGGCCATCCAACCCCACCCATATCCAACTTCACCCCTTGCTGTGTCCTGCAGCGAGGTGTGCATCAGTGCGCATGACTGCAAGTTTTTCACTGTTCTGTTATCAAAACCGGATGTAAAACAAGTAAAAGAAAACATATTTATGGCATACAAGTTAAAGTAATCACTCTTGAGGTAAAACTGAAACTGTAAACTCTCACAGAATTCGTCTTTGTTCAAAGATGCACAAGTTTACAAACTCACAAAATGCTTTTCAATGGGAGATTTTGAAATTTCATATAGGTGTGCAGCACAAAAATAGTTGAAAGAAAATTGAGTTGTCCTGACAAGACTACTTGAAGTATACGTTTATCAAATTTCAAGAAAATCAGGCAGGCAGTGTGGTGCAGTGGTTAAGACTTTGGACTTCAGACCCTGAGGTTGTGGGTTCAAACCCTGCTACTTACTCTGTGTAGCCCTGAGCATATCAGTTGACCTGCCTGGGCTCCAACTGGAACAACAAAAGAAATGTAACCAATTGTATCATAAATGTTGAAAGTCACCTTGGATAAAGATGTCAGTAAATTAAGTACATGTAAGTGTAAATTAATCCACTGGGAGCTGAGTTGTTTCATTCAGACAGACACATGGACAAGTATATTGCATTAGGTGCTTTTTGCTTTAAATCTTTTGTTTTTTAATCAAAAGTGTAAGATGATGGATGGCTAATAAGGCACTAGTCAACAGAAAACAATGGTGTTTATGAAAAGAAAAAAAAAGGCTCCTTGTATATCGGCTTTGATCTTGGTGTGTATCTAATTTTTCTATTGTTTCTATTTTTTTAATTTCTCCACCTTTTGACCTAGTTTTGCTTTTCTGGGATATGAGTTTGTTTAGAGGACAGGCCATCTAACGTTTCACTCTCAAATATAATTAATGTTGCATTGACTACAAAGACATTTTGTAGGTTATTTTGTGGCCAGTTAGATCATGACACTTACAAAATGTTGATTGGAAAAACTACAGAATGACTTCCTGGAAATTACTGCTGGTATATCAACAAACTGTGTCCTATTGAAAATTATGGAGGTGAGCTCTCTATCAGCACTTACAACTTGCCTTGCAAGCTTAATTAAATTATCCAGTTTATCAAACCTCATGGTGACCTTCACATTCCACAGTAGCTTAAAAAAGGCTGTCCTGCCACACGAGAATCCATTTGTATGACTCAATATCATGTCACTGTCAGCTGAAGGTAACAATAATGACTTCTAGTACTTGAACGTTCTGTCACCATTCTCTGTAAAATGCCTCCAGTCAAGCAGTGTGTGAAGTAATAGCCAATGAACTAGGCAGTGCAGAATGACAGTAGAATTATTTTAAAAGCAGGTTCATATTAGTGAGGAAAGAGGCTGGAGGACACAAGAAACCAATTGGATGAGCAAATGTCAAACCTCTTATCAAGCAAAAACAGGAGTCAAAGGAGCAGGTATGAATAGCAAGTTTGGGAAAAAAAAGTTTAGAACATGAGCCAAGGCAGAACTAAAGGACGATGCAAATAAGGTAACGAAAATGTTCAATTTCAAGAGGAAAACACAGTAAGGTTCAAGAAACAATAAAGTATTTTCTTTTTTTTTTTATTTTATAAATTTTATTGCAATCATTCTATACAAATAGATCAATTTTTACAAAAATAGAATTGAAAACAAATCAACAATAAATTATTTTCACTTAAAGTTTTGATTAGAAAAAAAATATGTTTATCTACAAGAAATATTTAAAGTTTTAGCATCGGCTCAAGCAACAGTTAAATCATTTCTGTTTCTGGGGCAAGTGAAAGGCATGGTCAGTAGGACGAGTGGACTAAAAACAAGATGGAACAGAAATGCAAGATTTATTTTTTTTGCTATATTTTGTTAATTCCCAAGTGGAAATTGTCTTTTCGTGTGAACTTTGGGGGTCAGAGTGCAGGGTCAGCCATTATACAGTGCCTCTGAAGCGAGTAATTTTCCTGTTCAGAGCCTTGCTAAAGGACCCAACAAAGTAGGATCCCTTCTGGCAGCAACAGGATTTTAACTGGCAACCTTCCAGATACCTGTGCAGGTCCTTAGCCACTGAGCCAACCAATGTAATACTTCTGACCATCGTCAAATAAAGAGAGTTAAATGAAGAGAGTTGAAAATATTTCTTTATCATGGGCATATTGAATTGTAGATTGTTTAGGTGTTCTAGTATTCATTCATTTTACCGACTTGCTGCAAGCATGGCAGTCAACAGTGTCGTATGTATAAATGTAGTGTTGTATTTGTTAAGCCAACGTCACCTGCCTAGTAATCTTTAAGAGTGCCACCTTCACTCCACCATTTTTCTGAGGCCACTTACTCCATTAGGGAATCACAGGGAGTCAGAGACTATCCTACTGGCACTGGAAGCAAGTCAAGAACTACAGTATTGTGTCCACTCATACTCACTTTAAATGAATTACAAATGCAAAACACAAAATAATTGACCCCATTCATGATAGGTGTGAAAGTATTCACACCTTTAATGTGACACCTTTAATGTACACATTTGGTGTTAGAAGTCACAGAATTAGTTCAATGGAGATCATCTGTCTGGGGTTTTAATTGATTGTAGTTTAAATGCAACTGTATGTGGCAAGGCTAACCTGTTGTGAGTCAACATGGTTGTCTATCCTACTCAATGATGGGAAAACTGATGAGAACTGACACCCACGGCTGGCTGGGTACTTCACACACATGACAAAAAGCGCACATGACATCTCGTCTAGAGTTTTCCAGAAGGTACATGGTAGACAGCTGGAAGAAGACCTATACTGTGATGAGCACAGAATTGAGCTTTTGGACTATAAGACTCAACACCATGTTTGAACTGCACATTTTCAAAAAAGAAAACATTGTGAAGCATGGTGATGGCAGCATTGTGTTGTAGGGACACTTCTCTGCAGCAGCCCCTACAAGGCTTGTGAGGGAAAAATTAAGTGGCAAAACAATGGAGAAATCCTGTAGGAAAACCTGATGCAGTCTGCAAGAAATGTGCACCTTGTTATCGGCAAGACAATCATGCCAAGCATAAAGCCAAAGCTGCACAGGAATGGCTTCAAAACAGTCAGAGCCCAGATCTCAATTCCAATTGAGAATTTGTGGTTGGACTTTATAAAGGCTGTTCACTCGTGATCAACATGCAACCTGATGGAGCTTGAGCAAAGAAGAAAAATGGGGAAGATGGCTGTGTCCAGATCTGCAAAGCCGATAGTCAGCACTGTCTCAAAGGTATATCTGCTAAATACTGACCTAAAGGAGGTGAATGCTTGTGAGATCAGTTATTTTGCACTTTATATTTGTAATTAATTTTGATCATTTTGCAGTGATGTTATTTCCCATTGATATTAAAGAGTCTTTTTCTGTTGATCAGTATCAAAAAAGCCAAATTAAATCCACTGCAACTCAAAGTTGTATAACAATAAAATATGAAAGCTTTCAATGCGGGTGAATACTTTGTACACGCACTGTATATGCACAGACATTCACTAATACAGAGTTGATTTAGAGATGCCGGTAAATTCAAAAAAGCAGAGTCCAAATTATCCAAATAAAACCCATTGAGATATGTGGAATTTTCTACATTATAAGAAAGAAATCTGCTGTATTTCTAAACAAAAGACAGAAATTAAAGAAACACCTAAAGGAACATGAGATAAACACCTTTACTTTTGGACTGTATACAGAAATAATTCCAGTGATGATGTTATTCTTTAAACTTTTGTGTTTATTTTGTTACAATATGTGTGGATTAATTTTAAATTGTCTGCTCCAGTTCAGTGGAGTATGAAATGTATTTTAATATTTTTTTTTTTTTTGCAGTTTCTTGCCAAAATATATACAGAATACACTTTTATCTTATATTTATATTCAGATTGCAAAATTAAGAAATTAAAGTTCACCTACCTAATCATCCGGCTGAATTCACTTAGTTGCTTAATTAGAATTCTTTTCAGTTATGAGAATGGGGTCCATACATTTATTTCTTGTTTTTGCAATTAAAAAGGAATTCTTTCTTGATATTTGGAATATTTCATTAATTAGTTAATTGAATTTATCAGTGTTAAAACTAGTTTTTGTTAATCACCCCCTTTTTTTTTATGCTTGCTATAGACTCAAACATTCTACGAGGAGTGGCCCAAAAATTCTGACTTGGTCAAAATCCACAGGATTTTTTGTAGGGTGTAGTTATCAAATATGCTGCTACGTATTGTATGCCTACAGTCTGGTTAATCAGTCTGCCAATGTTGCAGAAAAAATTTCCTCAAACTTCAAAGCAGGCACTCAAGGAGCCCAGATGAGAATGCAGAACATTTCTTTATTTGTACAAAGTTATGCATGAATGTCTCAGACCATTGAGTGAGCAATCAATTAAACAACTCATCAGCCTTTATACTTTTTCTAATTATCATTACCTCACCTAATACATCATCTGACTCTCTAAACTCTTCAAGGGCTAATTATTTTTTTTTTCCATTTTGACCAAAGACTGAATATTTTTTCCAAAAAACTCAGTTTTTCTTAAATTCACACAAAGCAATGGCTTCACACATAAATCAACATAAACTATTAATTTATGACAAATGTCACTCTGTTTTATGTTCCATCAGCCTCTACAGTATGTGAATTCACAGTCCTATTGCATAACTGTTTGTCTCATCAATCATAAGCTGAAAGGCACAAAACAACTTGAAGCAGTCCAGTGGCTGGTAATTTCCAGATCACTTTTATCAAAATTAGAATCCGATAAGTCAGCGTCCGATTCAGCAATAATATGCAAAACGACATCCTCAGAGTATTCTGCTTTCCGCATTCGCTTTGCTCGCTCACCAGATGCCGATGCCATTTTAGACGTTATTTACTCTCCACTACTCACACATATGCAGGGGTTCAAGGTCAGATCAATGAGGCTAACTTTCCTTCTAGCAAACACAGTCAACCTGTAAAGTAATGGCAAGTTTTGTCAGCGTTTACAGCTGATTACTGCCCTTTACCCTGTCACAAGAACGAGACATTGACAGATAAAGAGTTGGGGCAGCCACCCGTATATTGTGGTATCCTGGCTGCAAAAGTCGTTTTCTTTTAACAAAATACAGAGCACTGAAGTGCACACAACCGAGTCCAAAACAAGACTAAAGAAACAAAGGAAAAGGGGCAGGTTTTAAAGGGGGAGACAGGAAGTGAGGTCGTATGGATCCGCACGTGGTCTTCCACCATTGGCTCGAGCCGGAGGTGACATCAGAGGGACTGGAGCTGGTGTGGCCGACTTCCATTGGCTCAGTCCCGGAAGTGATGTCAGGTGATCCAGGTGAAATCCCCCGGGGATGGTCTACAGGCAAGGGAGAAAAAGAGTCAGTGCACTCTGCCACACCCCGGCATGCCTCCGAACTGCCTTCACTCAAGCCCTTTAGCTGCCTCCCATGCGCACGTGTGTGACAACCCATATACATTGACATAAGTTGACTCTTGTCTCCAAAGTGTTCATATGTAGAACTTCATTACCTCCTCCAATCAATTAATGCCACCAGTAATTTCTTATTTGGCAGGGTGAAGATCGGAGTATTACATTCAATTTTTAAGTTTGAATCACAGTCTGATTATTAGGTGGTTATCTACCAGGTAACGATCGTCAGCCTACCAAATAAGCAAATCAGCCGCTGTGGCACAGCATCAGAGGCTTTGCCTCAGGCGCTGACATCCGAGGTTTGATCCCCATAGGGGGATGCAAAAGTGCGTACACCTGATGAGCCCCAATAAAAGTGAAACAGGTGTTGTGTATTATTTGGCAGATACTGTATCATATATACTGTATATATATATATATATATATATATATATATATATATATATATATATATATATATATATATATATATATATATATATACACATCCACAATTTATACTTGTAATAAATTGTATAAGATAATTATATATTAAGAAAAATTTCAAACTAACTGGCATCATGCTGAGCTGATTGAGTGTGTATTTCTGGCATTTATTCTATAATCGTGCATGTAATTTAAGTAATTTTTTTCTGTAAGCCACCATGGCAAATTTTCCAGAGACAATTAAAATCATGCTATTCAACACTGAAGGACATATTCATAAAGTGTTTGTTCCCTATGCACAGACTGTCAATCATTGATGTTACATTCAGCTCTTTAAGGTGTCAACAGGAAAGCATCACGACAAAATATCTGGAGAAATGGCAAACCCAAAACTGGATTATGTACCATTACAATGCACCTGCACCCACCACATTTGTCATTTGTCACTCATGTGCGCATGGAAAGCAGCTAGAAGGACCAAAAGAAGGTAATTCCATGCCAGGCCAGGGGGTGGCTGGGTGCAGTAAACTTTTCTCTTTTACAGTGTCTCTGTAGAACAGGCACGGGAAATTCTGGCTGATTTCAACAACGTCACTTCTGGTTCAGGCCCGATGACATCACTTCCGGTTCTGGCCCCAAGAACGTCACTTCAGGTTCTTGCCCAAGAGGATGTCACATCACTTATGCCAACCTGCTTTAAAATCCAGTCATCCTCCATTTATACTCAATTCTGTTGTTGGACTCAACCTTTACACTTCTGTGTTACCAAATCTTCGTATTTGCAGCCTTATTCAAGTAAACGGGTGGCTGCCCCAAACCTCCTTTTGGTGTTAAGGTTTATTAATTTCACACGCTCAAAAAGTTTTTGATCAAAAATAATGTGGTTGTTGATTTGCACAATTTCATATTAATCAGATCTCGTTCCCTGTGACTTCTTTTTGTTCCTGAAATTAAAATTAAGAATGAAGGGAAAAAAAATTGCTACTGTGGAAGAAATCCAGGGAAAAATGTAGAAGGTAACAAAAGACAAGGTAAGAAAAGACGAATACAGGACATGTTTCTAGGAATGGAATAATTGTTGGAACAAATGTATTGTGCCTTACGAAGAGTATTTTGAAGTTGACTGAAAGGGAATTGCTATAAGCTTTATAATAAAGGTTTTATTTTTAACAATTTCAGGAATATTTGAGTCTGATGCAATTGCTTATTAATGGAATGGCAGCAAAATGTTCACTGATTGTGATGCACATGTGTTACACCAGCAGTTTCTATCTAGTTATCTGTACCCATGTGCTAGTTTGGTACTATCAACAATCTGATTGTTTGGTAACTCCACGCATCCATCTCAATATTCTCATTTCTGCCACATGTAACATCTCCTGTGCTCCATTTACTGGCCATGTCTCAGCTCCATGCATCAGGGCTGGTTTTATCCATTATCTTAAAAACTTTTAACCTTCACTGTAATTGTTTGTTTAAAACATAATCCTGATATGTTCTTCCAATTGTCCCATCCATACGGCACTGTATGGGTTATCACTATAATCTAATTTTCCATCTTGGACTATCACTGATCCCAGATATTTAAATGTTTCCACTCTTTTCATTATACTCTCCCTGCAGGCTAACATCTGAATCCTGATCATCATTAAGTGTCATATATTCTGTCATCTTCTTCCTATTGATCTTCAGCCCTCTATCTCCCAAAGCACTTCTCCATTTTCCCACCTTCCTCTCCATCCTCTTTTCTGGTGCTACACAACACAGTGTCATTAGCAAAAAACATGTGCCAGGGTGATTGGTCTTTTATCCAATGACTCAACACATTCATATCCAGATCAAAGAGGTAAGGACTTAAAGAAGATCCCTGGTGCAGACCTACTCAAACTGGGGTCTTGTCTGTTACCCCAATACTGCTCTTAACCCGAGTCCTCACTTCCTCTTGCATATCCTGGACAATCTTAACTTACTTTTATGATACTCTTTCATGGTTTCTCTCTCATGCACCTCCAGACCTCTTGATGTGGCAGCCAATCATAAGTCTTCTCCAAATCAAAAAACAACATATGCAATCCTTTAAGTTTTTCTTGATGCTTCTTTATGAGCTGTCTTAATGTTCCTCTCCCTGGCATAAAACCAAACTGCTGTTCCTTCTGTGGGTGCCAAATTAACAATGTATGCAGACGATACAGAGGATTGACACATTTTACTTTCCAAATTCGGACATTATCCTCCTCATACTTTCTGACATGTAGCAGAGGCTTTTTGAAGGCCACAAAATTTTACTATTATAATAAAAGTAGATTGTTTCTTGTCTTACTCATGTAATGGCAGACTGTAAAAACATCATGTGAGTACAAGATGCTGAAAATAATAGTGCTGACAAGCTATCAGCCTGATAATCCTGGCTGTCATAAACACCTGTGAAGGCTCAACAGCAGATGCTGTTGATAGGTCAAATTCCAGCTGAAGGAATGTTCAGAATAAACTCCTCAAGTATATTAGACATTAATATTTGTATATACAATAAATTGCACCTAATTTCTGAAATCAAGGTAACCTCTTGGATTTAAAACTTGTTACCTTAATCTCAGCTTCTCAGACAGTAACTTTTCTATTATTGTAGCCAATGAAACTACAGTCACTGTTCTTCAATGGTGGAAAATGCAACAGGTGAGACCTTATTTCATTTATACATTTAAGAGATTTTTTTATATAATTAACTTGTTGTTCTTGTATTAATATTGTACTGTGGGCTGTATTAGATTTCAACCATAGCACAATGATTTTTCTGGAAAACTTCAGTTCATGCATCGCACAGTTTTTGAGTAAGTACTATTATAAAATGTTCTCATCCAGGCTTTATTTGACATGAGTTGTTAACCAAATGGCAGGGAAGTGATCAGAGGCCGCAAAAAGCCAAAAAAAAAAAAGATCTTACTGGCTTTCGGTCTTCTTCTGGTGAGGTAGGGACCAATGATTTTGGAAGCACACAACTATGTCTAGCGTGCCTTATCTTAATAAGAAATACTGCCAACGTGTGGTGATGAAAGTCAAGAGCAAATTTATGAAAAATGCCTCCTAGATTTCTTTATTTATCTCATGATGACTAGCATCTGAAAATTTTTCTTGAACATAACATATATTTAGATCTCCATGTTAGAGGACTGGTGATGTGAGTGCTCAGCAATTTGAATATCTCTACTAATTTCCCAACTTAACAGGAGATGCTGGCCCTTCAGACCTTCCATCAAGCCACTATAACCTTTGAATATCTAGCAGGATGTGCACAGGTCATCACCCAGGAACCATAGCCAGCTTTTTCTCTTCTCCCAATTCTGAAACACCCAGGTGAGTCGGACAGGCTCCTCTTCATGGGAGACCCAAGATTATTTCCATTGCCTGGGATGAGTGGTGCCACTGAACCACTAGAAGTATAGAAAATTGTATTCTTAAAATTGGTAATCTTTACGTATTAGAAATGTTTTAAAAACACATGAGAAAAGTAGACACTATATTTTACTACGTATTAAGATGTAAGAGTTAGGATTGAAAAGGCTTGTGCTTACATGTTTTTTTATTGTTCTTTATGAGCTAGAAATCATCAATAGTTCAATAAGACAAAGGTTAGAAAGGGAAAGGTTCCCTCGCTTAGATGGGGAATGTGAACTCTTTGGCTGTAAATAATGATAGCAAACAAAGAGCTAGTAGCGAGTAAAGATAGGCCTTGTCAAACAGAAATGATGGACACGAAGGGGCTTTGACACCCCTTCAGTTAAGAAATATTGGTAGAATTAATTAGAGTCAAGATTAGAGCAGTGAAATGATAGGAGTCTATTGAGGATGAATAATGGCTTGTATGATAACAATTGTAATAAATGTATAAAATTCGTATGGCTCATGGCTCAAGTCATTTGAATTGAGTCTATATGTGGGCCGTACAATAAAGCTTGATTCTGCTGCCTGTCCTGAGACTTCGAGTGCCTTGTTTGGGGCTAAGGGTGCCTACGCCAGTCTGCTTCAACAGAAGTCGGCATGTTTCTTTATAATTTGAAATATTTGTAGACAGGGGGATACATTGTAAATAGTTAAGAGTGCTTGCCGTTTCCTTTAAGGGTGTTTGTGCAGCATGCCATGCTGTGAATGGCACAGGAACCTGCTTTGGCTTCCTGGCACTAGTGTCTCATAGCATGGAGTCAGAGTTAGTTGGTTGCCGGCAGAGAGCGAGCTGGGCACAGAAAGAGTTTAGAAACCCAACAGCGTATTGAGTGAGTATTTGCACACGTGCACACAATTGAGACTGTGAGACTAATTAGAGATATTGGGTACCAATGGAGAAGATGTTATTTGGTATTATACCAGGGTAATTGGAGTGAACAAGAGACTATCAGCCGTTATTGGTTGTACTGTAATTTCTTTGAGACAGCATTAGCCAACTCCAGTGAAAATCACAACAAAGGGCTATTTTGTTTCTTGTTCTTTTGTCCTGCAGATCATTGTCAGACCTCTCGAACATTTTGGATAAATTAGTAAAGCCAGAGGATTTTAAAAAGAGTTAGACTGGCAGTTGGCTTCTGATCTGGGGATCCTTTGAACATACTGTAGAGAAGGTTTGGAACTAAAATAGAGAGCAGAAAGTACTCTGTGATTAGGCCTCTGAACAAACAGTGAGAGTGGAGGTGTTGAGCTAATCGAGTGTAAAGTGCTTTGGTATTTGACTTCTGAAACATCAGTTGTATTGGAGGTGATGAACTGATTGTGTTTCTTTTTGTCCATCAACTTCTCATGGGTTTTTTGTCTCTTTTGATGGAATCTTTTCCTGAAATTTTAATAGTATTTTAGGAGCAGTAAAATAGTTTTTCCCTTTTTCTTTCTGTGTGTACAATCACTGAAACTGTTTATAAAGAAGTGCAGAACATTGGTTCTTGATTGACATTCAAGACAATAAAGGACATATATGATGTATATGTATGCATATATATAATATGCACTACATTTATATTTGTCTTTCTCTCATTCTCTTAATTTGCTCAGTTATGAGCTCTGACATATCCTGGGTTTAATCTGTGCTGGGGTCCAAGGGCACAGGCATTACATTGTCAAAATATATTGCCATCAGGAAGGACTTCCATGTCAGGAGGAACCTCAATTAGGACAGAGGAGCCTCCTTCTGTTAGAGCCCAAGGACATGACAGAGAAAAAATTCTTGATGTCAAAGTCCTGTTGATCCCTGATCAACACACCAAACAAGATGTGTGTTCTTGCTTTGTAATATTTATTTTTTTTCCTTTTATTATTATTATTATTATTATTATTTTTGATGCCTGCTATATACTCAAACATTCTTCCGGGGGGAATACAAAAATTCTCAGAGTTGGTCAATGGCATAGGCCTAGTAATCAAATATGCTCCTAGGTATTGTATGCCTTCAGTCTGGTTAATCAGTCCACCAAGTGGCATTGTGCTGAGTTGATCAACTGTGCATTTCTGGCTTTTATTCTACAATTATTCACATAAATTGGGCAATGTCTTTCTCTCAGTCACCATGGCAGATTTTCAAGAGGCAATGATGATTGCATTTTTTGACATTGACAAACTTGTTCACAAAGAGGTTGTCCCACAAGGACTGAGTGTTAATCAGCAACATTTCATTGCGCTCATGGAAAACATCTGGAGAATTAGCACACACAAAACTGGATTTTTCAACATTACATTGCACCCGTCACACACTACGTTGTCACTGAAAACGTTTTTGATAAAAAACAATGTGGCTGTTGCTTTGCATCCCATGTATTCACTAGATCTCATACCCTGTGACTTCATTTTGTTCCTAAATTAAAATTGAGAATGAAGAGAAAAACATTAGCTGCTGTGGAAGAAATCCTGGGAAAAATCACATTGATGCTTGGTTACAAACTACAAGATGCCCTGGGTTCAATCTGTGCTGGGGTCTAAGGGCATGGGGCATCACATTGCAACGTACATTGCAAATAGGAAGCAGGTCAGGAGGAACCTCAGTTAGAGAAAGCTTTTAGAGATATGAATATACAAGAGCATCTTTAGCATATAGCTGATAGTATGCAAATTTTAGGTCAGAATATTTCCTTAAAAAGGTAAAAGAGGATGAGCATGAATAATGGAATACATTCCTGTTGCTGAGATTAAAGGTCAGGGGTAGCTTCCTACAGACTGCATACTTTAATGCAGATTGACAAAAGTCAGTATAAGTTACTTTAGACTTTTTACCTTATGGTATCCTTTCAAGGATAAGGTGAACATCTGCATCTCTTAAAACAATGCTTTCTCATTTAACACAGTTAGAACAAACTTGTGAGCCTAAGGATCCATAATGCTAAAGGACTAATTATTCGCGATGTCCCCACAGAGCTACCCACTGGGACCATAACTCACATGCAGCCCCACAGGAGTCCAAATTGCAGCTCCAACAGGGGACTTTTGGCATCCAGAAAAGGTACCATTGATGGCATCTACAATGCCAGATGATGCCTATCTTTCATTACCCCCACTACAATAGATACTGACCATTGTTAATATTGTCCTCAACATCATTTATAAAAATGCTAAAAACACAGTCAATATGGCAGGTAAAATTTTGACTTGTCTTTATTTGGCCTGGCAATCTGGTCTAATAGTTAAGGAGTTAAACTACACACCCCAAGGAAGCAGGCTTACATTCAGAATCCTGAGTGAGTCAATTAGGCTGCCTGTGCTCAAGCTATAAGAATCGGGATTACTTTAAACATTGTGATGTACATGTAAAGGACATCAGATTGGCATTCAGCATGAAAGACATACTATAAAATCCTCATATCATATGCAGTTTCCTTTAAAATATTTCTAGATTTTAGTTCCATCAATCACATACTGTTTACCAAGGCTACGCTTTGCTAATTTTTTGCGAGAAAAAATGAAAAAATACAGTATATATCCCAAACCATCCCCGTTTGAACACCAATTACTGCATGTCAAAAGAAAGGTCAGATGGCACACTTGGTCCTTTGGGTCATTTCAGATAGAAAATAACTGCCCTAGAGGTGCTGATTAAATACACTGGGCTCAGCTCCTGGCTAATTGGTCAAAGCATCAAAGCTTCATCCAATGAGGAAGAAAATCGAAAAAATTAGCCCATTATCCAATTTTCCCAATCTATCTAAAGCCTCAGGGAAATGCTATGTATGTGCATTTCACATTTCAATCTCAAAGAAGGAGGCAACATGGAGTATTCGGGGGTATATTGAAGCATTGGATTATTAGCAAAGTATATCAAATCAAAATCAAAAAAATTGCAGGGTGATTATTAGATATAACCAGTAACTGATGATTTAAATCTGAAAGTGCTGTCCAATTACCCTAATTACTTGGAATAAAAGAGGATTCAGAATTTTTTCTGATATGATTTTTTTTTATTTGAAATACCCCTAGTAATACTTTTTCATTTAGTTTTTTATGTTTGTTTTATGTTAATGACTTGTCTTTTTTTACTGCATTAGTCTTGGTGTAGATTTTAACAACAACGTCATAGGCAAAATTGGGGCATAAAGCAACTTACCTTTCCCTTCTGTGTGCCGCATTATTGCAGGCCAGCCCTCGGATGAAACCTTGCCACCTCCCCACCACTCCATCGATCAACTCGATTCACAGTGGCAGCATTACAGGTGGGTCGCGACCAAGCCTGGACGAAATCCCATCCACTGGTTTGATGGCTGCGTTCGATTCACAGTAGCAGAATCACAGGTGGACCGTAAGCAATCCTGTTCAACCTCCTCAACCCCTGCTCTGTAGATGGTGCTCAATTAACCAAGGAGGAAAAGCACTGATGATCACACTTGATTCAGCAAATGAACTGGTGATCGTGTGTGGCCATAAACACAACCCCGACCTTTGGCGATCATGCTCATTTCACTGAGCGGGACCACCATAATCCCCCCTCTTGGGCAGTTGTGCTAAATTAACAGAAATGGCATGTAATAAACTGGATCGTGACACCACAAAGGTTGGAAAACACTATTCTAGATAGTTTCATTATTTAATCTGAATCACAAGCTTTTGTTGAAGTAAGAGTTAAATGAAATCATTTTAAAAGGTGTCATGTACTGTAGGTTTTGTAAGCTCAGCTCATCGTAGATTGTCAAACCAAGGACCTCAAAGGAGTCTTCAAACATTGTTGATTTTTGTGTCAGTCATGAGGATCTAGGAGAAGGTACAAACTAGTCTTAACCTAGTTTGGAAGGGTGGCACATATCTGGAATCACTTCAATATCCCAACAGAGGTGGCAGTGGCAGTTTTTATAGCAGCTGCTTTACTTCTGCTCAAATCAAATGTCATTTGATGTGATTGAATGTTTTGATTAATACTGGGTCGCAAATCTGAAAAATCACAAGGTGTCAGCCTTCTTCACTGATGTGTAATAGGGGACTATCTTTTTTATCCAATGTCTGCCTTGTATTTGACGATGCTCAGTACCAGCCTGTGTGAGGAAGCATTTCCTGTAAAAAGGCATCCCAGTCAAATAAAAAGACATCCAAATCCAATGGTATGTGATCATAGAGCACTGGACAGAATAAAAAGTTTAATAGTTTAATACATAAAATACAAACGACACAACAAACCATAATGTGGTTGCAGGATATATGGCATCACTGAGGTAAGTCAAAAGTAATGCTGTTCAGTGAACTATTGGGCTGAAGTGTGGAGTGAGGCGATGAGGCATTCGCCTCAGAGGGCAATTTGGTCAGAACAACAGTTTAATGTTTTCTTTGACATTATGAAATAATGATACAAAAAATGAGCATTAAGAGGGAATTATATTTGTAAAACAAGTGCCTACTATATAAAACTTTCAAATGACTCAGAAAGCTGCAATTCGCACCACTTTGCTACACAGCAAGCATCGGAGCAGGAAAGCAGCACATGTTGAAGCTACATGTCATTTCCCTGACTTTTCACATATTATATTATGCATTTATTGTCATTTTGTATAATTTCATTAATTCTTGGAATGTTATTTAAGTGTAAGTCACAGGTAAATATCTGTTAAAAGTCTCTTCATTTGGGAACAGGTATGTTTAGTTAGAAAAGGCTGTCAGGTTTTAGATTTCAAAACAGAGTATTTAGAGAAGTGTGCTGGTTAAGGGGAATAGACAAGTTTAATTTAATATTTAACTTTGCAATCAATAAAAATAAATATTTGGGTTGGACAGAAGCAATAAAGATAGGTCACATTTTAAATATTTTGTGTGTCTCATTAATTTTAAGCTAATCCTTTTGATTTTTGTCTCCTTTTCTCATGTTGTTCCAAAGATGTATTACATTATGGGATAGTGTATTATAAACCCTGTATTGCCATACATATCATGACTAAGTGTACTGAGTGTATTGACTCGTGCCTAGTAAGGATATATGTGGGGAGGGGGAGTCAGCAAAAATATGCATTGCCTCAGGCTGCATTATTTGATGTACCTGTCGTACCTGTCCTTCCTTCTATGCTGAATTACATTAAGCAAGTTTGAAAATACCTTATTGGGCAGAGCAATAGATTAATAAATTGGTGAATTTTCAATATTTTATTGTCTTTATTGTCTCACCCTCCCAACTAAATGAAGCTGTTAGAGAATTTTTATGCCTGATTTGTTGGATGGATTCAGCAGGGGTTTGTTTGTATTTGGTCAGAGTGCCATTTTTAGACAAGTGCATTATTTTGAAAATTAAAAAAATAATACAATAAAAAGAGGTTTAACTATGAACCATAACAGTTACATATGTATCAAGTATCTAATTTATATACTGCCTTTAAAACCTGTAAGATATATTTACATTTTAAAACTTTCAGTTGCCTCAGAACTGCACTTCGCTTCACTTGACGATAATGCCAGCTTCAGAGGATCAAAACAGCACATGTCTACTTTAAAGCTATTGTGATGCCTGGGTTGTCTGCACATAGCATACTCATCCTTGCACCCAAGATGGACTAACACAAATGAGGACACATTACACATTACAACAGATGATGCAAAATGTGCAAAGTGGTTTTATTTTAAAACAGTGTACATCAATAAATGATGTGCAGTGCAGTTTTTCCTCAAATAAATAATTAATCCCAAATAAAAACAGTGTTCTTTGAGTAAGTTAAAATCAGCAACAAATAAATCAAATAAAGTTCAATTAAAATCAAGGATGAAACAGAACCAGAACCACATTCATCTAAATTCTCCAGTGCTTTCTCTCTTTCTCTCTCACTCTCTCCTTGCCCCACTTATCAATCTCCTGGGTACGTTCAACATGGCTGAGACCCCAGCACAAGCAGTTTTCATCGACTCCTGACCCCGTCAGTGGCTAAACCCAACTGTCTTCTTTACGCACTGCACAGTGTTTCCCAATCGCTCCTGCTTTCCACAGTGCAGCAGAAGTGATCTGGTCCAGCCCAGGAATGCCCTTTCTCAAGCTCCTCCATAAGGCTTCACCTCAATGCTTCGCCAGTTTCTCATGGCACTGGCCTCCTACTGATTTTGTTCTCTTTGCTCTTCACCCAACTTTCTCAGTCTTTTCATTCTTTTCTTTTCTTTCCTTTCTCACCTACCCAGGATTCTTTATACTATGAAGATGCGGTGTCTTAACCAATCACACACTCACATATAGGCGTAATTAGCCCAAGACCAACAAACGGATTTTAAGCAATCAACAGAAGTTGGGACACCTGTATAAATTGCTTGTCAACTTGCAAGGCTTAATTTACTTTAATTACTGCAGAATATCTGTAGAGAGAGAGAGAGAGAGAGGGGGTTGGGAGCATGCACTAATATAATGTGTTGCCGCACCCACCACACAACGAAACTGGTCAGCCAGGTGTTACAAGGGTATCCCCTTGGCCTGGACCAACCACTTGAGTCTTCAACAATAAGGATTCTGTGAGCCAGATCGCCCACAGGAAATTCCGCTACATGGGTGTAGTGCCATAACTGACACTCCCTCACAATGCAGGTAATGTGCTTCATTCAGGACTCCGAGAGCAACCACTTGTTTAACAGAAAGTCAAACCTGTGGTACCCAAGGATTCTCCGAAGAGACACAGTACCGAATTAATCCAGTCTTCGTCTCTGGTTACTGGATAGCATCCTTGTCTTGCAAGCATATAGCAAAACAAGAAGCACCAGGACTCTAAAGACTTGGACCTTTGACCTTTTGCAAAGATATCGGGAGCACAACAAATCCCTTTCCAGGAACATCATGATCCCTCATGCTCTCCCAATCCATCTACTGATTTCATATTAAAAGTCACCAGAGACATGAATGTCACTGCAGAGGTAAGTAAACCTTTCAACATTGTCAACACTCTCTCTAGACACAGAGGCATTGTTGATGGCTGTGCCCAAGAGGTAATTAAAGGCCATGATCTTGTTTTTTATCAAGGACACTCGCAAGTCCAGACACTCAGACTCCTTTCTCAGTCTCTCGAGAGCCCTGATCAGAACCTCTATTGACTCTGAGGTCTCAGGATATCCCAAAGGGCTGCTCGATCAACTGAGTCGAATGCTTTATGAAAATCAACAAAGACTGCAAAGAAACTCTGCTGATATTCAAGTTTGTACTCCGTGAGAACCCTTAGCACTAGAATGTGGTCGATGGTAGACTTCTTAGATGTAAAACCAGAATGCTCTGGTCTCTGATAGGGGAGCAAGTGATCATGGATCCTACTGAGGATGACCCTAGCAAGGACCTTACCTGGCACCAAGAGCAATGTTATCGCCCTGTAGTTTCTGAAATCCAGGCAATCACCCATCCCCTTTCACAAAAGGATGACAAGTCCCATTTTCCAGTTAATTGAGATGACTCCCATCTCCCAAACGGAACCAAAGATTGCTTGCAATACAAGCATGACAGCTTTACCACCAGTCTGGAGAAGTTCACCCTAGATACTACAGATTCTTATAGCCTTCCTCAGCTAGTGAGATTGGGTAGTTCACAGCTAATGGGAGGATCAGCTTCAAGAACCATGGACCCAGAGATATCCAATGTCTTAGCCAGAGGGGTGGCTTTAAGCAGCTGCTTAAAGTAGCCAGCCAGCAGGTCACAATTGCAGCGTCATCCGTAAGGACCATTCCATTACCCACCCTGACTGCAACTCTCAGAGGAACAAATTCGAATGTAATGTTTCAATTCCTCTGTAAGCAGTACATGTGTCTTTAGCCCATGGATGGTGTGTCACTTGTTCACATGTTCCTCTAACAAAAGCCTCCTTATCTGCACTCAGAGCCATCACAGACGTCCTTCTGAGTTCCCGGTACAGACCAGAGTTGCCATCAAGCCATACGCTGCAGCCCCTTTCAATGTTATTCAGGGTACACTTGCAAGATGAAACTCCTTCTTCCAGGAACACCAGCAACACCAATACAAACTTCAGCAGCCATCAGTTCTCCCATGTCACACTAGGATCAGCAGTTGCACCCATGACTGCAAGTTCCTCACAAAAACCGTCTGTGCAAACTCATTAGAACCAGCCTGATCTTTGAGTCTGGCTACGTCCAGCCTAATCCTAGTAGATGGAAGCCTGCTGGACCTAAGCTGGATCTTAAGAGTAGCAACAACAAGTCTGCGGTCAGAATTCACAAACTGGACACGTACGTAGACCCTGTAGTTCTGCAGGAGCCTCCAGTACCTGCCCACAAGGATATGAACAATCTCCTTCACCCCACCACCAGTACTGGAGTATGAAGTCCAATGATGTGGCTCAGGGCACTGGAAACAGAGGTCTGCAGACCCTGACCTTTTGCAAAGTCAAGGAACGTAGAGACACTTTCACCACAGTCGCCCGACCCATGGAGACCGACACAATCTTCATAGCCATCCCTGTCAGTGCCAGTGGTTGCATTGAAGTCACCCATGACCAGAGAAGTGTGACCTCGCAGGCACCCATCAACCAATGAACAAAGCTGCAAAATAAAATGTGTCCCTCTCCAAGACATCATTCACCGCAATCAGAGCATACACTGAGACAACAGACAAGGCCCCCAGATATTGCCTTAATCTGAGCCTCATAATATGTTTGTTGAAAGAAGTGAAATTCCATTGGAAGGAGCTGATCCACCACAGCAACAGTTACTTCCTGGGTATGACAGCCATCAGAGCAACCAGACCAATTAAAGGTGTATTCGCCTACAGAGATCTGGCCAATCCAAGGTCTGCGCACCTTAGAGAGTGTCACAACTGAAATTCGGAGTTTATGAAGCTCTTCCAACAGCAGAGGATGATGATCATTATGCCAGAGAGATAAGACATTCCACACATCTACCTAATTGGGCCGCCTCAAATCGGGACCAGAGTGTGGCTGTTCAACGGGCAACACCACAGAACAACACCAACAATCACTGACATGCCTGACTCCATTGGCTTTGTGGTTGTTTTGACACTTTCGGGGATGAGGCTCCTGTCTGCCATTTCAAAACTGTGTGAAGTTTTTATGGTGTCTGGAGTGCCAATCCTGCCACCAACTCCCAAGTTTTCCCTGCACTTACAGGGCTGGATGCAGTTTAATATCATACCCAAAACAAGAAGACCCATTTGTAATATTCTGATATTTCCATTTTTTTTAATTTTTGCTAACTTAAATTTTAAATGTAAACCTCTGAAAGTTTATTGCTTACCAGTTCATCATTTTAATCAATCATTGCATTTCAACTGAATAAATTTGAAGAAAAACTGGAAAACTCAGGTGTTCTAAAACTTTTGACTGGAATATATATATCAGAGAGTATTATTTAGCACAATTGCCTTATATAAATATACATACACACACATATATATATATATATATATATATATATATATATATATATATTACATGTAGTGATTTTATTTCTTTCAATTTCAACTAAGTATAGATCAGTATTTCACATTAATTTATTTTTTACTTATATTGGGTTTGAAATATAAAACGTTTCTCATCTCAGCCTCAAACATGCTTAATCCAGTTCAGGCATATGAGGGGCTGCCGCCTATTAGGATTTTTTCAGATATACTGTCTAAACTTATTATAATGCAAATTGGTGGGATGTTTAAAAATGGCTAAAGCTTCTGGTTTACCAAGCTTGATTGCGGCTTGGTTTGTCTTCTGTGTGGAGTTGGCGTTCTTTCCCCAAGATTATACTGCTGACTCCAATAAACTACATACTGTATATGTAGAAGTCTGTATGAAATTAGTTCATTTTTATGTTAGGTGCTCTCTCACTGTATGTCATTCTGTTTCTTAAGGAGTTAGTCAAAGCATTCTTCACTTGTTAGTCGTTTACCTAGAGATTTATATATGAGAACAGTTTTGGATTTCTCAGATTTGAAATTGAACTGGTACCTGGATTTGATGGTCACCCTCTCTGTTCTCAGACCTTAGCCCTTATAGTGCACAATTAATTATGTTATGCTGTTTCCTTTCTGATGATCAGCAGTTGAGCAATATTAAAAGGCATCATACTTTCAAAAAGAGAATTATAATTTAAGAAAATATCAAATATAGTGCATATCTTGTTATCTTTGTTTTCTTGTTGTCTTCAAAGTGTAGATATAAAAGCACTACACATCTGTCTGCTGACTGCTTAAAGATAACATATTTTTATATTTAATTGTTAAATCATTTATCACATTTATTTATTTAATTTATTTATCATTTATCACGAATAAGAATTTTCTAAAAATAACAAAACTTTCTCTCAAACTATAAAACACATTGTTTAAATTTTTAGGTCAAAGCCCATAACATTTTTACATATAACTGGATAAAATTAATTTTTAAACAGATGGTAAAGTGCAATTTAAAACCAGATTCAGTTCTTGGCAAACATCTGTCAATAAATGTCCCTATAAATACATGAAAAGTTAAAGGCAGTTTTTATTACCTAATTACTGACATAATGTTACAGTGATAAAAAATATTTTTTGCAGAACATGTGTTAAGTAATAAAAAAGAAAAAAAAACTAAGCTGAATTTTTAAACAAAGCTCAGGAAACTTATATTCAATCAAAGAAGAAAGTGATATATATATATCTCCAAATCCGAGAGCATGGTCCTCAGCCGGAAAAGGGTGGAGTGCCCTCTCAGGGTTGGGGAAGAGATCCTGCCCCAAGTGGAGGAGTTCAAGTATCTCGGGGTCTTGTTCACGAGTGAGGGAAAAATGGAGCGTGAGATCGACAGGCGGATCGGTGCGGCATCCGCAGTGATGCAGGCTCTGCATCGCTCTGTCGTGGTGAAAAAGGCGCTGAGCCGTAAGGCAAAGCTCTCAATTTACCAGTCGATCTACGCTCCTACCCTCACCTATGGTCATGAGCTATGGGTAGTGACCGAAAGAACGAGATCGCGAATACAAGCGGCTGAAATGAGTTTCCTCCGCAGGGTGTCTGGGCTTTCCCTTAAAGATAGGGTGAGAAGCTCAGTCATCCGGGAGGGGCTCAGAGTAGAGCCGCTGCTCCTCCGCATCGAAAGGAGTCAGATGAGGTGGCTCGGGCATCTGATCAGGATGCCTCCTGGACGCCTCCCTGGTGAGGTGTTCGGCACGTCCAACCGGGAGGAGGCCCCGGGGATGACCCAGGACACGCTGGAGGGACTATGTCTCCCGGCTGGCCTGGGAACGCCTTTGGGATTCTCCCGGAAGAGCTGGAAGAAGTGGCCGGGGAGAGGGAAGTCTGGGCCTCTCTGCTTAAGCTGCTGCCCCCACGACCCGACCTCGGATAAGCGGAAGAGGATGGATGGATGGATGGATGGATATATATATATATATATATATATACTCACCTAAAGGATTATTAGGAACACCTGTTCAATTTCTCATTAATGCAATTATCTAATCAACCAATTACATGGCAGTTGCTTCAATGCATTTAGGGGTGTGGTCCTGGTCAAGACAATCTCCTGAACTCCAAGATGAATGTCAGAATGGGAAGGAAAGGTGATTTAAGCAATTTTGAGCGTGGCATGGTTGTTGGTGCCAGACAGGCCGGTCTGAGTATTTCACAATCTGCTCAGTTACTGGGATTTTCACCCACAACCATTTCTAGGGTTTACAAAGAATGGTATGAAAAGGGAAAAACATCCAGTATGTGGCAGTCCTGTGGGCGAAAATGCCTTGTTGATGCTAGAGGTCAGAGGAGAATGGGCCGACTGATTCAAGCTGATAGAAGAGCAACTTTGACTGAAATAACCACTCGTTACAACCGAGGTATGCAGCAAAGCATTTGTGAAGCCACAACACGCACAACCTTGAGGCGGATGGGCTACAACAGCAGAAGACCCCGCCGGGTACCACTCATCTCCACTACAAATAGGAAAAAGAGGCTACAATTTGCACGAGCTCACCAAAAGTGGACAGTTGAAGACTGGAAAAATCTTGCCTGGTCTCATGAGTCTCGATTTCTGTTGAGACATTCAAATGGTAGAGTCAGAATTTGGCGTAAACAGAATGAGAACATGGATCCATCATGCCTTGTTACCACTGTGCAGGCTGGTGGTGGTGGTGTAATGGTGTGGGGGATGTTTTCTTGGCACACTTTAGGCCCCTTAGTGCCAATTGGGCATCGTTTAAATGCCACGGGCTACCTGAGCATTGTTTCTGACCATGTCCATCCCTTCATGACCACCATGTACCCATCCTCTGATGGCTACTTCCAGCAGGATAATGCACCATGTCACAAAGCTCGAATCATTTCAAATTGGTTTCTTGAATATGACAATGAGTTCACTGTACTAAAATGGCCCCCACAGTCACCAGATCTCAACCCAATAGAGCATCTTTGGGATGTGGTGGAACGGGAGCTTCGTGCCCTGGATGTGCATCCCACAAATCTCCATTAACTGCAAGATGCTATTCTATCAATATGGGCCAACATTTCTAAAGAATGCTTTCAGCACCTTGTTGAATCAATGACATGTAGAATTAAGGCAGTTCTGAAGGCGAAAGGGGTCAAACACCATATTAGTATGGTGTTCCTAATAATTTTAGGTGAGTGTATATATATAGCCAGCAGTGATATGTCCCCAGTAAATTACAAAGTCAGAGTTCTCTGCCCATAAAACCCATAAAAATTTTGTATATTAATGAGTGGCACAACTGTCATGAAGTCCTGGTCACAGCCGCAGCCGCCACTGGGGATGATTTAACTAACACCCAGAAAATGGAATTATTATCGCTGATCATGGGGAACACAGACTTCTTTTCGGCAGCACCTGGCCAGACGATGATTGTGGAAAACAAGATTGTCAGTCTGCCAGGTGTTACTATATAGGTGCCCCCATATCCCCTTATCTCCTATCCGAGGCAACAAGTAAAGTGTTACATGAGGTACAGCAGATGCTCCAGTTGGGTGTTACTGTATTTGGCCAAACAAAAGCTAATGGCGAAGTACCATTGTACTCATTTCAAAGCCCGATGGTTAGGTTCAGTTCTGTATTGATTTTAGGTGTTTGAGTAACATTTTCAAGTTTGATCCATAGCCGATGCCACATGTGGACGAGCTGCTGGAAAAAGCTTGGGCAGGCTTCATATATCTCCACCCTAGACCTCATGAAGGGTTATTGGCAGGTCCCCTTTAAGGAGTCCTGTAGCAAGAGAACCTTGTTCACTTTACAGCTCTCCCTTTTGGTCTCCATGGTGCACCACTGACCTTTCAGTGGATGATGGACCAGATCCTGCATCCCCATTCCACCTATCTTTTGCATATCTTGATAATGTGGTAATTTTCAGTAATGACTGGGACTCTCATCTTGTTCGCCTTCAGGCGGTGCCTGACAGTTTGGTGGGGATGACAGCCAACCCTAAGAAATCCAAGCTGGTATTTAGGAAACCCATTTTCTGGGATATTCCATGGGGAAGGGTTTGTTCAAGCCTCCAATGGACAAGGAGGGGGAGGTACTTGCGTGTATCCATGTCCCGAAACACAGAGGCAGGGGTGGTTCAGGTGGAATCATAATGTTGCCTGTGGCAGACTTCTCTGACCTAAAAACCGCTTTATCCTCATTCCCGGTTCTGCACAATCCAGACTTTTAGAAAGAATTCATTCTGCAAACGGATGCAAGCACTTTAGGAGCACTGCTCTCACAATGCTTTGAGGAGGAAGAACACCCCATCACGTTTCTCAGCAGGAAACTGCTGCCCAGGGAGCGTAATTATTTGACCACTGAAAAGGAGTGTTTAACAATTAAGTGGAAGGTGGAGCCCCTCTGTTACTACCTCTAGGGAAAATGGTTTACCTGGTGACTGACCACGCCCCGTTGCGATGGCTGTACAAACAGAAGGATACAAATGCTCAGCTCACTCGGTGGTCTATTAGTTTGCAGGTGTTTGCTTTTGATGTTCACCACTGTCCTGGTGCTGACGTTCTGTCCCGCCTGGCCAAGCCCAGATTGGACGGTCACTGTGCTCACAATAGTCTGGACAAAGCTGGGGGTGAAGTTTCTGAACTCTTTTGGGCCCCCCACCTCAACACGATGACACTCCGAAGCGCATCCCAAATTGAGATTGCCGTGTCTGCAGAAGAGTGCTTATCCGTTGCTCACAGCGATACAGCAGAGCTCCACGGAAGCAACTATGAGCCGATCTCATTCGCCTGTCATTAATGGGTGATGCAAGGAACATTGTAAATGCAGAGAACAGTATTACTTGGTCCTGACCCTGCCTGTTTGCTGTGTCTGTGTATAGGAGAGTGGTAGATCCTGCAACAATAAATAACCGTGCTGTTCCTGTTTCAAGCTGAGTAAAGCTGGTGCTGCTAAAGTACTGAGACTCAGCCTCGTGTTGTGGGGTGCTAGACAGGGACTCAAGCGTCACTATATAGGAAAAGGAGTAACTTAGATGCCTTGTATTCCATTACAGGGTTAACCTCTGGGGTCAGCTGAAGTGGCATGTACAACTTTTAAGTACTTTCAATTATTTTTGCTCATTACACCTTTTGCTTTACTCTTTATCATATGGGGGTTATTTCCAGCACCAAATATGGTTGAAAAATGGATTAACAATGAATGTTCTTTGGGTCAGAGGGTGAAAAATATTAGGTACCCCCAAAAAAGCTAGCCTAGTCTTGCATAGCGAAACATTAGAATGAGTCGAACAGTATATTGTATGTAACAGTTTTATAATGTTGGTTTGTCAGGAGGCTCTGATCAAAAACAAACTGAAGTGATTTTAAAACATTCATAAATAATTCTAATGAACACAAAACATATGCTTACCATACAACCTGAAACATCTCACTTTTGAACAACCCTGAGTAAAGACTCATATCCTGAATACCTTAAACAAAAACAAAGCAAATGTCATTTTCCGACCTGGAATAGACCAAACATGGTCTGGACATAGTGTGTTGGACCACATTGTAAAAATAATTAGCTCAGGAATATAAAATCTTTGATTTACAATGGTTTGCTTTATTATATTCATTGTTCTGATTTTAGGCATTATGTGTGGCCAAAGTGCAGGGTCAAAGAAATATCAGAATTATTCCTACTACCTTGCAATGAATGCTTAATTTTTTCAACTTTGGCCTCAGTTGACTCTCCAGCATTGTCACCGTCATCATGATAAGATGGTTTAGTGGATGTACTGACTGATCAGTGCACACATATTGGCACTCAGTTTTTACATACTACAGCTATATGGGGATCCTTAAACCAGATACCAACTGTAGACTCTTCTGTGTGTTTTCTAATTGTCTTTCTGTTCTTTGCATTTCTCTCTACCTGATTTACACTTCTTCATTGTCTTCACCAACAGTTTCACACAAATATATATTGTTATCTGTGTTGTCTGTTATTCAGTTTTACAAGGGCAGAGGACACGTAATGATGTATTAAACAACAGTAGTTCCCCAGTTTGGAAGAAACACACATAAAACAGCAAAATGAAAATCACTTGCACACCAGTGCTTTGCAATCGATTAGAGTGTTTTATTCTAAAACAAACCAAACGAATATAGTTTTTGTATTTAACACACCCTCCTGCCTAGTTGATACTCAAAGAAAAATAAAAGAAAAAAACGTAGCTTCTGAGGAAAGACAAGCTTTTATGTATTTGATATTTTTCAATAATATGTACTGTGAGCCAAGGGTTTAAAGGTGTTTAGAAAATAGTGTAGTCTTTTTCTCTGAAGAAGAAAAAATATGATTTACTGAATGAGAGTATGAAGATCAAGAAATGTTTGACCTTCAGCTTGTAATATACAACTCTCCACACAATTGATGTTTTGCTTCAGTACCCTGTAATCTTGAAAAAATGGGTTTACTTAAAAAAAATAACACATATAGGGAGGAAGAGTTTGGGCAGTGCTCTGGCACGGGTTCTTGACTACTTGCAATTCCTAACGTATAAATGAAAGTGCTATTATGCAGCCATGTCAGACAAAAGTGTCTTTATGAAATCCATTGTTCAAAAAATAACTATTTTTCCTTTGTTTATTTGTAAATGAGGTGTGGATATCTCATGGGATTGCAAATTCTATGTTTGCTGGCTAGACAGAGCATATGACAGCACTCCTGTTTTGTAGGGCCTGTCCCTGGAGAATTTGAACACGATTAAGAATGTTATTTTATGTTATCACCTTAATAAAAGGAAACATGCCTGTATGTTCATCCAGTTACTGTCTCTCTGTCATTCCAATAGATGGTGCATCATAAACATTAAATGCTTTTATGAATCCCATGCCTAATGGAATATAACAGAGACATATGCATTACATTTGTTATTTAAACAAATGCTGCATCAGGAAAATTTGTAGTAATGTAGTTTATTATAACATGCATTACAAAGTACATGTTACTACATGCTCTGCAAATGTTAATGCTGATGTCTACCTTGATTATTTAGATATCAACCCATCTTAGCCGGGTAGCACAGCTAGTATTTATATTTATTTATATTTAAAAAAAATATAGCTAGTATATATCTCTCTATTATAATTAAAAAAAACTTGGGTTGAGACGTGATCTTCTCGGATGACACTTTGATGTCCCGCGAGATGCACTTTAACGTCGTGCGAGATAAGGCAGTGAGACAAAAGGAGAGCTGCTGTACAGGCTTTTAAATGATCGACACACAGCGTGACAAGCAGAAAACGTAGCTCAACAGCAGAAGCAGCAAGCCAGCAGCTGATCCATCTGCATCTCCTTAGCGTGTGTTCAGCCCCCTTCACAATGCGAGTGGCAGAGACTTGAAGTGGCTGGCACGTAGCATGTCCCGAAGATGGACGAGTGAAGCGAGCAGGGGGCAAAGCCCCCTAGTGTGTATATATATATATATATATATTATCACCCACATTTGCATAGGTGTCAGTTAAGTGCTCAGATGATTGTAATTTCCCCTTTTCTCCAGGGGTTGGTGTCCTAATGCCTTTTCTCCTTCTCCCACTGCAGACTGAATGATTGATGGCTGTAATACCACTGACATCACTTCCAATGTCCGTCCACTTGGACCCGCCTTTCCCTGCTAGAAGGATGCATAGCAGAAAGAGCCACCATCTTAGGGCAGTTCTGTCCTAAACTCTAGCCTGAAAAAAACGCCTCCATAATCCCTGCATGCTTTCTTGTTTTTGATTCCATCAATTATAAGAAGTGACCAGGGTGGTGGTACCTCAACTCTTTATCATAGACTCTTCTTTCTCTTTCTATCATAACCTTTCTAACCAAACAGTATCATATGCCTTTAAAACCCACTTGTAAATTGCATTCCTGATATATCAGCAATCTTTATTTTATATAGCTCCTTTCTATCATGAAAAACATATAAAGCGAGGCAGGGCATTTTTTTATCCAATAGTGATATTAGTATGTTTATTTTAAAATTAAATACAAATACAGAGATCTAGTGTAACCTTCTCATTTATTTTTGACACTTGGATGACAGGCAAGTTAAATGACTTGCTCAGGTTCACATAATAAGTCAAAGGGAGGGATTCATTCATCAGCTTTGCACTTTATAGTCCAAATATATTATACCATACTGCTTTTTACCAAAAGACCAATACCAAACATAATGTGTATTTCAGTAAATTTTTACCTGAATATCAATTGGTTTGCTCACATCAGTGAAATTAAGATGTTTCTTTGTAGCATATATTTAGAATAAAGCTCTACTGAATTCAAGTACTCAGTACTCAGACTCAGTGGAGGCTGGAGAAAAAAATTAGGCTGGGGCGCAGCTTTTGGGAGGGCAAACTGAAGCAGCATTTATCTATTACTAGCTGTCCCCTGCCGCTCCACCCATTTGGTAGTGAAGCAAGACATACTTTAAAAACCAATTTAAAATGCAACAATTTGTATTGAGAAGAATTTATATTGATAGCTCTTGTATCCGAGGGTCTCTTGATATGCAATATTTTGGTTTCTCTCTCAAAATCGTCAAACGTTACTCTTTAACAATCTCTAGATTATAATGTCTGCTGAACAAACAAGTATTGCTAGCTAAGCGGAGGCAAGGTATGCTCCAACACTTGGCGAGAGGTAGACCGACTCGAAAGGAGGCTGGCGCAAGAGTGAGGATGGCCCTGCCCCACTCCCTACTCTTGAGGTCCCAACTTCGCCTCCCCTCGGTCTTCAGCCTGTCTCTCGGGTTCATGCAAATAAATCAGTAGCACAACTGAACTATGATACTTAGCGTGATGAGAGAAGTCACAAAATCAACTGGAATGTTAAAGCAAATTATAGAGCAAACCCCAATATAAATTTGTTAAGTAGTTCTTGCAAGAGGTAGAGCAACTCAAATGGAGGCTGGTGCATGAGTAAGGATAGCCCCTACCAGCACACAACTCCCCCTCCTCTCAGCCTGCAGCCTGTCTCTCAGATGTGCGCAAATAATTCAGTGTCGTAACAGAATTATGATACTTAGAGCAATTAGAGCCGTCAAAATCCAGATCTAAATCCATTAAAAGCAGACAGACAGATGTTGGATTTTATATATAGAGAGATATAGTGCATTCCACATCTACTTATTATATAGTGCCTTTCATAGCTATGTATCTCATTCCACATGTTTCTCGTAGTCCTCATTATAGTGTCAATGCAGATCGTAACTAGTCCAGTACCAGACCCATAGGACAAATCCAGGCTAAAATGTATTATACCCTTTCCACCATGCTGTCCAATCTAATGCCAGCTTTCCCATTTCCACCATGCTCCAAAACCTCAGTCCATGACATCCACAGTCCCCTTATTCTTCCCATAACTTGCCCTATAGATATGGAAAGGAACAGGTGCCCCTGCACTGAAATTTTATATTATGCCATTCTAAAATATGCCCAGTCCTCTGCCAACTTGCCCAGTTCCCCATTCTGCCAAAACCCACACCATAATGTTTGCACCCTCACCACCATAATTTTCCAATAATGCAGACTTCTGTCTGTCCTATAACACATCTATAGCATAAGTCCAATCCAAATCTTCTTCTGCCTCTGCTAATAGAGTGCCCAGTCCTTGGCCATTTCACTGTATTGCGTAAATCCACATCATACATTCAAGACTCCTCAGATTTTTCACAAGTCAAGCAGTTTATTATTTAGCGCACCCATAGAGTCATGTTCACCTTAATTTTATTCTAGACTTGCTGCCAGTATGCCCTGTCCTATGCAAGTTTGCCAGGCTTACCTCACCTGTACACAACATCACATTGCAAGATCCAAAGACCCCCTTTAAAACATATCTTAAAAAAATATCTTAAAACATAACTTGCCCCGACCTTTCTTGTACTATACCCACAGGACAAGTCCAACCTAAATTTTATTCTGTCTTTATGATCACGTCAGGTCAGGTTGGGGAGCATGCACTGGTACAGCGCATTGCCGCACCCACCACATGACAAAACAGCTCAGGATCCTGGTTGGCAACCCCACAGGCAGACACAGCACCCAGTCCCTCCCTCCGGAAATGACCCTCTATCTGCCGCAGCCAGGTGTTATGTGGGTGTCCCCTTGGCTTGGTCCAGTCGCTCTGGTTCTCAACAATGAGGATCCTGTGAGCCGGATCACTCTCTGGGAATCGCGCCATGTGGCTGTATGTGCCTAATTCAGGACTTTGTGAGCAACTGCTAATTTGACACAAAGTCAAATCAGCGGTACCCAAGGATTCACTGAAGAGACACAGTACCAAAGGAGTCCAGTCTTTATCTCAGGTCACTATATAGCGTCCATGTCTCACAACCATATAGCAAGAGAGGAAGCACCAGGACTCTAAAGACTTGGACCTTTGTCCTTTTGAACAGATATCAGGAGCACCACACACTCCTTTCCAGTGACCTCATAACCCCCCTGCTCTCCCAATCCATCTACTGACTTCATAGGAAGAGTCACCGGAGGCATGACTATCACTGCTGAGGTAAGTAAACCTCTCGATGAGGTCGACACTCTCTCTGCAGGCAGACATACTGCTGATGGCCCAAGAGGTCATTAAAGGCCTGGATGTTGGTTTTTATCAGGACACTCGTAAGCCCAGACACTCAGACTCCTCACTCAGTCTCTCGAGAGCCCCGATCAGAGACTCCATTGATTCTGCGAAGATCACAGCATCGTCAGCAAAGTTGAGATCAGTGAATTTTTCATTCATCAACAGATGGCTCTCAGCCTCTGGACGTCACAACTTTGTCCAACACCCAGTCCATGTTTATGTTGAGAATACTTACATTTCGTTGAGCATAAATTTTGCCATCCTGTCCTTCAGGCCTGAAAATTTCTGTTTAACTTTCAGATTAAATTGTCGTATCACAAAGCCTGCGAAAATTATTTAGCTTCATGTTATTTTCTAGGTTAGCATTTCCCAACCTTTTTTTCCTGTGGTGAACTTTTTGTAAACAAAATTGTCCCAAGGCACACCACTATTTTACTAACCACAAACACATATACAGTATACTGTGAACACTGGCCCCGGCACAGACAGACAGACAACATATTTTGCACCCACACACCGTTTATTTACACTATATACAATTTCACAAAAGTCACGTGCACTCAAGAACCCCAGTGCTGCTGGCACTGAATCCCCCAAAGTCCAGGGCCCACAGTTTCTGTGCCTTGCTTCCTGGCCACCTCCTGTCCTCTCTCAAGCTCCGTTGTACTGCCTCCCGACTTCCACCACTGACTGGAGGGAGGCGGCCCCTTTTATGGGAAGCCGGATGGGCTCCAGCTGCTTCCCGGCACTTAACGGTGGCCACACCCCTGTGTGGCGTAAGTGCCGGTTGCGCACCGTCTCCCCGGTCGTCTTCCCCCCGGCACTTCCTGGTGTGGCGGAAGTGCAGGGCTCCCGGGATAAACAGGCACTGGGGTGCCGCCTGGCGGTGGCCACGGGTCCCTACAGGGCTGGGCTTCAAAGCCCCCTACCCGAGGCCCCCCTGCATAACCAGGACAGACGCCCCCACTCGGTCTGGAGGAGGCACACGCCTCCTCTGGTCCTCCAAGGCGCCCCGGCCGGGCTCCAGCCCCGGCCGAGGACCACACAGGATAAACCGGCATCGGGGCGCCGCCTGGCGGTGACCACGGGCCCCTACAGGGTAGGGCTTCCATGCCCTCGACCCGTGGCTCCCAACAGAACCAGGACGGACGCCCCCTCGCGGTCTGGAGGAGGCACAGGATGCTTGCTCAACTGCCCGAAGGGGTTGAATTACCGGAGGAGCCAGTAAAAAGGGGGCTCCAATATCAGCATTTGCAGACACAGCACTTAGTGAGCACTTTGATGGCATCTCCAGGTTATTTTGCCCCTTTGTCCTCCCCTCTCTGTCTCAGCGGCAACGTATGCCCACTATCCACCAGCCCTGTAAGGCTCCCTGACTCCCAAACAACAACAACAATATTTATTTATATAGTACATTTTCATACAAATGATGTAGTTCAAAGTGCTTTACATGATGAAACAAGATAAAAAAAGACAAAATATAAAAATAAAATTAGGCAATGCTAATTAACATAGAATAAAAATAAGGTCCGATGGCTAGACAGGAGGGAGAAAACAAAAAAAAAAACCTCCAGACGGCTGGAGAAAAAAAATTTAAAATCTGCAGGGATTCCAGGCCACGAGACCACCCAGACCCCTCTAGGCATTCTACCTAAAATAAATGATCTCAAATAGTCCTCATGGTTTTCAGGCTCCATGTAGAATTAGATGATGATGGTCATGTGGACATCTGGCCTTCAATCCATCAATGAAGGGACAGCACAGTGCTTTGGTCAGGTGGTGGGGACGCAGATCGCCACCACAGAAAAATGAAAAAAAAAAAAACAATAGAGAAAGCAGGGGTTAGTACAAATTTCAGAGCCATGAAAAGAAATGATAATTAAATGCATATACAGAATATCAGGGTTAAACTAAAATGAAGCAATGAGAAAGCCCTATTAAAATAATGAGTTTTTAGCAGTTTTTTAAAGTGCTTCACTGTATTAGCCTGGCACATTTCTATCGGTCAGCTATTCCAGATTTTAGGTACATAACAGCATAGGGCAGCTTCACCACTTCTTTTAAGTTTAGCTCTTTGAATTATAAGCAGACACTCATTTGAAGGTCTAAAGTTACAATTTGGAGTGTAAGGTAAAAGGCATTCTGAAATATAGGATGGGGCAAAATTATTTAAGGCAGCGTTTCTCAGCCTTTAAGTATTTGCAACCCGAGTTTTCATAACAGTTTTAATCGCGCCCCCCCTAACATTTTTTTGAAATGTAGATACATATTTTATTATACCTACTTAACTTTTATCTACATTTATCTAACTCTATATTTATTGTTCTAGTATCAAAATGTAGTTTACTAGTATCAAAATTTTGTTTAAGTAAATTTGTTTTGGTTTCAACAGGTTTTTTTTTCAAATTTTTGATTCTTGTTTTCTTTTTTTCACATCTTCGCACCCCCCATTTTGTTACTTGGCACCCCCCTAGGGGGGCCCACCCCACAGGTTGAGAACCACTGATTTAAGGTTTTGTAAACCATAAGCAGTATTTAAAAGTCACACAACAAGGGCAGATGGAGCCTAGCAGCCAGGAGACATGTCATAAGTGCTCTAACATGGCGATCACTGAACTGCTTTTATTCCAACTTCTCCAGGTAGTCCTATTCACTTCAGACAGGTCTTAACCACTTGCAGAGCTTTCTGGTTCAGACCCAAGTGCGCTACACTATTATTTCCACAGTAATCCTGGTTAGCTCTCATGGTGCGGCACACTGGTTGAAAAACACTGGTCTAGATGATTGCAGCTACTTTCATGTCGCCTGAATTTTTCAGAAAGATGTTTTAGGTCCAGTATCCACAGTTGTCCACAGCGCTTTTGGCAAAGACACTTTAGATCAGCAAACAGGGAAAGCAAAGAAAGGCATTACTTATACCACATCCAGTTAGCCAACTCTGTTTGTCATTGCAAGAGCGAGAAAAACTCCATGTGTAAGCTCGTCTTCTTTTTTTCTTCAAGTGAATGACTTATGAAGGGGTGTTTCATTAAAGAAATAGCTGAATTTACTTTGAATTCTGAAGTTGCCATTTTCCTAAAATCGAGCTCCCCCATCTATAGTTACATTAATGACGGGTTTGTGAATTGTGAACCATGAGCGTGAATGTGAAATAGTGCACTGACAATTTTCCAATCACATTAAATTAACAAATCCTAAAACAATACTAATTCACTGCCAATAAATGTGGGAGCGTTCTGGGCACACAGACCTGCATCCCTGGCAAGCAACCAATTAAAGGGGAGTCTCAGGTTACCAAAATATAAAGGACTTAAATAGACTCTCATTTGGCCTGCATCCTTGACTCCAAACATATAGGTATTCACAAAGGTTTTTTTTTTTATTCACACAGAAATTTAGCAAATACTAGTCGAAACCAGTTTTTAATGAATGTTGACATGTGCTGACACCATGCACATTGAGCAAATTAACAAATTTATTTCATGATTACTTCACATTACCTAATTAATTTAAGTAGAATTTTAAAAATATTTTCAGGGATTGGCAGTGCCCCAGCATCCCACATTACAAACCACCACTGTTCAGACCCCTTCATTTTCTGCACACTTTATCATTTTGTAGGTTTGATTTTAAAAGCAGAAATTTGCCATTTTTGCCAATCAATCCACACTCAATAACCCAGAATGATAACATAAAAACATGCTTTCAGAAGGGTTTGCAAATGTATTAAAAATCAACAAAAACTGAAACGTCTTATTTATGTAAGTATTCAGACCCTTTGCTGTGGCACTATAAAAAGTGGTCAGCTGCATGCTGTTTGCTTCAATTCTCCTTTACCTCTCCTGTTTGCTTTAATTCTCCTAAATGCAAGCCATTTAAAACCTGCATAAAACTGAGTGAAATGAACAGTTAAAACTTGCCTCTTAATATTTTTCCTTGCTTTCTAAACACTGTTTAAAATGAATCTTAGCAGTGTTAGGGATAAGCAATATAATATTAGAGCACCCTGACAGCTGTAAAAAAATTCCACAGAGCTAATTAAGTATGACCTTTGTAAGAGGTATGTTCAGCCCTGTTGTAAGATTTTTCAGGTTTTATATGTTAACTTGATGAATAGATCGAAATCGCATTTGACCTTTTGGGGTTCTCAATATTTTCCTATTAGTCGTAGGTCTCGATGAGCTTCTCTTTTCATTTTCCAAATGCTAAGAATGATCAGTCACGTCTCCTTTGGAGAAATCACTCATTGTGCCTTGTATCTGTGCTCTGAATTTTTAATTTGAACACAAACAGCAATGATTCAAGTATTTTTACTCCAGATCATGCAAAAAGTTGTCTGTTAATATTAGTATGTAAAGATTTCTTTATGCATGTGGCATTTTAAACATTAATTAGAACTGAAAAGAACTTTATTTGATTTTTCTAGAGATAAAGATCTAAGTAAAGTAGTCCACAACTCAGAAAAAGTATTTAAATTGAGTATTTATGCAATGTTATCCATTTAAAAATTCTGAAATAGACTTAATCAGATTCAGACTGATGAGGTGCTGGAGCCTGCCCTGCAAGCTCAGGGATGCAAAAGGAACCAACAATAAAAACGTTGTCAGCTCACCGCTTGTCACACTTACACACACACATCATTGACGGAGGCTGTGCTTGGTTAATCCTAGCTAGAATAGGGCACAAGGCAGGAACTAACCCTAGACAGGGCACCATTCCATCACAGGGTAAACACACACACACACACACCCCAACGACACACTAGGGCCAATTTAGTATCACCAATCCATGTTTTTGGACCATGGAAGGAAACCAAAGCTCCTGGAGGAACCCATGCAAATACAGGGGAAAACATGCAAGCTCCATTCTTAGTTATTTCTTCAATTCCTTATTGTACCATCCCTACTTTGAACTTCAAATAATCTGTTCTTTTTGTTGACTATACTTGCGGATTCCTGGGTCATCCTACCAACAAAGACGTCACTAAGATTGTGCAGAATCTTCTTCTTCTTCTTCTTTCGGCTGCTCCTGTTAGGGGTCACCACAGCGGATCATCTTGTTCCTTATCTTCCTGTCCTCTACATCTTGCTCTGTCACTAAGACAGTGTAGAATGCAGTTCTGAAGTTTAATAATTGCACATGTACAGTAGAGTCTCGCTTATCCTACCTTCGCTTATCTGACATTCCGTATTATCCGACATCCCACCGAAAAAAAAAACCTAAAAAAATGCATTAATCAGTAACAAGAATTGCAAGTGAGCGTAGTCTATTTTTTGTTGCTCCCGACTCTACTGCAGCTAAATACAGTGGAACCTCGGTTTGCGAGCATAATTCGTTCCGGAAACGTGCTCCCAGTCCAAAGCACTCGTACAGTATATCAATGAGAATTCCCCCAGAATCACTCAGATGATTCATTCCACAACCCAAAACTATTCATATAAAAATGGTTAATACAAAATATGAAGTAAAAATACATAAAACAAATGAACCTGCATTTTACCTTTGAAAGGAATCATGGCTGGTATGAGTGAGTTTCTAAACTCTTGTGGGATTCCACTCAACGGGACAACACGAGGAAGAGCGTCCCAAAGCAATCGCAGGCTCCCAGCGCTGTAGCAATTTGCCATAAAAGCGAATCCGAAAACATCGCGGACATGCTACAAGTGCCTGCCATCAATGGGTGATACAAGAAACAAGGAACATTATAAATGCACAGGGCACAGTATTACTTTCCCCTGACCCTGCCTGACTGCTGTATCTGTGTATAGGAATGTGGCAGATCCTGCTACAATAAATAACCGCACTGTTGCTGTTTCAAGCTGAATAAAGCTGGTGTTGCTAAAGTACTGAGACTCAGCTTCGTGTTTTTGGGTGCAAGACGGGGACTCACACGTCACAGCACACACATCACAGCCCAAACACACACACACACACGCACACGCAGTCACAATGCTGTAGTAAACAGTATGCACTCGATGTTGACTATATAAGTGACGGGGTTAAGGCTCTAGAAACTGCAATTAATTACATTGAGCAACAAAAAGAAGCTACAGGAATCAACATAATGATGCTGCAAAGATGGCGAGACTTGGCAGTGAAAAAACAGCACTCGTCAGGAAAGCAGACTACAATCAAAAATGTCTTTAAATCATCACAGGACTGAACTTTTTAAGTACAGTACATACTGTTTTTAACTTCAGACAATTCTGTATCTGAAAGTTCATTTTTACAATGAATTTATTCTGTTGTTTTGTTTGTAAAACATGATTATTAGGTTCGTAATGTGTAAAATTATAACATAGTTTGACGTTTAATAGGCTTTTTTTTAACACATCCCATTATCCAACATTTTTGCTTGTCCGATGTTCTGTTGGCCCGTTTATGTTGGATAAGCAAGACTCTACTGTACTTTGTGAGCATGCCCGTGTCAATCAAACAGAGAAGCTCTGCAGTTTACTTGTGATTTTATGCTGTAGGAAGATAAGTAACTAAATCAAGGTAAAGGACATTCAATCTGGCTTTTATATGCTGTAAGTAACATATACATGCTTTTCATTTAAAGACCATCACAAAACATAATCACAAACAGGACTTTACATGATACCTTGACATGCTCTGTAAGCAGTGCTGTTTCGTTGAAGGACAGGTGTGGGGCAGACTGAATGGCTGGATGACACCTGACTTGCTGCATCCAAATGGTTCCATCTGTCACCTTTACACCTGGTGTAGCTGCGTTGTTCTTATATGTGAGTGGACGTTTCCTGCGGGGACGGCTTCTGTTCTCTTTCTCCGATGTAGAACCCTCGTTCTCATCTAAGTTCACCTCTCCCATAGTACGTGTTTATTTGAAAACAGCAGTGTCAGTTTGGGGTGAGCTTGAACACAACTGAGAGAATAAAATTGAATAAAAAATTAAAAACTCTAACCTTTACAAGTACCATACATTTACAACGGCTGTTACAGACTCAAATCAAATGTATGTTTTTATTCTATAATAGTAAGAATAAGAGCAGCTCACTACTCAAAACCGAGGCATCCGGAATCAAACCACAAATATCTTGATTACAAGTCAGCAGTTCTTACAGCTGCACCACCAAAGCAGTCATATTAAAGGCATGTCAATGTCACACACTAAAGCAAGTTCTTTTTCTGCAGTTATATTCTTGAATAAAAGCACACTTGTTTTGTTATACTTGTACCTTTTGTGAAAGTGTTTATTTGATATTTGGACTTCAGGCTTCACACATTTACATAGATTGTTGGAGCCACGGAGCACACATGAAATGCGCGTATTTCAAAAAACGATATATTATTTAACCTATACAATTCATGGCAACTGACATGCAGGTAAACAGACTTGAGCTGAGAGAGCTTTCTGCCCTTTCTGCGTTGGTGGGGGATGGGATAACAGCCTGCTTGCTGCTTGTGCTGATCGACACATTTACAACACAAAAGACGCTGACAGAGAGGTGTGAAGGGATTCAAGGTGGGCTGGGATTACGAGTTTTTTTGTAGGCATTGGTAATTCTAGTGTTAAATTATTAGAAACATTTTGACAAAAGCAGGTCATTCAGCCCACCAGAGCTTGTCAATCCTGTCCAACTGATTCCTTCAAAACAACATAAAGTCGAGTTTTGAAAGTCCCTAATGTACTACTGCCCATCATACTACTTACTAACTTATTCCATGTGTCTATGGTTCTCTGTGTGAAGAACATCTTTCTAATGTTTGTACAAAATTTACCCTTAACAGGTTTCTAGCTGTGAAATAATTTTAAAGTAACAGCCTGGGTCTACTGTACTAATTCCTTTCATAATTTTAAATGCTTCAGTCCTAACACCTCTAAATCTCATTTTGCTCAAACTGAAAAGGTTTAACTTCTTTAATCTTTCCTTGTAACTCATCCGCGCCAGTCCTTCAATCAACTTAATGGTCTTTGGATTTTTTCTAGGGATGCTCTATCATTTTTATAGCCAGAGACCAAAACTGCACACAGTACTCAAGATGAGGTCTAACCTGTGCATTATGGAGCTTAAAGTGCATTATAAAGCTAAACAAAGTGTGTTTATAAGGAGAGGCAGCATACTGGAGGACAGATTGAGTAGAATCTGTGTAGCTGCATGATGTCCAGGTGCTGAGATGTCAAGAATTTCAAGAACAAAGAGAAACCAAGTGTCTGAGAGTTGGCCAAACATCTACACCAATGTGAGTGCCATCATCCAGTTTACAAGTGAGGGGGACAAGGTGAGGTGACCTGCCTATGTGTCTACATATGCATTTGTTGTTTTGAAGGCATTGTTCATGGTCACTAACTGTGGGGGAGTTTGATTAGGTGCACTAGCATTAAGGGATTGCCTGTATTGAGTAAAAACAATAAATGTGCCCATCCATGTAAGGGCTGAATTTACCATCCACGATGGTACCGTCTCATTACTCATTATAATATTGTAACTAAAATCAAGTTCTTCCTTAGCTGCTCATTGTGTCTCATAGATCACTTTGGATTTATCCTCAATTCAGAAACACAAGCCAAGTAATCAAACAAGCTAAGGAAGGTCCTGTAAATTTATAATTCCTTATTACTGACTCGTGTGAAAATCCTTACAACATTTGTTAAGATAAATGTGTGTGGTTTATTATTATAAAGAGTTAATGCATACATGTGGTTGCACTTGTATTAGTAATTTGTACAATTCTGAGAGATAATTTGGATTTTAGTTAAAATATTGTTCAGCAGCATGTATCAGCTAATTGTGCCTTTAAATTGCCATTGCAGATAATGAACAGTTTCTAGTTGAATTTAATCATTTGTAACAGCAAAGGCTCGAATGAAGCCTGTTGGAGTGTGCTTATTATATAAAGGAAAATACAAAAGGCAGACTTGAATCATTAATCTTGAGTTATTGCCATTAAGTTTTAAGTATTTGTGCTTGATTGTGACTATTGTTATGCTAGCTTGGAGACCCACATGGTTGCTTATAACTCCTACAGTATTATGTTTAATTTTAAGCATTGTTAAAGGAATGTATTCCATTGACATAATATTTATTTTAATGTATTTATTGCCATAAAATATATCTTAAAATGACAAGTATTAGCGCAACAACATTTTTGAATTGTGACTGTACTATTAAAATACTTGTGCTGCTTGTTCAGGTTGTGGTTATTGTTTCACCCAATTCCTGGCCCAGACACTGAGTGCCTGGAGTCGGCTTAATCACATCATGTCTGGGTGTCTTTTCTCTGGAAGCGGCAGTTTCCTTTGACATCTCAGAGACATGCAGGTTAAGTTGGTTGTTGGCTCTAAAATGATCTTATATGAGTGACACTCCATTTTGGGTTTCTTTCTGCATAGCCCACACTGCTGGAAATTATGGCTTCTTGTGACCCTGAACTGAAAGAATCAGGTTTAGAAAAAGGTATTATGATCACTAATTATCATAAATTTACAAAGGATGCTCAACAAGTTTCCGCACTTTTATATTTTCGTTGGAAACAGTGAAGGCGGGAGGAGTGGTAACACAGCACCCCATATTGACAGACAAAAAAAAGAATTTTTGAAATTGTTGCAGATTTATTAAAAAAGAAAAACTGAAATATCACATGGTCCTAAGTATTCAGACCATTTGCTGTGACACTCATATATTTAACTCTATTTAAGAAATGCTTTCCATTTCTTCTGATCATCCTTGAGATCACCTTCATTTGAGTCCAGCTGTGTTTGATTATACTGATTGGACTTGATTAGGAAAGCCACACACCTGTCTATATAAGACCTTACAGCTCACAATGCATGTCAGAGCAAATGAGAATCATGAGGTCAAAGGAACTGCCTGAAGAGCTCAGAGACAGAATTGTGGCAAGGCACAGATCTGGCCAAGGTTACAAAAAAATTTCTGCTGCACTTAAGGTTCCCAAGAGCACAGTGGCCTCCATAATCCTTAAATGGAAGACGTTTGGGACGACCAGAACCCTTTCTAGAGCTGAGCTACCAGTGGAGAAGAGCCTTGGTGAGAGAGGTAAAGAAGAACCCAAAGATCACTTTGGCTGAGCTCCAGAGATGCAGTCAGGAGATGGGACCAAGATAGAACTTTTTGGCCTTAATTCTAAGCGGTATGTGTGGAGACAACCAGGCACTGCTCATCACTTGTCCAATACAGTCCCCACAGTGAAGCATGGCGGTGGCAGCATCATGCTGTGGGGGTGTTTTTCAGCTGCAGGGACAGGACGACTGGTTGCAATTGAGGGAAAGATGAATGCGGCCAAGTACAGGGATATCCTGGACAAAAACCTTCTCCAGAGTGCTAAGGACCTCAGACTGGGCCGAAGGTTTACCTTTCAACAAAACAATGACCCTAAGCACACAGCTAAAATAACGAAGGAGTGGCTTCACAACAGCTCTGTGACTGTTCTTGAATGGCCCAGCCAGAGCCCTGACTTAAACCCAATTGAGCATCTCTGGAGAGACCTAAACATGGCTGTCCACCAACGTTTACCATCCAACCTGACAGAACTGGAGAGGATCTGCAAGGAGGAATGGCAGAGGATCCCCAAATCCAGGTGTGAAAAACTTGTTGCATCTTTCCCAAGAAGACTCATGGCTGTATTAGCTCAAAAGGGTGCTTCTACTAAATACTGAGCAAAGGGTCTGAATACTTAGGACCATGTGATATTTCAGTTTTTATTTTTTAATAAATCTGCAACAATTTAAAAAATTCTTTTTTTTTGTCTGTCAATATGGGGTGCTGTGTGTACATTAATGAGGAAAAAAATTAATTTAAATGATTTTAGCAAATGGCTGCAATATAACAAGAGTGAAAAATTGAGGGGGGTCTGAATACTTTCTGTACCCTCTGTATATCTATACTAATAAAAGGCAAAGCCCTCACTCACTCACTCACTCACTGACTCATCACTAATTCTCCAACTTCCCGTGCAGGTAGAAGGCTGAAATTTGGCAGGCTTATTCCTTACAGCTTACTTACAAAAGTTAAGCAGGTTTCATTTAGAAATTCTACACGTAACGGTCATAACGGTTGATAACGGTCGACAACGTCCGCCATGTTGCACCTTCTTATTTATGGCCCCATCTTCATGAAATTTGGTAGGCGGCTTCCCTGCGCTAACCGAAACGATGTACGTACTTATTTCGATGGTATGACGCCATGGTCGGCCGCCATATTGAACTTTCCAACGTCACTAATTTTCCAACTTCCCGTGTAGGTAGAAGGCTGACCCCATCTTCACGAAATTTGGTAGGTGGCTTCCCTGCGCTAACCAAAACCGATGTACGCACATATTTCGGTGGTATGACGCCACTGTCGGCCGCCATATTGAATTTTCCAAACGTCACTAATTCTCCAACTTCTCGTGTAGTTAGAAGGCTGAAAATTTGGCAGGCTCATTCCTTACAGCTTACTTACAAAAGTTAAGCAGGTTTCATTTTGAAATTCTACGCGGTCAACAACGTCCGCCATGTTAAACTTTCTTATTCATGGCCCCATCTTCACGAAATTTAGTAGGCGGCTTCCCTGCACTAACCGAAACCAATGTACGTACTTATTTCGGTGGTATGATGCCGTGTCAGCTGCCATATTGAACTTTCCAACGTCACTAATTCTCCAAATTCCCGTGTAGGTAGAAGGCTGAAATTTGGTACTTATTTTGGTGGTATGATGCCACTGTCGGCCGCCATATTGAACTTTTCAACAGTCTTTGTTACTTATGGGCCCATCTTCAAGAAATTTGGTACGCGGGTTCCCAACACTAACTGAATCCTACTTACGTACATATATACGTCCATAGCCTGCAGCTCAGTCACTGTGTGAGGCGGCATTGGGTCCCCCATCCCAATGCCTCCCACGTTGTTGGCTGCATGCCTATATAAGGCCGTCCGTCGCTCCAGTCTCTACATTCCCTTCCTTGCTTCGCCACGGGATTCATATCTCCCTGCTGATAACTACAGCCTTTTTTATTTAATCCACAGCTTCTCCACTGTTCTATTGTTCATTTATTACAATTATAGTTATTGTGTAGGTATTTTAGATTTACTTTACATTGTTCAGGTACCCATTTCCTTTATCATTCCAACCGTACCCGCATTAACATGTCTATCGAGGTGATCACCATTGATCAAAGAACTGTCACTTACCGAGTGGTTTCCATGCCTGGAGATGGCACCTATCTTTTCCATTCTCTTTGTTACTTATTGCACGGCCATATCAGGCTCACTTTTGATATCTGGAGAAACATTGTGTCTTATGTATTGAATGACTGGGACAGGTTCAAGGTGTGGACTGATGACGGTACAGGAGATAATTATACTACACAGGAGCACTAGAAGAGTGAAATGCTTAAGCCCTTCACCTATGGTTCTGCATGTGAGTTGATGGCTGCCGCTGAATTGTTCGGTTGTCACTTTCAAGTGTACCGAAATGGCCAAATATTTTACACCTTTGGACAACCGCCAATGCCTCTTAAACATCTTAGATTCACAGGTGACGATTTCAGTAAACTGGTTGCATGCTTACAACGCTTGACAGATGCTGAATGTCACTTCAACACAAGTCCTACAAATACTGTCGTAATTGAAACAAACCATGAAACTCAAACCGATTATGACAGCAGCAATCCAAGCTGTGAGATTTAAGACAATATTACTGTTCACATGGCCAACTGTACTTGCATGCTTAAGAGTAACCTCAGCGCACAGCTTGGTCATATTACAACCGGAGGGCCGAACTCACAATGTGGTATACAAAGAGATCCTTAACAAATAATTATTGGTATATTTTCCTTCAGTTTAAAAAGGTTTATTTTTTTCTTATTAAAACTTTTAAGGCAGTACTTCGCCGCTGCGAAGCGCAGGTATTTTGCTATATATATATATAGATATAGATATAATTTGTGTGTGTATGTGTATATATATATATATATAGATATATAGATATAGATATAGATATATCGATATACAGATAGATAGATAGATAGATAGATAGATAGATAGATAGATAGATATATATAATGTGTGTGTATGTATGTACAGTATGTATGTGTATATATATATAGAGAAAGAGATATAGATATTAGATATATATATATAGATATATATACTATATATAAGCTGCTCAAAAAAATTAAAGGAACACTTTGAAAACACATCAGATCTCAATGGGAAAAAGAAATCCTCCTGGATATCTATACTGATATAGGCTGGGTAATGTGTTAGGAACGAAAGGATGCCACATCGTTTGATGGAAATGAAAATGATCAACCTACAGAGCCCTGAATTCAAAGACGCCCCAAAAATCAGAGTGAAAAATTATGTGGCAGGCTAGTCCATTTTGCCAAAATTTAATTGCAGCAACTCAAAATTGTTCGCAGCACTTTGTATGGCCCCTGTGTTCTTGTATACATGCCTGACAACATCGGTGCATGCTTCTAATGAGATGACAGATGGTGTTGTGGGGATCTCCTCCCAGATCTGGACCAGGGCATCACTGAGCTCCTGGACAGTCTGAGGTGCAACCTGGTGGCATTGGATGGACCAAAACATAATGTCCCAGAGGTGTTCTATTGGATTTAGGTCAGTAAAGTGTGGTGGCCAGTCAATGGTATCAATTCCTTCATCCTCCAGGAACTGCCTGCATACTCTCACCACATGAGGCCAGGAATTGTCGTGCACCAGGAGTCACTGTACCAGCATAGGGTCTGACAATGGGTCCAAAGATTTCATCCTGATACCTAATGGCAGCCAAGGTGCCTTTGTCAAGCCTGTAGCGGTCTGTGTGACCCTCCATGGATATGCCTCCCCAGACAATTATTAACCCCCCACCAAACTGCTCATGCTGAATGATGTTACAGGCAGAATAATGTTCTCCATGGCTTCTCCAGACCCTTTCACTTCTGTCACGTGCTCAGGGTGAACCTGCTCTCATCTGTAAAAAGCACAGGGCACCAGTGGTGCATCTGCCAACTCTGGTATTCTATGGCGAATGCCAATCGAGCTGCATGCTGCTGGGCAGTGAGCTCAGGGCCCATTAGAGGACATGGGGCCCTTGGGTCACCCTCATGAAGTCTTTCCGGTTGTTTGGTCAGAGACATTCACACCAGTGGCCTGCTGGAGGTCATTTTGTAGGGCTCTGGCAGTGCTCATCCTGTTCCTGTTCCCAAAGGAGCAGATACTGGTACTGCTGATGGGTTATGGACCTTCTATGGCCCTCTCCAGCTCTCCTTGAGTAACTGCTTGTCTCCTAGAATCTCCTCTATGCCCTTGAGACTGTGCAGGGAGACACAGCAAACCTTCTGGCAATGATATGTATTGATGTGCCATCCTGGAGAAGTTGGACTACCTGTGCAACCTCTGTAGGGTCCAGGTATCGCCTCATGCTACCAGTAGTGACACTGACTGTAGCCAAATGCAAAACTAGTGAAGAAACAGTCAGAAAAGATGAGGAGGGAAAAATGTCAGTGGCCTCCACCTGTTAAACCATTCCTGTTTTGGGGGTCATCTCATTGTTGCCCCTCTAGTGCATCTGTTGTTAATTTCATTAACACCACAGCAGCTGAAACTGATTAACAACCCCCTGCTACTTAACTGACCAGATTAATATCCCATAAGTTTCATTGACTTTATGTTATACTCTGATTAAAAAGTGTTCCTTTAATTCTTTTGAGCAGTATATAATGTGTGTGTGTATGTATGTATGTGTATATATATATATATATATATATATATATATATATATATATATATATATATATATATATATATATATATATATATGACAGCAACACTCATAACAGTGACAAAACAATTACATTGACGATCATGTTACGTTATATTCAAGATGTTTCCTTTTTTTCATTACTTCTTTAACACACTACTTCTCCTCTGCGAAGCACGGGTATTTTGCTAGTATATATATATACAGTATATATATATATATATATACAGTATATATATATATATATATATATATATATATATATATATATATACACACTATGGTCTGACACATAACTAAATGACTAAAAAAAATTTAATAAGAACGGTAACTCCTCATTTGGCAGTTATAGTCCCATTGAAGCATTTTGCAGACATTTTGCTGTTGGTGTAAAAGAGCCCTTGGTGCTGTGAAAGTCTATAACAAGTTCCTTGGTTTTGCTGATGTTAAGATGCAGACAGTTCTCTTTGTATCAAGAAACAAAGTTCTGCCCTGTCTCCTCTCCCATTATGGCCTCCTAGCTGGTTAAGGTATTGTTCGTCATTGTAGACGAGGTGCCTGTCCATCCTTTATGGCATCTACATCACGTAACTGTAAACTTTTTTCAGAAGTTGAATTTTTTTTTTTATTTGTATAATGAGAAGTCAAGCAAAGTGACACCTCTTATTGGTTAAGTAAAAAGATTACAATATGCAAGCTTTCAAGGCAACTCAGGCTCCTTCTTCAGGCAAGATATTTGATAATGGCTAACATGGTACAACACCCTAGTACTACTTTATTTGTATCATAAATAATGTACAGTAGTAAGCATATTGACAAAAACAAAATTTGGTCTATACCTTATCACACAGTCACACAGGTCTCTTTTAATATTAATTCAGGATATAATTATTACAAATTATCCTCATTTTGCTTTTATGTACCTGTTAAAAGGCTCTTTGCTTACTAAAGAGGACGCAGATGGGCAGCCTGTCAAGATTCTTGCATCAAATATTAAGAATCAAATGGGAATGTGCTTGCGTTTCTGGCCTCTTTAAACATTGATAGAGTATTATCATCATAAGCTTACTTTTAGTTTTCTTACCAAAATATGCTTTTTAAATCCTAGATAGAACAGCATTTATACCGTATTTTAATTTGAAAACTATACCTACCAGTCTCTCCATTCTAATGATTAAAATGATTCAACTCATTGCATCTGATGTTTGATCTGACCTTCCAGGTCAATGTGTCATAGTTATAGTCTCCATGTTTCTTTTTATTAGCTAATTTTTTAAAACCCCAGTGGTTTGGCACAATACTGAGTTTATCAATCTGGTCTCATCTCAATACTCAAAAAATAATCCTTGAAGGGGTCGCAAATTGTTTAATTGACCCCAATGGGAGCTAAAAGGGGGGTGGATGGAGGATGACATTAACCACCATTATGAAGTAAAAGCACACTGATTTCCTGTTTAACATTTCAAAGGTTGCTTTTTAATGGAAATAGAGTAATGCTGACCTGTATGCATTAGAAGCTATAAGCAGGTGTGCCCTTGGCACACTGATCAAGATAAACATATTCTGTGTAGAAGGGTCACTGATTCAGGGAGTACATTTTAATCCAGAGCAAAAATAATGACCTTGAAACCATCCATTGATTCATTTTCAGGGAGCGCCCAATAAGGTCACATAAATGGGAGGAAAGCAAATGAGTACATAAAAGAAGCCAAAAGGGTGCTGATGCATGAATTTTATGTATTCAGAAGTGTGTCACTACACAACATTTCAGCAATTAGCTGCGAGACAACTCATGCCAAACTTTCTGTGCAAAAAACATCTCTTCATAAAATATTATGAGCTCCCAGCTTATTGACAGACGAGCACAAAAGGTAATCTCTCTATTATAAAAAAAAATCTTGGAAGGAGACGATACGTAATTTTCTCAGAGACACTTAAACGTCCTGTGAGACAAAAGAACAGCTGTTGTATAGGCTTTTAAATGATCGACACGCAGCGTGACAAGCAAAGCATGTAGCTCACCAGCAGCAAGCCAGCAGCTGATTCGAACGCATCTCCTTAGCATGCATTAAGCCCCCACTCCCCCCTTCACAACGCAAAGTGGATGGCTGGGAAGGGGGTGGGCGAGCGAAGTGAGCAGGGGCAAAGCCCCATAGTGTAGACAAATAATAAACAAGCGAGACAGCAAACTAGTAACCAATAGGGTTACTGAAAAGAGGTCACATACAAAGACTGTTAAATTGTGAGCTCAAAAGTCGTCATCATCATCAACTTAGCGTTTTCACGCTAGTTCAGGGTCTGATTTTATATTTGAGACAGCCACTTTGAGTGATTTAATGCTTGATTTAGATTGACAGTTTTCATGTCTCCCTTTAATTGTATCTTCCCATCATAGTTTTGGGCTATGAGGCTGCTGGCCATCAGTTTCAAAGTGGTAGGCAATATTGGCAACAGTGCCAGGTGCTGCTTGTAGAACATGACCAAATCTACAGTATATAAATAAAATTTTTTATTATTATTATTAGGGAGGTAGAACATTTGTTCTCATAGTCCTCATTGTGCTCTTGAAAGAACAAATGCAGAAGCACTCCTGGCATCACATCTGTCCTGCATCAGGCTCCACTTTCTCTATCCTGGGTGAATAAAACACCATTTGAATAAACAGAGTAGTCATTGTGACCATTTGACTCAGCAGATAAAACATAACGCTCCTGTTATGTTGTACATGTCTATCCAAAACAGCCAGAGAGTGCTCCTTTACAAAAAACTGAACTTAAAACTGAACTGAGACTTGTCACACACGTGCGCATGGGAGGCAGCTAAAGGGCTTCAATGAGGGTAATTCCGAGCCAGACCGGGTGTGCTGACTCTTTTTCTTGCTTTTCTACAGACCATTCACGAAAAATTGCGCCTGGTCCTGTTTCCGATTCCTTTGACTTCACTTCCGGGTGCAAACCAATGACCCTCTGAGTCATTTTCGGGCCTGAGCCTATGGATGACGACCCTTCTGATTCCAACCCCCCATTGTCATTTCCTATAATGGCAAAGCCGCCACCTTTTCCCTATCCCCTCAGTTCTATTCTGGACTCCAATTAGTACACATCAGTACAAACCTTTAACTATTTTGCAGACAGGGAATAATATACAGGTGGCTGCCCCAAACCTTTCTTTGGCTTCTTTAATTTTGTGATAGAGTCTAATTGAAAAAGTTCTAATTAAAGGCAGCCACTGTATCTCCCACCCTTCTCACCCAAATTAAGCACACACACTTGAATTAGTATTTGCTAGCTAGCGAATTGTTTTCAAAACACATAAACATTATCGCACAAGTACAAAGTCAGTTTCCATGGGAATGAAAAGTTGCAATAAGCTGCAAACAGACTGGCTGTGCAAAACATTATAAGGATCTGCTTTCCCTTTCAGTTTTCCCAGAGTACACTTCACACTTGTACTGTTTGACAATTCTTTTACTGCTCAGCCATTTACATTAAACCTGGCAGCTGAAAATGTTAAAGCATCCACCACATAAGGAGTAAGGTATTAATAGACTATGGGGAACTCTGTCACACATCCATACAAAGTTAGGTTTGGTGTTTGCAGAAAAAGTGGAACCTTTACCAACAGAAAAGCCATTTGAACATTGGGAAAACTTACAGACTCAGCACAGACAAGGCCTGAGGCAAAATTCAGACCCAGAACTCCACGTCTATTGTGCAGAAGTCCCATCCACTGCACCACAGTTTTTAATTGGATCCATTTTTAATCACTTTTCTCCACATATTTTAAGAGCAGAAACATTTCACTGAAGCAAACAATAAGTAATATGAACATTTTTTTTGTATCAGCACTTTTATTTTTTCTGTTTTAAAATTAAACTCAGCAGTCTGAATGTGAACTGGTTTGTTAATATGCCAGCTGGCTCATTATCTCTTTTTTAGGGAGAGGATCAGGTGTTGGGTTTTCCAGTAAATTACAGTAAATTCACTACATACAGTCCTCTAAGGAGAGCTACATTAAAGAAATGCGCATATACCTACGCTGGCTGATGATAAGTCGGGGAAAATATTTGGAATGGCTTTGCATTTCTGAGTTTTAAAATTGATTTGACCCTTCATTGAAAACTAAAAGGATTTTGTTAATTGTTGTTGATCCCCAGATAGCACAATCAATAAAGTTCAATTGATGAATTGACCTTATTGAATTTTGGATCAAGATGGATATTGCAGGTCATCATTTCCATTTTTAAGTGAAATCCCAGTTGAAATTACTTAAAGTAAAACATGGTAAGAGAACTACCTAATGAAAACAATGAATGTCTCAGCAAAAATGACTCACTCCGCACTGATGATATCTCTAAACTCTGTTTAACTCTATCATAAAAATTCTTTTTGTTATTTGCACTACTGCGTCACAATTCCAATGTTCCTCATTTAACACTGTCGGTGTGGTGTTCACACATTAAGTTGATTAGCAACTATAAATTAGCAAAGTATGAGTGAATTTGGAGTCTTGTGTGAATGTACTCAGCGATTTTCCAGCAACACTTTCATATCAAATGACTTTTAGGTGAGGAAGGATAACTCACAATAACATGGGAAGAAGAAAACAGACTGGACACACTACATGGCCAGGTGTTTGGTGGATAGCATGAGGCTCAAAAACCACATTTTGCTACTTACATGTTCCTTCTGCACCAGAACGCTATACTCCTATAAAAAACTAGAGGAGATATTTGTTCTGTATTTACTTACTCACCGAGGAGGTGGAGGTTCTTGAGGGCTTTTATGCCAAAAACATGCACAGCAGACCTTTTAGGTAACAAAAATAAACTTTTATTTCTCTCAGACCTCAGAGATGCTTACTCTTCCATTTTCTTATTTCTACTACACCATAAACACCCAGCATGCATTGTACGTAAAAAAACAAAGTTCCCATCCCACTTTTCAGACCAATCACAAAATGGACATTTGCATTCTAGGGTTCTGTGCTCAGATACCACAATATTTTTAGAAGTGACTTAGTCAAGACAAAAATGAATTTAAACTTGGCAGGTCAAGAAGACTTGACTTAATAACCAAAACAAAAATCCCCTGCAAAAATCAGAGTCAAAGAAATACGGGCAAGGATCGAAACCAAAAACACTACATAAAATGTATCAAAGGTAAGCAAGGTTTTGAAATCCGTCAACTCGGATAAGGAACTGACCTTTGCAAGTGACTTTTAACCTTTTAATCCACAGACAGACAAAATGCCAATGTCCAAAACAAATGGGTTTGTTTACAACAATATTTACAATTTGGTTCCACCCACGCACACACTATTCCTCAGTCCTTCCTCTTTTTAGCCACCTCCACTCCTCTCTTGCAAGCTCTGTCTTCCTCCTTCAGACTCCAACTCCCAGAATGGATTGAGGCGGCCCCTTTTATAATGCCCCGGATGTGCTCCAGGTGCCTGATAATGAACTTCCGGCAGTACTCCCCAGTGTGGCGGAAGTGCTGCCCTTGCACCCGGAAGCACTCCAGGCGTACCCCATCCCTGGTCTATCAGTACTTCCTGGTGTACCAGAATCGCTGTCCCCCAGGGATCAAGGGCCATCATGGTGCCCAGGGACAAGATGTGCCGCTCTCCCGGTCCCTCCTTCCTCTAGGCATCCCAGCGGGACAGGGTTCCTGGCCATCTATCACACCCTATATTTGGTTCCTATCTCCAAAGGCATGCCCTCAGAAACCCAGGAGCAACCCCAGAAATAGAAAAACAAGATGATGCTAACCATAGCTAACAAAACAGTGGCAATAACAGTAAAAATAAATCAACATCAATAAAAATAAATTCTAAATGAATAAGCCAATGAAACAGATGTAATCTGAGAAAAAAAAAAAAAAACCTCTAAAAATGATTAATGGGAAGCCGGAACAATTTAAATAAATGACCCAATATAATGAACACTGTGCTTTTTTGCAACGGGAGTATTATACCTAAGACACTCTTACTTGTCTTCTATTTGCTTCTTTTCCACAGAGTTCTTAGCGATGGCTAAAAATTCAAAAAAACAAAAAAATAATCTGAACAGTTACAATAAAAAACATTCAGGGTCTGTCTGTTCTGAACCTCTGTGCCTCTTTTCAAATTAAGGTTTTGTCTGCTTAACCTCTTCAGTATCCTCATCTCCTGCAAGTGCTGTCATCCCTTAAACTGCCTCTTGTCCACGCCGCCATCCATTGGTGTCTGTGTGGACCCTTTGTGCCCTGCTTCCTTCTCCTGCCGCAGTCCCTTCGCATCCACAGTGATCTCTCGGAATGGTTGGTCGCTCCTGCTCCTGCACCCCTGGCACACTCACTCCACCCGGGGCAATATACCTACCCACTTGTCTCCTTTTCATAGCAGTACCAGCTCAACCTTGATCCTGCTACTCTTTCTTTCTTTCTTTCTTTCTTTTTAACCTTCATATCTCTCTCTCTGTTTTCCTCAGTTTAGCCCCTATTGCCCTCACATTTCTTTTACACTATAGTAGATGTAGGTGCCTTCAATTTGAACCTGCAGGGCACAAATGAGGAATCCAGCCAATCTCCTCATCAACACCCCAGGGCTGCTCGAGTATGCTACCACATGAACCTACACCTGTGCAAACTGCCACGGACCCCTAAATGTGCTTTATTACAGGCATATTTGTGACTTCTTTGGTGGCTTTTCCAAATTTACCATTGTCAGCCAGAAACGGGCCCTCCTCAGTACTGGCGGGCAGGGGATGGGTGAAGATCAAAGGACGCTCTTCAGCCCCATTCTGATAAGCATAATGTCATGTGCTCTAAGCATTCCTGATATAAGATCTGCTTTCTTGTGTTTAAATTTTTGTGGCCAACTTTAATAGATTAAACAACACTTGATATTCTGCAGCTTATTACTGGTTTGTACTGCACAGCTGTGACTTGGAAAGTGCAAACACACAGTTAAAATAAAAATAGCAGCACTCATTTTCATATTAAGAATAAAATGGATACTGCTGGTTATAGACACTCTCTCCTCATGATCTAGAAGTAAATTTGTGCATTGGAAATGGATGAAATTAATATTTGAATACACAATGATGTCTTTCAATGGCTAGCAAAAAAATCAAGATGATATGTAGAAATCCATCTCCTTGCTCAAAATTCAGATTACCTATCTTATGTGTGTCCCATTTGTAGATTTTTTATTTTGCATAATAGTAAATTATTTTTTAGTAATAACAATGAAATAATACTGTAAATTTTATTTAAAAGCTTCTTTCAGGATACCCTAGGATGCTGTACATCGAACAGCACAAAAAGTAATAAAAAATAAGCCCTGAACAAACCCGTAGTTTAAGATAACTAATAAAAAGGAAAAATATGCAGTAAAATTATGAAGCTTTAAAGGCAGGGCGGTCCTCAACTGTGAGCCCACTACACTAATACTTCTCTCAACCAGAGTATGGAAACTGCACAGTGGGATGGTAAACAGCTTCGAGTTAGCAGAATGAAGCGAGCGTGATGGAGTACGTGGACTCAGTAAAGAATACAGATAAGGTGGGGTACACCAGTGGTACTCAAACTTTTTTTTTACTCCACACACCCAGAAAATGTTTAATTTATGTTCTCACTCCCTACAAAAGTAATATCACATTTGAAGATAAAGAAGTCAAATTTCTCATTTTTGAACAAGAAAATGAACCACATGCAGTACTACAGGTGAATTAACTGAATTAAAAAAAGGAGCTTTTAACTTGCTTATATATTGAGCAGTTCACCTTTATAAATCTCAATAATCTTGTAAATGTGTCCCCTGTGAAACTTGGAAACTCGAGTGACGATCCAGTGGTCAACACTCGAGGGGTTTGACCACTCGTGAAAACAATGGGTGCGAGTGTGCCACTAAACAATTAAATATAGTCAAGGGTTTTTGTTCCTTGACTTGCCACACAGTTAAAACTGCTGCACTTACTGCAAGGGCTGCCAGCAGCCAGTGATGGGCTGAGTGTGAGCATCAGGTTTTGCATCCAGTTCAGTCCCCCTTGTACCCACCTGGCAAAATTGTCAATCAAACCCCAAAATCAGTGGCATTTCATTATCAGGGCTTGCACAGAAACCAATACTAGACCTCACACTTCTCCATGTATCACTGCAAGGTCCAAGTTCCATTCTTTTAAATAAACTTATTTGCCTTTACGAATACTCAGCCCACAACAAAGAACCCGTGAGAACGCTTATTCACAGGTGACAATTGCGTACGCAATGGTTGATTCTTTTCATATCACAGAACAGCAACAATAACTAATAAATGACCTACAAAAGCCATCACACTACAAGACACTAATTTCACCATGACAGTCAGACAATGCACCTCACTCTGGCTTGGCAATTCGCAACTCAGCCTTCCTCTTTATTGCACCACCTGAAATGCCATCTTGTACCCCAGTTTGAGAACCCCTGGGCTAGACCAGGAAGGGCCTTAAAAACTAAAAGGTGAAGTTTACATTGAATTTTAAAAAGGACAGGCAGCCAATGTAATTTTCAAAGTATACTTGTATGAGCAATGTGCTCCTAAGGTTTGAAATGTGTGATGACCCTTGCTGAATTTTTCACATATTGTAGTCTATTTAGGCTCCAAGCAGAGACATCAGATAAAACTACATTGTAATAATCAAGTCACGAGGTGGCTAAAACATGAATAAGGGTTTCAATTGTAATTTCGGAAAGAGAAGGATGTAGCCTTGAGATGTGCTTAAAATGAGAATCAGTTCATGGACAGATGTCCTGACATTTTCCTTTAGAATTCTCTGATATAATTCAGAATTCATTGTTCCATCAATGAAGGCAAGCCATCCTGGCCCAGATGCAGCAAAACAGGCCCAAACCATAATACTACCACCACCATGTTTCATAGATGGGATAAGGTTCTTATGCTTGAATGCAGTGTTTTCCTTTCTCCAAACATAAAGCTTTTAATTTAAACCAAAAAAATCTATTTTGGTCACATCCGTCCACAAAATATTCTTCCAATAGCCTTCTGGTTTGTCCACGTGATCTTTGGCAAACTGCAGATGAGCAGCAACGTTTTTTTTGGAGAGCAGTGGCTTTCTCCTTGCAACCCTGCCATGCACACCATTGTTGTTCAGTGTTCTTCTGATGGTGGACTCATGAACATGAACATTAGCCAATGTGAGAGTGGCCTTTAGTTGCTTAGAAGTTACCCTGGGGTCCTTTGTGACCTTGCCGACTGTTACACGCCTTGCTCTTGAAGTGATCTTTGTTGGTCGACCACTCCTGGGGAGGGTAACAATGGTCCTGAATTTCCTCCATTTGTACACAATCTGTCTGACTGCGGATTGGTGGAGTCCAAACTCTTTAGAGATGGTTTTGTAATGTTTTCCAGCCTGATGAGCATCAACAACTCTTTTTCTGAGGTCCTCAGAAATCTCCTTTGTTTGTGCTATGATACACATCCACAAACATGTGTTGTGAAGAGCAGACTTTGATAGATCCCTGTTCTTTAAATGACACATGGTGCTCATTCACACCTGATTGTCATCCCATTGATTGAAAACACATGACTCGAATTTCACCTTCAAACTAACTGCTCATCCTAGAGGTTCACATACTTTTGCCACTCACAAATATGTAATATTCAATCATTTTCCTCAATAAATAAATGACCAAGTATAATATTTTTGTCTAGTTTGTTTAACTGGTTTCTCTTTATCTACTTTTAGGACTTGAGTGAAAATCTGATGAAGTTTTAGGTCATATTTATGCAGAAATATAGGAAATTCTAAAGGATTCACAAACTTTCAAGCACAACTGTAACACTATCACTTGCCAGACAGTGTTCAGAAGCGCCGTGATGTGTGGAGTACAAGTCCAAGGCGGTTATGCTGAAGCTTTATAACGCACTGGTGAAGACTCATCTGGTGTTCTGTGTGCAGTTTTCGTCTCCAGGCTATAAGAATGACACAGCAGTGATAGATAAAGTCCAGAGAAGAACAACTAGGTTGATTCCAGGGTTCCAGGGATGGGTTATGAGGAAACATTGAAAGAGTTGAACCTTTTCAGTTTAAGCAAAAGAAGATTAAGAGGAGCAGTGTTAAAATTATGAAGGGAATTAGTACAGTGCATCAAGACTGTGACTTAAAAATAAGTTCATCAAGAATACAGAGACACAGTTGTCAGCTTGTTAAGGGTAAATTTCTCACAAACATTAGGAGGTTTTACTTAACTCAGAGAACCATAGACACACGGAAATTAGTTACCAAGTAGTGTGGTAGACAGTGGGATTTTAAGGACCTTCAAAACTAGACTTGATATTATTTTAGAAGAATTAAGTGGACAGGACTGGCGAGCTTTGTTGGACTGAATGGCCTTCAAGATTGTTCTAATATTCTAATATGGGAGTGCACAGTATGTTTATGTAGCTCTATGCAATGTAATTATGCAGAAAGTGAAGGGGTCTGAATACATTCTGAATACAATGTATACAGTTATATAAAATGAATATTTGTAAATATTTGTAATATAATATACATATTATTTTCATGTTACAATATTTGTTATTATGTTTGGCTGTTCCAAGGTTCTCTTATGAATTGTAGTGTACTGAATAGCGAGTCCCGGTGTGTTCAGGTTCTGCAGCACTTTGTGTGTCATGGAGAGCTGGCCTAAACCTGATATGCCAGGCTCTACTTCAATGCTGGCTGAGCAGACGGAGAACTGGCGCAATGTAGGTAAATGACAGGACTGGTCATCTGCATGAATATTGCATCAGTTATTACAATTAAAACTAAAAATGGTTAACATTTATATATCTCCTGCTGCAAATGGAGACTCAGCAAAATAAATTATTAATTCAGTTACCAATGATCTAATGATGAATTATTCTGTACCTACAGTTAAAAACAACAGAAAATATTCAGACCCCTTCGCGCTTTTTTTCCATGTTGGTATGTTACAGCCATGTGCTAAAGGATTTTATGATTTTTGTTTTTGCAATATTTGCAATTTTTGGTCTGGATAATAAATTGGACTGGACTGCCAATACTGTTGCTCTGTGCAATAGAGGACAGAGCCGACTATACTTCCTTAGAAGGCTGGCGTCTTTCAACATCTGCAATAAGATGCTGCAGATGTTCTATCAGATGGTTGTGGCGAGTGCCCTCTTCTATGCAGTGGTGTGCTGGGGAGGCAGCATAAAGAAGAGGGACGCCTCACGCCTGGACAAACTGGTGAGGAAGGCAGGTTCTATTGTAGGTACGGAGCTGGACAGTTTGACATCCGTGGCAGAGTGATGGACGCTGAGCAGGCTCCTGTCAGTCATGGTGAATCCACTGCATCCACTGAACAGGATCATCTCCAGACAGAGGAGCAGCTTCAGCGACAGACTGCTGTCACCGTCCTGCTCCACTGACAGAGGAGATCGTTCCTCCCCCACACTATGCGCCTCTTCAATTCCACCCGGGGGAGGTTAACGTTAACATTACAAAAAGTTATCTATCTATCTATCTACACTGGTTACCTGTGTCATTCAGAATTGACTTTAAAATACTGCTTATGGTTTACAAAGCCTTAAATAATTTTGCTCCATCTTATATATCGTAATATCTGACACCTTATATTCTAGATCGTAACCTTAGATCCTCAAATGAGTGTCTGCTTAGAATTGCAAGAGCAAAACTTAAAAGAAGTGGTGAGGCGACCTTCTGCTGTTATGCACCTAAAATCAGGAATAGTCTGCCAATAGGAATTCGCCAGGCTAATGCGGTGGAGCACTTTAAAACACTGCTGAAAACTCATTACTTTAACATGACTTTCTAATAACTTCACCTTAATTTAATCCTGATAACTATTCATGCTGGCTCTAAAATCCGTACTAACCCCTACTCTCTCTTCTGTTTCTTTTCCCGGTTTTCTGTGGTGGCGATCTGCGCCACCACCACCTAATCAAAGCATCATGATGTTCCTACATTGATGGATTAAAAGCCAGAAGTCTACATGACCATCATCATCAAGTCCTTCCTTTAGAACCCTAAATACAAAGAGGACTGTTTCATTTATGTTAGGTGGAATGCCCAGAGGGGTCTCATGGTCTGGAACCCCTGCAGATTTTATTTTTTCTATCTATCTATCTATCTATCTATCTATCTATCTATCTATCTATCTATCTATCTATCTATCTATCTATCTATCTATCTATCTATCTATCTATCTATCTATCTATCTATCTATCTATCTCCATTTTCTTTAAAATATGGCAGCGAAACCATTTTCTAGAGCAACATGATTTGTCAATTTATTCCGTGCTTTCACTGCTATAAGAGTAAAACAGATCTTTCCACTTTCCAGCTTGAATGTACGTTCCAGTTTTTATCAATAGCATTCTTAATTCTTTATATTAAAGGAATTTGCCAGATTCATTTTCTTTGTGTTGTTAATGGCTTTGTGAACTTGGGTAAACTATCTGCAGTTCTGAATGTGTTCTACTGCATAATTAACTTCTACATTTTTGAAATGACTTTTTCTTTGTCTTGTTTTCATGCCACAAATGTAAAATTGTGAAATTCTTTTTGCTCCTTGAACCTGATGTTTATACTTCTACTTTTTAAATAATTGACTTTCTTTATAAACAAGTAAATGCTTAAATTGCACAACTCCGCGTATTGTGTGCCTGTTAAATTGCAATCAAATTTGAATGCACTGCAGCAATTTTACATTTTCAAGTTAAAGGAAAATCTATATTTGGCCATAAGTGCTCTTGATTTTACTGAATTATAGAAGAACAAAAGTACCCCAGGCAATACAGTGCTTGATTGTAGATTAAAATATTTTGCAACATTTAACTTATAAAGTAACACAGCAAGCAACTATCCTACACATTGTGTTAGGCATTTCTTTAAAATGCATTGTTTTTTATCAATCACTGTTAAAGAAAAAAATGTTAATAAGAAATATATAAAAGAATGAATAAAAATCAAAGAAACAGCTTTCCCCCAAGAGTCTTTGCTTTCAACCAGCTTTTATAAACATAGCCTTAGGTCTTTGTGTTTTCACCCATTACATTCTAGTACGATCTCAAACTCTTCATAAAATAGCATTTCTTATTCATCCAAGCTAAAGACAGTACGATGTGCATATTTTGTCAGACCACTTATCATTCAAAAACAATCTTCTGTATTCCTTTAGGGACATGCCTGTCAAACTGGCCTGTTCTTATCCGTTTCTTCATCTCAGTCACTGAATTACAATTTGTTAGCATTTCAGAACCATCACTCAAAATGTCACTTCTGGGATTTTATCAGCGTACTAAATGTACTGCTGTGTTATTAAATGTGAGTGTCAATGTATTCTAGCTGTCTTTTTTACAGTCAGTAAGAATTGTTCTTTTTCTGCATGCTGTAATGTGTTTAAACCTTAATAGTTCATTTCTTGTAGTTTATGATGAACACAATAAAAAAGAAATAATTTTTACCTTTCAGCACATCATAACAGCTATCTTGACGGATCTACATTGGTCTTCACAGTCCCACTGTGTTTTTCTAATGCTGTCCTTCAATGAAAATGTTGCATTTGAAAGAGACAATGTGTTATCATCATCAAGCTGCCTGGCACTGGTATTTTCGGCTTGGCATATTAATGAATCAAGACACCATCTACAGTGGCAAGACAAAGTATTTGAACATTTGTGTATACGTTTGTCTGAAAATATAATCTTCATCTAAGTTACAATAATGAACAGACACAATCTGTTTGAACTAATAACACACAGATTATTGTATTTTTTGTTGTACATATTATTCAAACATTCATTGGGTGTAGGATAGAAAAAGAATGTGAACTTCTAGGCTGACACCTTCAATTAAAGCTGTCTGGAGTCAGAAATTGGAAAACCTGGAGTCCAGTCAATGAAAGGAGTTTGGAGATGTGGCGTAGAACTTCTTTGATCAATAAAATAAAGCATTTTGAGTTTTCTATCCACAAGAAGCGTCCGCTGATGTAAAGATCTCAAAAATCTACAGTCAGGAATTGTTAATTTGCATTAAGCTTGAAAATTATAAATAAAGTCATTACAAAGAGTTTAAAATATCAAAAAGTTTGTCTATCGATGTATGTGCATTGATAGAGATGATTTAGTGCTAAAGCTGCCCTCCCTAGAAGTGGGCAACAGCAAAGATGACTCGAAAGGCACAATGAAGAATCCACAGTGATGTATTAAAGAACCCTAGAGTAACATCTAAAGACTCGAAGGAATCCTTAGAACAGGTTAACATGTCTGTGCATGACTTATGCATACACAAAACATCTAGCAGACATCGAACACAAAGCAGCTCTCAGTATGAAGGCCATGGAATGATATTTGAGTTCTGTTCTTTCTTCGTTCTGGAGTTTAAAGTTCCTACCTTTATTACTATTAAATGAGGAACACTTGTCCTGTCTCCATTCTCTTCAAAATATATACAAAGTGCTTTATCCATAATATGACACTAAAAGTATCCATGCAGCATCACAATATATGCAAAATGTCAGCTTGAGGTACTTCTTCCTTGACTAATAATTCGGTCATCTAGTTATTGAAGAAACTACTTGTCCTTGTTAAATATTTTCTCACAGGGAACTGCTGTATGTATATGGCAGGTGATGTTATTCGTCATCCAGTTCTGAGATGATAGGCAGAACTAGTTGCGATAAGGCATATTTCCATATTGCTGGGCATTTCTAGTTGATCCAACATGCTTTTGATATATCCATATGACATTTCAATTTAGATAGACAACTACCTCTTAGGCAGAGTGGTGGCTGTGTAGCTAAGGATCTGCACTGGTATCTAGAAGTTTGCCAGTTCAAATCCTGTTACTGCCAGAAGACATCCTACTCTGTTGGGTCCTTGAGCAAGGCCCTTAGATTGATATGTCCTCCAGGGCTGTTGTACAATGACTGACCCTGCCTGCACTCTGACCACCAAAGGTCTTGTGAAAAGGCAACTTCCCCCCAGGGATTAACAAAGTACATCATAAAAAAAATAAACTACATAGCAATTTATTTTTCCAAATAATGCCACTGAATTTGTAAGATAAAGCATACAAGCATCCTATTTGCACTAACATTTTGTAGTGGTTCAAACGCAAGTAGAAATTGCAGGGCCCATCTCAAAAATGACACATTTTAGCCTTTTGACTTTCCTGATTTTCACTCTCTGCTGTAGATTCTCTTTTACTTTATGATGCGATAGCTCTTAAGGTTTGCCCATTTGTGCACATTTTCCAGTTAGCAGTAAAGTATTATTACTTGTGTTCTCACATGTAAACCTTATCCTTGTAAATAAATTACCATAGAATTTATCTACATTGTGACATGGGCAATTAAACAGAGCCAAGTGTTTTGTGGCAGTAATTTCCATTAATTTTGATGACGCTGCACAGTTATGTAAGGGAGACTTAATTCGCTATGTAATAGTATTGTATTATGAGTTTAACAGGCAATCGATATTATAACACCACATTATTAAGATAGTTAATTTAATGACTTTATTGAAATATACAGAAGCACACCTGTGCTTCAGTAGTGTTAAAGCAAACCACATTTTATACAAAAAAACCAAAGTGCGGCTATAAATACTTGAATTCTTCCACTAATAAAACATAAAGGTTATTCTTCATATTAGGCGAATATTATTCTAAAGAGTACAAACTAAACATATGTTATTTATCTCTCCTCTGTACCCTCGGCCCAGTTTGTACCTTTCATTGTTCTCTTGCTATTCCACAGCTGGCTTTTCTTCCCAAGAGAAACTTTATTCATGAGTTAATTCCCTGTTTAGGTTAGAGGCAGATGTTTTTTAACTCCATGGCTGCATCCCTAAGCAGAATACTCTGCATAACAACACTGTGTACAGGTACAAGTAAAAATAAAGGCAAAAACAAAATAACTAGGAAAGAATGTTTAAGGACCTAATGCTTTATTTTTGCATTCGTTGTATGAGTGGCATGTTAGGGTAATGGTTGGCACTGTTCCTTCAAAATTGTAAGAATCCTGTTTGAGCGTCAAGCCCAGTATATTCTGTATATTCTCCCTGTATCCACAGTTTTTTTTTAAGAGATGAAATCCAGTTAAGGCTTCCCAAAGAAAACCCAAAGATGTATATCTGGGAAATTGAGGATGGCTAATAGCATGGGGTATCTCCATATGCCTTTCATTGTGTATATCAGTTGTTCTCTGTTAAAGACTGTCCAGTCTCTTATATTAGATAGATAGAGATAGATAGATACTTTATTAATCCCAAGGGGAAATTCACATAATCCAGCAGCAGTATACTGATACAAAGAAACAATATTAAATTAAATAGTAATAAAAATGAAAAAAAAAAAAAAGAAAAAAATAAAATAAAAAAGCAGACAATAACTGAGTAATGTTACTCATCCAGGATGTTCTGCTCCTTCCTCTTACATGTTTTCCTTCAATCCTTCCTTTTATAATGTATTGTAATATCTGTTGCTTTTCGTGTCTTTTCATGTGTGAAGATGATTTCACTTTTCTTCTTTTTATTATATTTTCTACTTCCATGAAGTTATTCTATTTCTACAGAACCACTTTATTAGTGATTCTGTCTTCTGAAGATATACAGAGAATGAGTCTGTATTCTTACATTTCAAATTCATTTATCTTAATTGTCATGACTTATGCTTAAGTGTCACCAAGCATATAGAAATGTTGCCAAAATATAACATTTTAGGATCCAAAGCTTCAGTTTCAGATTGTCTATTACAAAGGAAGTTTTTCATTTTTTAAATGCAGACTATGCTTTTTCTATTCTAGCTCTTACTTTCATGTTGGTGTCAAAGTGGTCGTCAACCATTCCTTCCCAGATATTTGTATTTGTGAACTTGTTTGATTCGAGCGTTGTCCCTTCTAATATCAGTGTTAATCCTATTTTGACTTACAACCTTTGCTTTCTTCACATTCAAATATAGACCCATTCAAATACTTGCATCCAACAGGTCTTGTAACTCTGTAGGACAAAGTGGGCAATGCCCATTCTGATAGGCTTAAGTGGCACACCAGGCCTGTTAAGAAAGCAGATTTAACAGGGATGCAGACATCGAGCTGCACCTTCCACCACCTACATTTCAAACTAAGTGACCGAACTCCAACTTGTACCAAGATCTGCCTGAACGTCATCTGATAACAGAGGTGTAAATCAGAGTTGCACTGACATCTCTTCAGAGGCCCTTCTGCAGTCCTCTTGAGCCAGAAGATGCAATGGACTCAAACAAGAATAAAGACCTATTATGTAAGCGATGACAACTAGGATGGACAGAATAACTCACCTATTAGAAGACTGTGATTTTTTAACTAGAAGTGACGTTAATCCAATCAGAATAAGTTAACATTTCCTTAAAACTCTCTGTACCATCCTAAAGAAGCACTGGAATATTTTCTGGACACTCACTGAACTTTCTGGGATTCTCTCAGGGAAGGAGAAGTATGCACAATTACCTTCTGAAACCTGGTCTCTGAAACATAAAAGTTTCAGAAAGCTCTTCCTTGGAGAGCCGAATCCAGGAAAATTCTTCTCTTTGTGAACCTAAGAGCTGAGATCCAGCTAAACGATGTTCCAGTATGAAGGATGAGAAGTTGCTATCACTTCAAGAAGGGAACTTCAGCATCTAAACCCTTGTGACAGAAAGAGTCATGCTTTTCCTAAGGCACAACAAAGGGCCTAACAACTGAAAGTAAGCTGAGAATAAAGGATCACGAAGCAAAAAGAAACAGTGCATTCCGACTCAAGAAGAATCCTCCACTTGAGCTCGGAGCATCAACAAGGCAACAACCCCACACAACTTCAGACATCATCCATACTGGGTATCATAAAACTATTTATTTGTGCCAAGAAAAAATGTCTTTTTTCTTTTTCCAGACTTATATATCAATATATGTATGCTTTTTTATGCTTCTATAATCCTTGTGTTTATTACAAAATTGTATTATTCTGTTACTTAAAACAAGTGTGCTTCAGTTACCTTCATATACATATAAGTCTAAAGACCGGAGAAAGAACCACTCCCTACAACAGACAAAGATAATGTAAATAAAGTAGGGGTCTTGCCACATTATTTGTTTAATTACCAGTACTGCTGAAGATAAAACTGATAATTAATTAACCAACTTAAAATTCACTCCTTCTTTGAAATTGACTGTCACTGGGTGGGCAAGTTAAAATTTCTTTATCAAAATCTCACAGCATCTACTTCTAACAGTGCAGTATCATTCACAAATCTTTTGTTGTTTATAAGTAACCCATTTATTTTATTCCTTCTGTTCTATCCGATATTACTTCTTTATTATTTTTTTATTATTAAATGTTAAACAGAAGTGGGGACAATATGCACCCTTACAGTACTTCTCTTTTATTTTTATTCCAGTTGCCTCATGTATAAACAGTAAATACACACAAAAATTTTGCTTAAGAACATTTCCACATTCAAATCACTATGTATAAAACCTAAACTTGGTGTAAAGCCACGCACATTTTCACAGTAGCTCATACCCTGTTGTATGCAAGTTGTCTGCTCAGTTCTGCAGACTGGTGGCACCCAGCGTCAAAGCTGTGCTACTGTTCCTGTGTGGTTATCCTTACTTTTTTAGATCCACATCCCTGAGACAGCTTTATAAATACACTGAAATTAACTGCAAATTGTTTACTAGTTTAATGCATCTGATTGTAATTAACCTGTAACAATATAATGGTCCACAGAATGGTCACTCTATTCCAAATATCATAACTGCTTTAGCGTTGTTACTCTCACTGCACCTCGGATCCCACATTGAATCATCTTTTTCCACATTACTCTCACTGCACCACTCAGAGTATTTATATCACTGTATCTGAGTGTGAATCACAGCTGTACAGCAGCTGATCAGAAAGAGAATTATCGGTATACAGCATCAAGCATAAGCTGCCTCAGCCATGCTGTCTAATGAACTGCTCTTATATGACAAACGCTTCAGAGCCTTTCCTGTACTGACCTTGCAGTTCAGAAACAGTTTCATCCCAAGAACTCTAAATGCACTTAATCAGTCCATCAAGTGCTCCTTGTAGAACTGCTTGTTCTTATAAGTACAATTACCTCACTACAAAATATGTTTACTACTGTATATTATACAGCTAAAATTTTAACTTTAACTACGCGGTGCCGCAGCGCTAGTGAGCTGCTGGCGCTCTGTTCACAGATTGTTCCTGCCTCGCGCTGTTCTCTTGCTGGAGCTGACATGACACTGGAAGGATAGATGGATAGAATAATTAAACACGTACTACGAAGATATTTGTTTTGAAGAATCGGCGTTCTAAGCTTACAGATGGCTTAATGTCTATTACAGAGCTGATTGTGTGGCGATTGAGTATTTGGAGAAAGAAAAATAAGGACAGGAATTGGAGGTTAGTGCATTTGAAAGAGACAGCACTGCTACAATAAAGTTTTTTATCGAAGGTGGCACAGCAAGCATCTTGCGTGAGACATGAACAATCACTGCGCCACCATGTTCCCATGTTTAATAACATGATTTAACTCCTATCATCATGAAAATGATATCACGTATACATCTCAGTATTTTAATTATTCAGAGAGCTGTAATATCACGAATGTAATGGATTCTGTGTCCTGTTGGAGGAAGAGAAAGCCCAGAAGCATGTAGTGATTCACACACATAGAGCACATAGAAGATCAAATACAAAACAAAGCATTTAACGTGCTACTTTAGTTACGATGGGATTGAGAAACTAGTAAATTGAACGATTTTAAGATTAAGTTTATGATGTTCTACTTTAATGACAAAATAAACTATGTGATTAAAGTGGAAATTTAGAGACTAAAGTTGACATTTCATGCTATTTCCCACTGTGTGCCTTTTTTTTCTCTGTACCCTAATAAGCTTCCATATGACACTCAGAATGGTGGGCTACGACTCACCTTTTCACGGTGACTTTGATATCTGACGACTTCTTTTTTATTTCGGGCACTGTGCAACTCTTTGAATGTGAGTTTGAGTTTCTCCGACACAGTATGTCACTCGTTCAACTTCCTTTTGTTATTTATACCACTGTTTAAACCAACAAACAGTACGTTTTTGATTGCCTCCACTTGGTATTCATTGAAATTCTTCTATTTTCCCTCTTGCTTTTGCCATTGCCATTTCACAGAAGGCTGAGCTTAAGGGCTATTTATATTGATTTGCATATTCAAAGAGGCGTAATTCTGGGAGGACTTGGGTCGGGACAACAGGCGCGTGCACGTGCGTTACTTTTCACGCTGACTGGGATTTATATAGCGGAAGAACGTGGAAGCTGGCGTTCACACAGATTTATGCATCTGGATTTTTTTGGGCGTAAGCACATTTCCGCTTTTGTCCATACACCATTTTATAGTGTGAATTCTACACATGGCGTTATACATGAGGCCCAAGGTGTTTTTACATTCTTCACTCAGATAGTTGCTGTTTGCTGTCAATAGGAGTTTCTAACAAATCAAATATGTTTACTGTCCAAACCTATTAGTTGTAAGATATTCAGCACTGTGCATGTTAGTTTAATTGAAAACTCTGAACTGCTTTAATGTGGCTAAGTACAGTATGTGTTAATATGGCCTATGCCCCATTCCATGGTGATGCCTGTCAGATTTCCTCTGTATAGAGTGAAGCACTTTGCAATCCTGTAATGGTATAATGGATAGATGGAAAACATATTTCTAGACGGTGAGTTTTGAAAACATCTCCTCCTTGAATTTAGGTTCATTAAAATTGTATTCAGTAAATGAGTGGAAAGCTGTATGTATGTGTGAGTGTGCCCTGAAATTTGTTGACAACCCATCCACCTTTGTGATATTACAGGCTCCAGCTATAATAACAGCAACAACATCTGTTTCTATAGCACATTTCCATACACAAAAGTAAATCAGTGTGCTTCACAATTTTAATAACTAAATCAATAAAAGAAGAGTTATGAATAAAAGATTTATTAAGACATAAATTAAATATCCAGCTTATTTAAACAAATAAGCTATTCAAATGGCCAAGGTGGAGAGAAAAAATCTTATTTAGAGTTTTGTTGTATTATTAAGGAGAAAACCAATGCAAATAAACATTCTGATGTATAACAATGGACTTGCTCCTCACTTTAATGGAAAACATGGATTTAGAAAATAGATGAATGCTGTTGATGTAAAGACTTCACGGGAAGAAATTGTCATAGAGTTGTTGGTTTAAGATTCAGGAGACGAAGCCAGAAAAGCAAGCTAAGGTTGATGTCAGTGACTAAGAAAATGAGTAGTTAAACAGACATGAAACAGAAAGGTCGAAAAGACGTACAGAGGGGATCGGGAGCCAGGAAGTCAAGTGCTATTTATTAGAGGCAAGAATCAAAGTCAGAAAACCAAAAAGAGTCAAAACCAAAAAATCTAATTAATATAACTAGCTGCATGGCAACTTCTTCAAAGTAATCTGAATACTAATATGATTCAGAAATGTGTAATGTTGACCTTTATCCTGTCATAGTGGTGACATCACATGATGTGCACCTTCAATTGTTAAGCCTAGCAACTGTGCAATGACATTGGTGACAATTATACAAAAACAATATGGCATTCCAGGAAAAAATACTCAAATAGAACATTCATGAAAATGCACCAAAACAAAAAAACATGAAATCACTGAATTCCTTTGACCCTAGAAACCTCCAAAATGACTGGTGAATGATTTTTTATGGGCAAGAAATGACTACAAAAAATTAAAATAGAGTGAAATTATGACAATCAGTTAATTAACCTATAAGCGATTTAATTATCTATTTATAGAATTCATTTAAATTTTACTTTATATAATTACTTGTATAAAGAGAAGTGTTCTAAACTACTTTAAGGAATATAATGACATATTCATAAAGATGCGGCACAGGGGAGCAATGACTGTGCCATCCGGCTATGGCTTCGAGTCCCTGTGTATATTTGGCGTTCCACTTTACCTCTTTCATCATAAACACGTGCAAGTTAGGCTAATTGAAACTCTAAATTAGCCTCACATTATTGAGTAGGGGTTTGTGGATAAACATGTTCCATGAAGGACTGGCCTCTCTACCCCATTGGATTCCTACCCTATATCCATTATGCAAGATCGGCACTTGCTTTACATAAGTATGCACTGGATAAGCCATTTTAAAAATGCATGGATGGGTTTGAAACAGTGTCAAACATGCCCTTATTATTAGAAAAAGGATAGAAAGTACTGCCTTTCCTGTGGTGTTGGCTAAAGATTTTGCTTTTTGGAGCTGGTCCAGGAACCACATACTGTACATCTCTCCTCTGTGCAAACTGTACTTAATACTATTATGATTGACTTTGCTCACAGGAGATAAAATATTTGCACAGTAGCTGTAAATCTGTTCAAAGAAAGTATTAATTTTACATTACATTTTTATTTGGTTACAAATTTGTTATATTATGTAATCTGATTTCTTACAAAAGTCATACCAAGTTCATGGCTACTGATTTTACACTTACTCATTTTCAGTTTTTCCTCACTTTTTATAGTTTGTTACTAGTTTAGCTTTCACTCTATAATTTTTGTTAGAATTGTGTTTTCAAGAAGGGCCAGTAGTACCTTTATATCCTCACTGTATTGTCTTCTGAAAAGTGAGAAAAATATTTTAAGAAAAGATCGAAAGTAAAGACAAGGCCAAAACATTAAATGAATGTTCAAAACCAGAAATACTAACCCAAAAATCTATCCTAAAGTCTAAAGTCTATCCTAAAAATTCTCAAAATAAAGCACTTAGTTGTCCATAAATTAGTCTACTCTCAGAAGCTGTGAGGGTATGGCAGATGATCCGTTGTGCTGATCATGTAACTGTCACACAAATCTGGTGCGTCGCAGGAAGGATTCCTATGACAGGTGATATAGAAACATCAAAATGGCGGTGCCGAGAAGAAAAACAAATTGGTATCAAAAAAGACAGAATAAAATTTCTTAACTTCAAAATAAAGACTCTACATAAAAAAACAAACTAATGCTAGAAAATTAATCTCTCGGCAAGGAAACCACAGAAAACCTATACAGTATAGATTCTGTCTATGCCTGCTTACTTCTGTTTGTGTATAAGAAATCAATGTTCACTGCATGCACTAGCTTTCAGTCTGGTGAGGGTGTTTAGCTTCGACTCTGTTGTTCAGCTGTCAAGAAGGAGGAGTAAGACATTGACACTCACATGGTTTCCCTGAAATATTAACAAACAAAAGAACAAATAAATGCACTAACATCTCCTGTTTGTGTATTTCCTAATCTCATCTACACTTATTGAATACTGGGCACAATGTACAATTCAATGTCAGTTTTCAGATAGCGTTAGCCAAATAAATCCACATACAGTACATCCACATTATCCCAGTTATCATAGGAAAAACAGCATAAAACATTAACACAGCATACTTATACAAGAAACAAATATACCTGACATGTTAACAATTTAAAGCTCAAATATATTAACTGCTATGTCCTGTTCATACATTTCCTACCAAAAAACATTTGAAAAGACCCATTAATGACACAGTATTGTGTCAAGGCACATATCTGGGGAAAGCTACAAAAATTATTTGTTCCCAAGAGTACAGTGCTTCCATAATTCTTAAATGGAAAATGCTTGGATCAACCAAGACTCTTCCTAGAGCTGCCCAAACTGAGCAATTGTGGGAGAAGGGCCATGGTAACAATGGCGACCAAGAACCTAATAGTCAGAGAGCCTGGGTGGAGATTTGAGAATCTTTCCAAAATTCAACCATTATTGCAAACACTCCATCAAAGCTTTATGGTGACCAGATGGAAGCCTCTCATCCGTAAAAGACACATGGATGTAGTCGTGGAGAATATTTAGTAAATAAAGAAGAGTCTTGAGTGATCATTATATAAGAACTCAAAACATGGACATCCTTTATTTACACCTGCAGCTAGACTCCCACATGCTCCTGTTAATGCAACATGGCAGATTGAATAAATCTAACAGAATACTTCCTTTAATCAGCTAAGTTCATTTACATATATGAAGCATTTCAAACACACCAATCAGCATACAGATAAATTGAATGGCCCAGAAATCCAGCTCTGAATCAAATATTATGTAAAGTCCCAAAACAGTTATTCATTAAGAGACATTGGAATGCCTAGTGAAAAGAAATAAGACTTCTTATATTCTTATATGTAACCCAGTGGTTCCCAAACTTTTTCTATTCTTGGCAAAGCCCTTCCTGAATCCAAGTTTTCCCAAGGTGCAAATTCAAATTGTAATTTGCAAAATAGCCAATAATTTTTTTTAATTAGGGTTACTAAAAATAAAACACGTATTTAAGATCACAAAAAAGTATAATTGAACTAATTCAAATAATTATAATTAGTGGGATTGTGGTGTAGCGGGTCCACAGCTACTAAAGATTGACGGCTTTTAAATAATCCATTTACAGTGTCAGTCTCCTGGGAGAGTGGGTCGATCATGAAGGAGTCTGCCCTAGGGATCTGAGGGACAAAGTGCATTGGGGCTTTGCTTCGAATAAGTGCCTGCAGTCCTCCATAACAGCTGGATATAGAAGCTGCACCATCAGTATACTGTAGTCCACTCCAAATTATTTTCGGATATAAAAGTATCAAGTATCAAGTATAAAACCGACAGCTATTTATATATGAACATAAAGTACAGAGAAAGTTAGAAAAACTACTAAAACAATCGAGAAACATAGTTATTGTTGAGGGCTATCTAGTAACCATTTGTAGAGGCTTCCGCAAACAGTTATTACTAAGTGAGTTACTGGTTTGCACCAGGTCCGCCAGATGTTGCGTCCTATCACATTGAATTGAAAATGAAAATAAAATTATATTAAATAAAATATTTTGTGGCACCCCTGTGACGAAGCCCACTTTGGGAACCACTGATATAACCAGTTATCAAAGAACAAAATATATAAAGTTAAATGTTATAATCTCATTTTCTAATTTGAATGTGTTGGTCCTAAAGTCAGGATGCCCTAGTTAAACAGGAAGGCAGTTTCAGCTCTTTTTTTTTCTTATAAGGCCCCCTTCGAACGAATGCACAACGAGGCATCTAAAAGATTCTCATAAACAAGCCACAACACGGTCCAAAATCACAGCACAAAACAATACTCTTCCTTCTCCTCCACTCCTATAGTCAAGCTTCATCTTCCTCCTCCCGACTCTGGCTTCCTGAGTAGTGGCTTCTGGCTCCTTTTATACTGCGCCCGAAAGTGTTCCAGGTGCTTGATGACATAGTTTCTGGCAGCATTTCGAGGTGTGGTGGAAGAACTGCCCAAAAGGGCTCAGCAGATCCTGCTGCAGCACAACCCTGGCGGTGCCCGCAGATCCCAACAGGGCTGCACCTAACTTCAACTTTCATGGAGCCCTGCGGGAGTCCGCAATGTGCTCACCGCTGCCATCGAGCATCCCAGAAGACGTAACGCTCTGACCACGTTTGCTCCCCTGGTCATCCCAGCCAGGCAACGGCCCTGGCCGCACACTACACTGCCCCTCCCTCAGCTGAGCCTTGTTGGGTGAAGTGGCCCATCCCGCAAGGGCTGTCTTTCTCCAGGATGGTGGTTCAACACTGTTGGGTCTACAGCTCCTCCCTACAACAACACAAGACAACAAGCATGGGTAAATGCTGCCCTCTCTTGGCATCTTCTGCTGTTCTAATTTGACAGCACCTTCAGCCGTGACCCAGTGTCAGACATTCATAACAGCATGCCCCGCCATCTCATTTCAGTGCCTTGCAGGAATGAAAACAGGACGGGAAGCCCTGCGTCGCCTCACACCCAGCTGAGGTGGACGTTTCTCTCTGCTACCACTCAGCAAAGCCCGGGGGAGGTAACGCTCTGGCCATGCTTGCTCCCCCAGTCCTCCCAGTTTGGAGGAGTCCCGGCCTGGTAAGGGCCCTGGCCGCCTGCTACAACCTGTACAAAGACAAAAAAAAGCTGAATCATTGTTTTTAAAATTGCAGAAAATCTCACAAATCCAGGTGTATGAATCTTGTTGCGTCGTACCCAAGAAGACTCCAGGCTGTAATTTCAGCCAAAGAAACTTAAACTAACTACTGAGCAATATTTGGTCTGAATATTTGTGTCAATGTGATATTTAAGGTTTTTTTTTTTTTCATTTTAACTGTTTATACAAAATTCTAAAATCCTGTTTTTGCTTTCTCATTTTAGGATATTAAAGTGCATCCGGAAAGTATTCACAGCACATCACTTTTTCCACATTTTATTATGTTACAACCTTATTCCAAAATGGATTAAATTCATTTTTTTCCTCAGAATTCTACACACAACATCCCATAATGACAAAGTGAAAAAAGTTTACTTGAGTTTTTTGCAAATTTATTAAAAATAAAAAAATTGAGAAAGCACATGTACATAAGTATTCACAGCCTTTGCCATGAAGCTCAAAATTGAGCAGAGGTGCATCCTCTTTCCCCTGATCATCCTTGAGATGTTTCTGCAGCTTAATTGGAGTCCATGTGTGGTAAGTTGTCTATATAAGGTCCCACAGTTGACAGTTCATGTCAGAGCACAAACTAAGCATGAAGTCAAAGGAATTGTTTGTAGACCTCTGAGACAGGATTGTCTCGAGGCACAAATCTGGGGAAGGTTACAGAAAAATTTCTGCTGCTTTGAAGGTCCCAATGAGCACAGTGGCCTCCATCATCCATAAGTGGAAGAAGTTCGAAACCACCAGGACTCTTCTTAGAGTTGGCTGGCCATCTAAACTAAGCGATCAGGGGAGAAGGGCCTTTGTCAGGGAGGTGACTAAGAACCCAATGATCACTCTGTCAGAGCTCCAGGGGTCCTCTGTGGAGAGAGGAGAACCTTCCAGAAGGTCAACCATCTCTGCAGCAATCCACCAATCAGCACCTGGAGTTTGCCAAAAGGCACCTGAAGGACTCTCAGACCATGAGAAACAAAATTCTCTGGTCTGATGAGACAAAGATTGATCTCTTTGGTTTGAATGCCAAGCGTCACGTTTGGAGGAAACCATGCACTGCTCATCACCAGGCCAATACCATCCCTACAGTGAAGCATGGTGGTGGCAGCATCATGCTGTGGGGATGTTTTTCAGCGGCAGGAACTGGGAGGCTAGTCAGGATAAAGGGAAAGATGACTGCAGCAATGTACAGAGACATCCTGGATGAAAACCTGCTCCAGTGCGCTCTTGACCTCAGACTGGGGCGACGGTTCATCTTTCAGCAGGACAACGACCCTAAGCACACAGCCAAGATATCAAAGGAGTGGCTTCAGGACAACTCTGTGAATGTCCTTGAGTGGCCCAGCCAGAGCCCAGTCTTGAATCCGATTGAACATCCCTGGAGAGATCTTAAAATGGCTGTGCACCAAAGCTTCCCATCCAAACTGATGGAGCTTGAGAGGTGCTACAAAGAGGAAATGGCAAAATTGGCCAAGGATAGGTGTGCCAAGCTTGTGGCATCATATTCAAAAAGACTCGAGGCTGTAATTGCTGCCAAAGGTGCATCTACAAAGTATTGAGCAAAGGCTGTGAATACTTATGTACATGTGATTTCTGAGTTTTTTTATTTTTAATAAATTTGCAAAAACCTCAAGTAAACATTTTTCACGTTGTCATTATGGGGTGTTGTGTGTAGAATTCTGAGGAAAAAAATTTATTTAATCCATTTTGAAATAAGGCTGTAACATAACAAAATGTGGAAAAAGTGATGCGCTGTGAATACTTTCCAAATGCACTGTAAGTGAACAAATTAATTTAAACAAGGCTACAACATAACAAAATGTGAACAAAGAGAAAGAGACTGAATAGTTTCTGAGTGTACTACTGTATATAATACACACCGTCCTAAGCAAGGCAAACAGTATTATTGAAGATCTCAGACATCCAACATCCTGCATTTTCCCTTCTGTGCACCACTGTTCCCCAGTTTGTATGCACTCATCATGAGGCTTTTCAACATACTCTTATTCTGGTAACAGCATGAGCATTCCTTATACATGTTGTTTGATATTCGGTTTAAGTTATGTTGTATTTTCTCTCGGTGTATTCATTCCCTTTTGTTTGTGTTGTGCTACTTTTACTACTTTTACTAGACTGAGGCAGAAATCAAAGAATTCCATTGTACTACGTACTGTAAATGACAAACAACCCAGACAACTGGGAGATCCCTTTTAATGCGTGTTCATGCAGAGCATTGGAAAATGCAAAAAAAAGTAGTTTTTGTGTGTATGTGGTTGTCTCTTTTATCCTGGTTGTATGCAAGGGGCAGAGCCAGAGTGGGATATGACTCCAGGATTCTTCTGGCTGCTATTCTTCCATTCAAAAGAGGTAAACAGAGACAACTATGAAAGAATGTTCCACTGCCCTGCTACACCTGCAGCGTACCTCAGAAATAGTTAGTGTAAGAGCCTCACTATTCCTGCATGTGCTACAGTACACATAACAATAGACTACAACTAGAGGTATTTATAGCTTAAAATTAAAACAGTAGCCAGCTCTAGGCAATCTATTGGCAGAATGTTGTAGAAAGCAAATGAGATTCATATAGACAAGCATGGGAAGGAATGATGCATTTACATATAAACATACCATATATAATTTAGCAAACCCATCCAGTTTGGGTTCATGGTGGCCCAAAACCTATTCTAGTAGGAATCAGCTCTGAGTAAAGTGCAAGTTCATCGCATGGCTTCATGGAAATATAGATCCCCTAAAACAAGAACAATGAGTCCATTCACAGCTTCATTTTCCAAACCTACTTCCCCATTTCAGGGTCACAGGAAGTGGGAACCTATCCCTACAGCATCATGTACAGAGCAACTTTGTTTTGGATGCAAATGTCAATGTCAAATTATTTATATGGCACATTTCAAAATGACTGCCGTTGGGTCCCAGTTCTGTACAATCAAAAGCATAAATAATAAAAACACACATAAAAACACATAATAGAGCTAACCAGAAAATGCCATAGAATGAAAATGAGTTCTTAGCCTACTCTTTAACACAGTCAGAGATGATGATGTTCTTATAGCTGTTCTATAACTTTGGTGCAACACAGACGAGAGATCGATCACCCCTCAGCATAGGTGGGTAGTAATGAGTTACATTTACTCCGTTACATTTACTTGAGTAACTTTTTTAAAAAAATTGTAATTCTACGAGTGGTTTTACTGCACCATACTTTTTACTTTCAATTGAATATTGTGAAGAAGAAACACTACTCATACTCCACTACATTGGACAACATTCAACTCATTACTTTTTTCCATTTACACATTTATATACGCTATATTTTAGTCAGAGAGAAGTCGCCAGTGTATCTACTGCATGACTGTTTCACCAATCAGACGTAGCAACAATAATCACATGACTCTGTTTCACCAATCAGACGTAGCAACAATAATCACATGACTTCGTTTCACCAATCAGGCGTAGCAACAATAATCACATGACTCCGTTTCACCAATCAGACGTAGCCATGCAGTCACATGACCACACACAAACTTCCTGTGTCTGCAGCCTGTGAGAGACTTTTTAGTCATACAGGGCTCCTGTTCACTGCTAAATGGTCACAGCTTCACTGCAGGAACCTTGAGAGCCAACTCCTGCTGAAGCTTAAACATCACTTCAGTGAATGAAGAACAAGCACATTTTAACCAAACATGCACAGACACAGACAGTCATGGTAAAGTGAGACTTCTTGTTTGTGCACAAGCTGCCATGTTCTATTGTTATTTTCTATCAGCTGTACTATTTGGAGGGCAAGTGAATATGCAGTATTATACTGTCAGTGTACAGGATATCTTGTCACTGTAAGTAGTTTGCAATGTTCAAACATACATGTTACCTACTGTAGATATTGGCTTCAAAAGCTTTGTTGGGAAAAAAACTGAAATTTGGAACTTTGTGTTATTTGTGCATCTTTATTTTGTAAAGAAGTTATTTATTTTTACTCATTTTTTATTTTGTTATTTGGAAATAGCAGAATTTGCACATTATTTTATATTTTTGTCCGTCTACATTTCTAAAAAATAAATAATTTATTATGATCAGTTACTCAGTACTTGAGTAATCTTTTCACCAAATATTTATTTACTCTTACTTAAGTAATTTTTTGGATGACTACTTTTTACTTCTACTTGAGTACAGTAATATTATTTTGAAGTAACACTACTCTTGGCTACTCTACCCACCTCTGCCCCTCAGCTTTAACCTAGTGCATGGGGTGGTGAGCAAGAGCTGATCAGCAGATCTAAGGACATGGGTGGGAGTATAGGATACTAAAAGGTTAATCATGTAGGTGGGAGCACGTCCATTAAGAGCCTTATAAACTAACACTAAAAAATGTAAAGTCAATGCAATGCCGAATGGGAAACCTATGTAAGGTAGCTAATTCTGGCACAATGTGTTCACGTTTGCAAATACCAGTAAGAAACCCAGTGTCAGCATTCTGGACCAGCTGTAGTCAAGAAAGGGCTCTCTGACTAATTCCACAATATAAGGAGTTGCAATAATCAGGTCTTAAAGAAATAAAAGCCTTATAAACTAACACAAAAAAATTTTATAACCAATGTGATAGCGAATGGGAAGCCAATGTAAGGCAGCTAATACTGGCACAATAAGCTCACGTTTGCAAGTGCCAGTGAGAAACCTAGTGGCAGCCGCATTCGAGAAAGTGCTCTCTGACTAATTCTGCAATATAAGGAATTGCAATAATCAAGTCTTAAAAAAATAAAAGCATGACTGACCTTCTCCATGGGATAAAAAAGGGTTTAACCTTAACCGTATTGTAACTGATAAAAACTTGTGCAAACAACAGCATTTACTTGCTTCTCAAAATTAAAACACTCATCCATTAAACCCCCTCAGGTTTTTAGTAAAATTTCTATGGTAGACCGAGAAGAACCAAGCATTCTTCTCGCAAGCAAGCATTGTGTCAATAGTGTGGAGAATATTAGGAGGTTTTAAGACAATGATATCAGTCTCATCTTCATTCAGTGTGAGAAAATTTAAAGCTTACCAAGCTTTAACATCATCTACACAGTTCATAACTGACTGAAGTGGTTAATTAGTCTCCTACATGAAAGGAAGGTAAATCTATGTGTCGTATGTGAAATATTATGCTTCCTAAAAATAGAACCCAGCGGTAACATGTATAAATTATAAATAAATAAATTAAGAAGAATAAGTCCAAGAATAGACCCTTGCAATACACCTCAGGTAAGAGGAACAGATGTAGAGATACACTCACCTATACTCACAGAGAACGTTCTACCAGACAGATAAGATTTAAACCAATCAAGTGCAATACCCCAGACCCCAGTTCTACATGAGAAATAAGAATTTTGATGATCTACCATGTCAAATGCTGCAGAGAGGTCAAGCATTAGCCTGTATCTGTTATAAAGAGAAGATCATTTAAAACGTTTAAAAGTGCTGTTTCGATGCTGTGGTAAACTTTACAGCCAGACTGCTAAACCTCACCAATGCCATTCGCATCAAGGTACCCTTGCAGCTGCTGAAAGACAACTTTCTCAGTAACCTTGGAAAGAAATGTAAGCTTAGAAATTTGACAAAACAGTAGGGTCCAAATTGAACTTTTTTAACAGTGGTTTAACAACCGCAGATGCACCAATTACCTTAACATGCATGCTCTTGTCATGTGGAAGGAAGATGGAAATCGCCAGAGCAAAATCAACACGGCCATGAAGAGAATAGTATGAACAGATTGCAGGTACCCATGGTAGTATTCCTGTTTGAAATGAGGGGCAGCAATTCTTCCCATTTGGCATTCTACTATCCATCCTTCCATCCATTATCCAACCTGCTATATTCTAACTACAGGGTCATAGGGGTCTGCTGGAGCCAATCCCAGCCAACACAGGGCGCAAGCCAGGAAACAAACCCCGGGCAGGGTACTAGCCCACCGCAGGGTGCGCGCATACACACACACACAGGCACACACACACACTAGGGACAATTTAGAATCACCAATGCACCTAACCTGCATGTCTTTAAACTGTGGGAGAAAACCCACTGCTCCACCATGCCACCCGGCATTCTACCTGCCCCAAGAAATAAAAATAATATAACTCATTATAATCCCCAAAAGCCCACAGGATTTCAAGGTGCTGTGTTTGCTAGATCCTCAAATTTAAAAGCACCTGCCAACAGTTTTTCTCCACAAGACAGTTATTGCTATCTTATAAGTCATCAATGGTAATTGTATAAAGCAAACTAAAGGAGCAAATCCTATTCTTCTTTTAAAAATACAATACCCTTATTATATTATGACATTCTGAATTCTGTCTTTATGAATGCACCCACTCTCACTTAAATATGGCCTGTAATTAACCTTGAATGATGGTAATCTTAATAATTAGTATGGGGCCTTGATGAAAATGTGAGAGCTCACCAGAGTATCCAAGCAACCAGCAAATGGAAAGGAGGCAAAACAAGCTGCATGATATCAGTAATGTGACTGAGATTCTCTGCAAGGTAAATATTTTGTTTTGTTTCGTATTTTAATGATTATTCAAATGAACAGAAAGGATTTAGAACTACACTCATGTACAGCACCTATGAATTTCAGGTTTACATTACATCTAAAATGCCATCCTACAATTTAGAATGAATGTATTCTGAGCCAGGAGGAAAGGTCATCAGGTGGTTACTAACCTTCATGGAGTGTTTCAACCCACCCATAGCCACAACACTCTCCAGTTGGTGGGTCTACAGTGGTGGCCAGTTACTGCCTGTCTCCTCGAGGCTTTCAGCTAAAGTCCTTTTTCTCCTTTTTTTATATTTTTATTGACTTTAATTAGAAACAGATAACATTCCATACAGTCAAATCAAATTTAACAAGTCAAAGCAAAATTATACCTCCACCCAAGAGAAACAAAGAGGAGTCAGCAATCGAAGCTACTCTTTAAATGGAGCAAGAAAAGAAGGGTGTCCTTTTCCGCGAAATGGAAGCTTATTCTGAAATGTTGTTGATTAGATAATACCATATTTTTAAAATGTTTTGAACAGATCCTCTAAGTGAGAATTAGATTTTTTCCAATTTCAAGTAGTAAAGAACATTGGTTACCCACTGACTTAAGAGTGGTGGGGTGGGATTCTTCTATGTGCTATAGGTCTACATGCTAATAGTGAAGTAAAGGAAATTACAGTTTGTTTGTCCTTCTCCATTTTAAGACCATCTGGGAATCCACCAAACACAGCAGTTAATGGATTAGGAGTGATTGTGACACCAAGGCTGTCTGATAGGCATGCAAAGACATTGACATACCCCATACCATTATAGATGCTGGCTTTTGGATGTGATGCTGACAACAGCTTGGATGACATTTTTTCTCTTTGTCTTGGAGAACATGATGGCTTTTTGTTTCCAAAAACTATTTGAAATGTTCATTCATCGGACCACAAAGCATGATTCCACTCTGCTACTTTCAGATGAAACCAAGCCCATAAATCCTTATTGTCACATAACACTGTGTAAGGTTTTCTCTGAGTTTTCCCAGTTTTGTCCCATATCCCAAACATCCATCCATTCCATCCATGAATTTATCAAACTACTTATCCTTGAGCAGGGTCATGGGGATGTCCATGTTTATTTAACAGTTGAGTGTATATTGCCCAATATAAATATTTATGAATGTATGAATAACTATAGCCAGTCCAGGAATAGTTCCTGCCTTGCACCATGTGAAGCTTGGATTAGGCTGTGGCCCATTAACCCTGAAATGGATTAAGTAAATTAAGGAATGGATGGACAGGTGAATGAACTATTCTGTTTAATAGGGCACAGTCATAAGGATACTGATCAATAAACAAGTTTTAATAAAACTACAAAGGTTAGGGACAGAATGAATAGTGCCTGTGAAATTGGTCCTTCTGCATCATTGCTTCAATGATGGCCATCCTTGCCCCAAGAGGGTGCTGTAAATTGTGCAGCAATTTCCCTAGTTGATATGAATTATCTTCCAGAGATAACACTAATGGACTATCTTGTGTGTTTTAGGGGACAATAATAGAGGTCAAATTACTAGTATTCAAGACAGCAGCAATGCAAATGCCCTGTAGTCCATTAGCTTGGATTCCTTATTGTGTTCATTGTTTTTTAAGATACAGTGGCACACTTATCTGAAGGACATCTTGGCACAGCTGAAGCGGTACAAAACTCCCTCATCAATGGTCACTCTAATCTGAGGTTAGGCCAGAAATACCTGGAGTCTCAAGAGCCTGAAATAGTTTAGACACTATGAAGGTCTGCCTTACACAAGACTACATCCACTGCAGTAATGGAGGTATATGAGTCATTAAACTCCAGTTGACTTTAGACCTGACAGCCTTCCAAGCATTGGTGACTTCTCATCCATCTAAGGTCACTCAAATAACCTTGATGGCATAATTCTTGTTACAAGAGACCAATGGACAAAGCTTTAATTATGAAGCACATCTACAGAGCATAGACACAAAAACTGAAGATGGTGGAAGAACCAGGGGAGTTTTACTACTACTATGATGTGTTTTACACCAGTGCACAGATGTATGCAGTTTAAATCAAAATCAATTATATAACTGCAGGAAAATTTGAATTAGTATACAGGAACACTAGCATATTGCTACATGAAAAAAACAGCAGGAATCAGGATCCATTTATAAGGAGAAGGGCTATTCATGACTGTGGAAACTAAAGCGGTATAAAGCTGATGCAAAACAAAGTGAATATTTGGGAAATGATTAAATACAGAGGGCTAAGGAAGAAAACACCATAAGGGAGGAGCAGTTTGGTTTTATGTCATGGAGAGGAACAACTGATGCAGTCTTTGCATTGATACAGCTCATAGAGAAGCATCAAGAATATTGACTTATGATAGATTGCCATGTCAAGAGGTCTGAATGTGCATGAGAGAGAAAGGAGGACCACAAACATAAGTGAGGATTGTTCAGGATATGTATGAGGGAGTGAGGACTCGGGTTAAAAACAATGGTGGGGTAATGGAGAAGATCGAGCTTGTGTAGTTCTACACCAGGGTTTTTTTTAAGTCCTAACCTCTTTGATCTGGTTATGGATGTGTTGACTCATGGGATAAAAGACCAATCCCTCCGGTGCAGGCATTTTGCAGAGGACATTGTGTTGTGTAGCAACAGAAAAGAGGAAGTTTAGCGGTAGCTAGAAGAATGGAGAAGAGCTTTCTCAGATAGAGGGCTGAAGATAAATAAGAAGAAGACCGAAAATATGAGGTTTAATAATGTTCAGGATTCAGAAGATAACTTTTTCTGTTGATAACCCTTCGTGATGAAATTCTTCAATAAGATTTGAACATAATATGTCTTCTTTAATTGGGAACTTAAAGTGAGGAAAACAAGCTGAGATAGCAGGAACTGTGTCTGACAAAAGCATTAATATGAATGAGTGGTGAGAGTACCGAGTGCATGGTTGAATATGGTTGAGTTTAGGACATGACTTGAAAAAAATCTCTTCAAAAAAAGTCTTGTCTCATCGCAGGATTTTTTTAATATAATATCTATACTAATAAAAGGCAAAGCCCTCACTCACTCACTCACTCACTCACTCACTCACTCACTGACTCATCACTATTTCTCCAACTTCCCGTGTAGGTAGAAGGCTGAAATTTGGCAGGCTCATTCCTTACAGCTTACTTACAAAAGTTGGACAGGTTTCATTTCGAAATTCTACGCCTAATGGTCATAACTGGAAGGTATTTTTCTCCATTAACTGTAATGGAGTTGAGCTGGAATGATGTGGGGGGCGGAGTTTCGTGTGACATCATCACGCCTCCCACGTAATCACGTGAACTGATTGTCAACGCAGTGCGTAGAAAACCAGGAAGACCTCCAAAAAGCGCTTAAGAAAACATGCATTATATAATTGAGAAGGCAGCGAAACAATAAGAAGCGGCGAGTGACATATACTACCATATTCATGAGTGCTGCTACCTCGGAAAGAAAGCAAGGTGTAAACCTAAACTTTAAATTAAGTTCATAGACAGGCTACCGCTGGCGTTTCACATGCCCACAGGTAATGCGGGATACAAGTTTAATGAGAGGGCAGGATATAAGCGAGTTTTGATCACTTTGTAACTAAGTTAAAATTGTAGGTGAAGGGGTGTGCTTATGCAAATTCCGAGACTGTGTTTGTGGGGATTGACAGTTAAAGGCGGGTGGGGAGTCACGTCATCATCTCCCTCCCATTTACCTCATTTCGCTCTGAGCTGAGCTCCAGGCTAACGCCGTCTTCGAAGCAACCG